>NW_005054416.1:2306585-2309488 GCF_000277835.1 Geospiza fortis | reverse complement strand
AGGGAGTTGCTCTGAGGATGATGCCCGACTCTGTCGTCAGGCAGATCGCAGTTCCCATGCCGTGCTTCCCTTTGCTGAGTGGGATTTTCAATGGCTGCAGGAAGAGTTTGCTGTTCCCTCCTGAGCTTGTGATGCCTGTCTCCCTGGATATGCACTTTTCCTGAAATACCCTTCTGGGAGAGAAGGATGCGCAGCGGCTGGACCACATGCCATGTAAGGTTCCTGCTTCCCTAGGTCTTGCCGTGCTCTGAGGGGGCTCCTTGTGCATGTGCTTCCCTTTTTTCAGTGTTGGGAGCTTGGGACTGCTTGTACTGGGATTCAGCTTTCAAGATCCTGGGAATGTTTGGCTCTTTCCAGCAGTTTTAGGGACAATGTGAGGGTTCTTGCTGTCACAGAGCCGGGGTCAGTGGTCTCAGGGCTCTTTGCACTCCAGCCTTCCGGTTCTCCCAGTTCTTTTGCTGGATCATATCTTCAGCATCTTAAAACAGTTCCTGGGATATGCTGTGCTGGGATGAAGCTGGAGAGTCCTCACAGTGAGAGCTTTTTTTGGTGGGTTTTCCACTCTCGGGCCTTCTGTCATCTCTCTCCTTTCCAAAGCAGGGGCAAAGCCCCGAACCTCCTGGTTTAAATTCAGGGATCTTTGGGAATAAATTGGGAATGTTCCTGCCCTGGGAGCCTGGTAAGTGGAGTGACAGTTCCACAGTGAGTATTCCCGTATGTGACAGTGAGTGACAGGCTTCTCCGCTCTGTCCCCATCTGTTGCCGTGGATAAGGAATCCACATTGGATATTTGTTGCTGTCATTGATATCCTGCTTCTCAAACTGGGAGAGGGTGCTGGGAACTGGGAGAGCCCAACTGGCGGGGTGGAAGAGTTCCGGAAAGCACGTCGGTGGGACGCAGCTGAGGGATGACGGGAACAGAGCTGGGCTGGGAAGTGCTGGAGGTGTATCCAGGGTTTGTGATATCCCAGCTATCCTGGGTGGTGAATGACAGGCACGATGGGGCTGGGAGGGAGTCTCCAGATGGCCAGAGGAGTGAAGGTAGAGCTGGAATGTACCCAGTGCTCTGATTATTCTGTGCTGAAGAAGTGGGAATCCAAATGGCGTTGGAATTTTGCATTTGCTTTGTTTGTGGAATGGAGCATTTCCTTCAACTGAATGACAGGCTGGAAGCGGCCTGTTAACTATGGAATCTCCTGGAATTTGAGGGGATTGTGTAGATTTTCAGTAATGGGTGGCTGAAGTGGGTTGGAAGATCCTTCCCAGTGGCTGTGGGTGTTGCCCCAGGAGAGGAGACTCTGGATTTGGGATATTCTGGGAAGTGGTGGGGTAACCACACCTGACTGCTGGGTTGGATTTAGTGGGACGGGGCAGGAATTGGTGCCATGGGCTGTCTCAAACCCAACATTTGTGTTATCTGGAAGGTTCAACTTAGTTTAAATCATGAGCAACCTGGACTAGTGGGAGCTGTCCCAATCCATGACAGGGAGATGGAACTGGATCGTCTTCAAGCTCCCTTCGTATCCAAGCTATGCTGAAATTTTATGGATGTCCTCCCCTTTCTAATTGGTTTTACCCACAGCACTAAATTAGGAGCATCATATCCAAGTGTGGGGTTTTTTTTGCCTGGTACAGGAAGTATTGCAGGTAATATTCCCTTGGGAATGCTGTCAGAAATCCTTTTGTAAGTAATGGATGAGGACACTTGGTTGCTTGCTGTTGGGTTCCCAGAGGCAAAAATCCAAGAGCACTTAGGGATTTGCAAGTGCAGCTTTGGAACAGCATGGCCACAGCCGGCCATGGGTGGAGCACTCCAGCAGCAGTGCATGGATGTGGGAATTGGGAGGTTGGTGGAGTTGGGGACTGAGATGGATCAGTTGGGAGAGCTTGGAGCAGAGAGGCACAGATGAGGTGGAGCATTCCCTGCTAGCACAGGTAAGAAGTGGGACAGGGATTAGGGCATGGAAAGAGGGACAGGACTAATCCTCCAATCCAGAAATCCCTGGTGTCTGTGGAGAGAGTGCAAAGATACCATCCTGGATTTGACAAAACCAAGGAAAATTCCTGGCTGTGGGTCATGTGTTGAGCCAGGAAGGCAGGAGTGGGATAAGGTGTGCTGCCAGAGTCGCTCTGGAGCAGTTTGGAGTACGGCCAGCTGGGATGGAGTGGGATGGCTGTGCTGGAGGAGGCTGGAGCGCCCTGTGCAGTCTCGTGACTTTGCACCACTCCTGTTTCTATTTTCCAAAGGGTTTGGGAAGCCCTAAAAATAGGAGCACAAACAAAACCCAGGGAGGAACAGCAGCTCCTCAATCTTCCACCTTGGAATTGGTCGTGCCTGTCAGGGCCAGTACAGATGCGACGGAGATGTGGAGCTGGCAGGATGCTCCTGCTGGTCCAGGGGGAGATCTCCTAGGAGCCAATATCCTCACTGAAAGTGCTGTTGGGAGCCAGTCTATAGTTCCCCAGACGCTGTCACCGGCTGTTAATGGATATTTTGGCTTCCTGAGCCAAGTGTTGGGGGGAGAATTGTTGGACAACAACAGCCTGGCAGCAGGTTTGTGCATGGAAAAACACAGTAACAGGGTTTTCCAGAGATTTGAGGCCAGGATGACCTGTCCCAAATCCCACAGTGGCTGCTCACCATCACAGCCTAACAGGATTCCAGGTAATCCCATGAAGTGGATCTGGATGAGTTACACACCGGTTTCACCTAATACTTCCCACTCCTTCAGATCCCAGCCCTCCTTCCCGAGCATGCCATGCCCCCTGGTGCTGGAAGAAAGCAGCTCTGGGATAAACCAGGATGGCTCCCAGGTTGTGGGGCTCTCCAGAGGGGGCTGGAGAGGCTCAGCAGCAGCTTTGCTTCCTTTCTTTTCCAGGAGGTGAGTGCTGTGCCTGCTGAA
>NW_005054416.1:2306357-2306570 GCF_000277835.1 Geospiza fortis | reverse complement strand
TGAACTTCCCGGGACCCGCCAGCCATGCCAGGGATTGTCGTGTTCCGCCGGCGCTGGTCTGTGGGCAGCGATGACCTGGTTCTGCCAGCCGTCTTCCTCTTCCTCCTTCACACCACCTGGTAAGTGAGAAGGGCACAAGGATGCTTGGAATTCACCCAGGAATTCTTCTGGCTATTTCTGGCATGGCTGGAAATTCTCCCTGCGCTTCTACAC
>NW_005054416.1:2303773-2306161 GCF_000277835.1 Geospiza fortis | reverse complement strand
CCTGATGAACACCAACATTTTTCCAGCTTCTGTTCCCGTTTTCCAGCTTAGCTCTGTTCCAAGTTCTAGCCTAGTTCCAAAGAGCCTGACCAAAGCTTTTTGTTATCCTCCTGTGCTGTCCAAGATTCTCCACTAGAATTTAGGGCCGTGTTTCTGTACAGAAGCTCAGGAAAAACAGGCATGGAATTCTGGAATGGTTTGGGTTGGAAGAGGCCTTAAAGACTATCCAATTCCAACCCCCTGCTATGGGCAGGGATGGCTCCCACTAGGTTGCTCCAAACCCTGTCCAACTTGCCCTTGAACACTTCCAAGGGATGTGGCAGCCACGACTTCTCTGGAGTGGCAAATCCCACGGGATAATGTGGCATGGATTAAATGGTTCTGCTGGGTGTAGTAGAGCCTCTGGATGGCTTGTGGGGATTTGAGACCCAAATGAAGATTAATGTAAGGAGCTGTGGGACACTGAGGAGGGAAGAGCTGTGGGATATTCCATGGTTTCCTTGGCTTTCCTGCCCGGCAGGTTTGTGATTCTCTCGGTGGTGCTCTTCGGGCTGGTGTACAATCCCAACGAGACGTGCTCCCTGAACCTGGTGGACCACGGCCGAGGCTACCTGGGAATCCTGCTGAGCTGCATGATCGCCGAGCTGGCCATCATCTGGCTCAGCATGCGCGGGAGCATCCTGTACACGGAGCCGCGGGATTCCATGCAGTACGTCCTCTATGTACGACTGGGTAAGCGACCGGAGCCTCTGCGCTTCCCTGTGCTCTGCCCTGGAGCCTCCTCTCCCTGCCTAGTGGGGATCCTCTGGCACAGCCAGATGGCTGCCAGGATGTGCCGTGCATCCCGATGAATCCATAGGCTGCGCCTTGTCACGGCTGTCAGACTGGCAGGCGATGTCCCAAATAACCTCCTTTTCCTCTCATGGAATCTGCTCCCCTTCTGTCTCTCTTTTCCCCCTCTACGTTTTCCAAGGATAGAGGCATAAATCCCTAAGGTTCTGACCCCGAGGTGTTGCCTCTTGACTCACCTGATTCATCCCTCCAGGCACTGGGAGGAAAAGAGGTTTTCCACCTGCTCACTCTCTTTTTCTTCCTATAAGCAATTCCTGTCTTGCTCCCTCTCCAAAAACTAGAGCAGGGAAGAGCATTATTCCTTGATCCCTCATTCCCTTTTAGCTTGTTTTCCCTGGATTCTGTTGCCTTCCAGGTACAGAAATTTAATCTGATTTTTCTGTGCCAAATGAAAGGTTTTAAGAGAAAAATCTTGGGGGATGCAGAGCCAAACACATTCCAAACAATTCATCCTGTGGATTTGCATCCCTGCTTTTTGCCGGGTTGTTTTCCTGCAGAATCCACTAAAATAAGGATAACCTTGCTTGAAAGCTCAGTCTGGAAGACTTGGAATGCTCAGTGCAAGTCATTAACGCAAACAGCAAACAAATCTCCCTCTCCAGCTTCCCAGCCAGTCTCCCTAGGGAAGCATGGAGAGCCTGGCAGTTTGTGTTAAAACCAGACTAAGTGGGGCAGGGGAGGTAGGGAGAATCCAAAGAAAGGTTTTTCTGCCCCCCAAAACATCCCTTCTTCTTCCTTAAACTCTGTGTGCTCAGGAGTGGGATTTCCCTGGGTTTTGGGTCTTGTATTCCCTTTTTCCTGGGTATTTTGCTCCTGGTGGTTGATCAGTTGTGCTGATGGAAGTGGGAGCGTGACCAGTGCGTGGGCAAGGTCCATGTGACTATCCCAATTTAAGCATGTGCTGTTTAATGCAGAGGAATTTAGGGAATTAACTCTAATGTGAACCTGGGAATGTCTCATCCCTACTCCTGCTGCTCCTGTCCTGCAGCAGGCAAAGGGGAGAGGAGCCAAGGGAAGCAAAACCTAACTCAGGCATAATTTGGGTTTATCAGGAACCAGTCCCAGCCCTGATTCCTTGCCCAGGAAAGCTCTGTCTCCTGGAACTGGTCTTTCCAGGTCTGTAGCAAAGCCACTTATGGAAAGATTCTGTGCCAGCAGGAGATAAGGAGGGTGAGTGGGATAAGCCAGGCTGGATTTAGTCTCAGCTCCACCAAAATTTAGGCAATCCCAAGCAAGGTATTCACCTTCTCCACACCTGATTGCCCACATGTTCTTTGGAATTCTGGGGAGAAAGTGGGAGGATGGGCACTTCAGAGCAGTATCTCAGCTTTCTTGTTCTAGGGAAGCACTGTTAATCCCCAGTTTCTAGTTTGCTGTCAGTCACATGCAAAACTGAGGAGCTCCTTAGGCGCTGTCTCCTTGGAACTGTTATGGGAAGGGCTGCAAAGGTGCTGAGAATGTTTGCTAAGCATAGTGAGCGGGATTAATCCTGGATCCACACACTCACGTATTTTGGATCCGTGAGTCAGGCCAGCT
>NW_005054416.1:2278815-2303755 GCF_000277835.1 Geospiza fortis | reverse complement strand
CTGCTGCCTCAGGGAGTCTTTCCAGCAGCGTGGGAGGGAGGTCTGGATCTCTGATTCATACCTGTGACACAACCAAGGGCGCTGACCCCTCCACGATCCCATTTTTTCGGAGTTGTTTGGAACATGTCACACTTTAGGCTCATCTCCTTACACATCCCCTTCCAAAGCGTTTTTGTACCTATTCCTTGTGAGAAAACGGGAAGAGGAGCTCATCCTTAGGGAAAAGGCTGCTGTCATCTGTGCTGTTCCCATTTTTTCCAGCGATCCTGGTGATTGAGTTCGTGTACGCCATCGTGGGCATCGTGTGGCTGACACAGTACTACACCTCCTGCAACGACATCACAGCCAAGAGTGTCACCCTGGGTACGGAGCTGGAATGTGGCCTGGGAGCATTCCGACGGATTGGCGGGCATCCTTCATTCCCCTGTGCTGATTGACTCTGGGAAGTGGCTGGGAGCTGTCAATGTGGGGCTTGTTTTCCTGTTTATTGCTCGGAACAGTCGTTCCATTCATCCGCCTGTGCTGCCGGCGCTCGGGCAGGGATCCGCGTTCCCAGGGAAGGGCAGTCTGTAAATTCTGCTTTTGCCCTTCAGAATGGTTTTACTGTTTTCCTGGAAGCCGTTCCCAGTCTCCTGGTGGGGATGATGTTAATGGTGCAGTCCCGGATACTTGGGGAGCCCCATAAAACAGCCGGAAGACTCATCCAGCTGTGGCTTAAAAGCCTTTCCAGAGGATTTCCTTTTGGGGTGGGAAGTAAGGGCTGGAGCACGTGACTCCTGGTTTGTTTTTTTTTCAGGAATGGTGGTGTGCAACTGGGTGGTGATCCTGAGTGTGTGCATCACTGTACTGTGTGTCTTCGATCCCACGGGACGCACCTTTGTCAAGCTCCGCGCCACCAAGCGCCGGCAGCGCAACCTAAGGACCTACAACCTCAGGTGAGGCAGCATTCCGTGGGATCCCGGAATTCCAGGGTGCCTTGAGTGCAAGGGACCTTAAAGATCATTGAATTCCAACCCCCTGTCATGTGCAGGGATGCTTTCCACTAGAAAAGGTAGCTCCAACCCGGCCTTGGATGCTTCCAAGGATGGGGCAGCCACAGCTTCTCTGGGAAATCTGTTCCAGGGATTCACCACTCTCACAGGGAAGCATCACTTCCCAATATCCCATCTGTCCCCGCCCTCTCTCTGTCAGTGGGAAGCCATTTCCCATTGTCCTGTCCCTCCAGCCCCTTGTCCAAAGTCCCTCTCCAGCTCTCTTGGATCCACATGAGGCACTTTAAGATCTCTCTGGAGCCTTCACTTGTCCAGGCTGAACATTCCCAGCTCTCCCAGCCTGTCTTCACAGCAGACTGAACTTCCCTTTTATCCAAGGACACAAAGATTTAAGGAAAGAACCAGTGAAGGCTTTCAGCATTACCAGTGCTGTGTCCTTATGGCTACAGGCACCCAAAATCCTCCTCAAGCCAGGGAATTCCAGGATGGTTTGGGCTGGAAGGGATCTTAGAGCCCTTTGAGCCATGGGCAGGGACACCTTCCACTATAGCAGGTTGTTCCAAGCTCTGTCCAAGCTGTCCTGGAACACTTCCAGGGATGGGGCAACCACAGCTTCCCAGGGCAAGGTTTCTGGAAGGGTGTCCTGCATTTTTGGGATCTTGCCCTTCTCCTTGCCTTGCTGAAGGGGATTTTGGGAGGATGCAGCTCCCTGTCAGGTGCTGTGTGTGGGCACCTGTATCCAAAGGAGACAAAGCCATGCAGAATCCAGCTGGATTCTGCCTTAATTGCTGGATTTGTGGATCCTCATGGACCCTGCTGACCACAACAACCTGTTTGTCCATATCCTATAGCAGCGTTTTCCGTGGAAACAGTGAGTGTGTGCTTAAATTTTCCTTACTTTGAGGCAGCATCTCCTTCCAAATCCCCTTTCTTCCTTTATTTTCCTCTCCAAAATCCAACCTTTTGCCCTGAGGTTTCTCCTATTTGGTCTTGGCCAAGGAACAATTCCATTTGTGTTGGCAGTTGAATCTTTTAATTAAGAGTTGATTCCATCTTGGAGCTCCCCAGATGGGGAGAGAAAAAGCTTTTTTTCACCAAGCAAAGCTTTTTCTGAAGAATTTTTTCCAGTAGGGGACAACACAAACAGGCTTTGTTTCCTTTGATTTGTGACTGTCCTTGAGGAATGTGGCTTTGGAGGGCATCGGGATCCGAGGGATAAAAAATGAGGCTTTCAAAAACCACTCCATAAATATCCCATTTTTCATTGGGTTTGTGTATTTTTCCATATTCCAATGACTTGGAATGAGGTCCCTTTTGAGGGAAAACTGGGCTTTTCTAAGGATAGTGCATCAAGTTCTGTGAGAAGGAGCCTGGGTTTTTTTTGTGGAATGCCAGATATTCCTCCTGACCTTTCCAATGTGTTACAGTGGCCTGGAATATTTGGAGTTAGTGCCTAGCATGGTGATTGCTGCTTGGAATCAGGACATTCCCAGGAAGATAAGAAGGATGATACTGTGGATGTAGTACTGCATCCAAGGAAAAAATTCCTCCCTGTGAGAGTGGTGAGGCACTGGAATGGTTTTCCCAGAGCAGCTGTAGCTACTCCATCCCTGGAAATGTCCAAGGCTGGATGGGGCTTGGAACAATCTGGGGCAGTGGGAACTGTCCCTGCCCATGGCAGAGGCTGAAACTGGATGAGCTTTGTGGTCCCTTCCATTCCAGAATTCTTGATGATTTTTCCAAAGCAAATCTGAGCTCCACAGCTCGCACTAGTAAATTCAAACCAACTCCAAAATTCTCTCCTCTGTGGGGAATTTTGAGATTCCAGAAAGCTGAGTGAAGGCCTTTCTCCCTTGGCTGGGTTTTTCCCTCCAGGCCTGCAGTATTTATGGAGAGCTTGTTCCTGCTGTTCATGGATTTTCCCTCTGGAAAGGGAATGTTAACAGCTGTTAACAAGCAAACGCTGTGGGCTATGATGTGAAAAACAAACATCAAGTATGACTGTTCACTGCTCAAACAATTGTTTCCAAAGGATACATTCCCAACTTCTCCCTCTTGCTGAAAGAAATCCTTTCCAAGGAATAGATGAGGAAGTTCTCTGCCTGGCTGGATTGTGTCCCATGGTGGTTTTCCTTTCCCAGTGGCATCGTGGTGTGTGTGGGCTGGGAAAAAGAAACAACCCAATAAAAGGTTTGGCTTGCTGTGCCAAGGCTTTTCCATGGAGCTTTGGAGCTCCTACTGAACGTGTGGAAGTTAGGAAGAAAGAATTTGGGAAAAGATGGAGGGAAAACAGCTCAGAGTACACTTGGTTGTTGAACCCCGCCAGGGAAATTCTGGAGTTCTTTGGAATCTGGGGGAGCAAAGCCCTGCTGCCAGTCATATTCCCATTCTTCTTCTGAAAGGTTATGGAGAGCTGTTTTCAGATACTCAGGCAGGAGCTGATGGGTCCCTGTGGGATCTGCTCCTTCCATTTCAAGCAAATATTCCTTTGCTAGCATCTTTTCCTTCCAGGTGCAAACCAGTTTCTGGGCTTGGGCTTATCCTGATGGGATACCCTGCCAGAAAATGGAGTGGTGTTTTATTTTGGATTGCTCTGACCGGGATTAAATCTGTGTTTCCCTAAAAAAAAAAGAGGAGCTGTGGACTTCAGGGAGCTGGCACTCTGGCACGGAGTCAGTCCCTACTTCTGTGGCAGAGGGTGGAACACAGTGATCCTAAAAGTCCCTTCCAACCCAAAGCATTCCTTGATTCTGTGACTGGGAAAAATTGCATGTCTGAAATGCTCAGGGTCTCTTGTGCCATTCCCAGTCCCTCACCCTGAGGTAACTTTTTCCTCCTGAGTGGTTGCACATCCTGGCACATAGAGCAGCTGCCAAGTTGCAACAGGAACCTCATTCCATGCATCCCATTCAGGCAGGATACCAGGTATCCAAGCACAGTGCTTGATCCTGTGGATTCACACTTCTCTGGAGCATATCCAGGGAAGGGAACGGAGCTGGGGCAGGAGCTGGAGCACCAGGGGTGGCTGAGGGAGCTCAGGGGGCTCAGCCTGGGTAAAAGGGGGATTGGGGGAACCTTATTCCATTTTTCCAGGGACAGCACAGGCTGTGCCACTCCATGTTGGATCCTACACCTTGTTCTGCGTCTCCTCACTTTCCTGCTTTCCCTTTATTCCCAGACACCGCCTGGAAGAGGGACAAGCCAGCAGCTGGACACGCAGGCTCAAGGTGTTCCTCTGCTGCACACGGACAAAGGACTCCCAGTCGGTGGGTACCAAAAATCTCCTGCTGGGAATCAAAATATCAGTGGGAGAAATCCCTGTTTTCCCTCAGGTTAGGATCACATTTGGCAGCACTTCCTGGGCAGCTCCCATTTCCCTTTATCATCCCCTTCCTGAGTGCTTTCTCCTGTTGTTTCCGTCAGTCTCACACCCTTAAGGAGGAGAATTTGGAAATGGGAAAACAAAAATCTGGAAGAATTACCAAAATCCTTCTGGATCTCTTGACAATCAAAGACTGTCTAATCCACAGATCCACATGAAGGTCACTGGGAATTTTCATGTGCTGCCATTGGGATTTTCCCTTGCTGTTCTCTAGCAGGGAAGGGTAAAGGCCTTGAAACTCCTTCCCCAGAAGTTATTCCATTCTCCTTAGAATCACTAGGAGCAGGTTTGTGCCTGAGGGTGGGACTCACCAGCATTCCTGAGGACCTGCTGGAGAGGCAAGTCAAACTTTGGTGCTGGAAAGATTTGCTCTTGATTTAACTAAGTTAGTTAAAATTCTGAGGATTTGAGGACTCCTGAAGGAGCCAGCAGAACCAGGGAATTGTTCCCAAAGGGAGGAGAAAGTCATAAAAATCAGGAGACTTGTGTTCTTGCAGACACTGAGCTCTGAATTAGTTACAACCTCTTAGGGAAAAAGCTGGGATTTTTCAAGGACATTCCAACAAAACCAGCAGTGGCCAAAAAATCCGCCCAGACGTTTAACTCCAGTTAGAAGGGCACGGAAAATGACAGGGAAAACACCAAGGGACCGACCACAGCCACCGTGTCCTCACTAAATATAGCCCAGAGTTCGTGCTCCAAAAGGATGCAGCGGGAAAAGGAGCACACTGGAAGGGATGTGAACGTGGAGAGGAAGAGAAATGAGACAGGGATTGAAAGCTCCAAAGGGAAAGTGGAAAAATGAAGGAGAGTCAGGTGAACGTTTGTTCTTCCCAGGTGATGAATTGGATTAACAGCATTTCTTAGGGAGTGCTGTGGAATTGTCCACAGGTGCAACTTCCAGAGTGTGGAAGGCTTCAGGAATTGTCACAGCCCTTGTGCAGAAGTCCAGCACTGTGTCTCAGAATGCTGCCCCTCCCAGGATCCCTTTCCCTGGCTAAAATGCCACCATGTTCCTTGGGAATGTCCTTCTGGGAAGTTCAAGCTCAGGCCTGCCAGCTCCCAGCTTATCTGACCTGAGACCAAGGGAGTTTTGTGCCCTGGCAGCTCCCACAGCAGCTTTTCCTTGTTGCTCCAGAGCAGAGGCTTTTCCCTTCTCCCTGAGAGCACATCCAGGTCACCTTGCCAGGGTGCCAGAGACTCCTGTCCTGAGGCACAGTGTGGATGCTGCATCCTGGGAGAGAGAGCCCTGACAGGCACCTGAATGCCCTGAACAACTCTCATTTTATTCAGGATTGCAAAGTATTCCAAATATTTCAAATTCTTTTTAACAAACTTCTTCCATTTTGCAGTGACTGTTTCTCTTTTTTGTTAAGCTTGGAATAAAAGTGGATTCCAAATGCCTCACATTCCTAATGCTGTTGAATTTCCACTTTACATCCAGCTTTTGAGCAATTTCCAGCCTCTTTTCTCTGCAGGAACAAGCCCTGACGTTGTGTCCTGGCATGGCAGCGTGTGGAATGAATGAGCACGTAATGGATCAGAAATGAATCCATCGCTGCCCATCCCAGACCCCATGGAAAAAAAATGTAGCAGCAGAGGATCGTTGTCCTCTGGGCTGGAAAAGTGTTTTATGGAATGGACATGGCTTTGGGGAAAGGATCTGGGGTGAAGTTTGAAGCCTCAGAGCCTTCAGGGTTTGTAGCAGAGCACTCCAGGTGGACAAACAGGAATAATGTCAGGTGTTCCCAGAAAAAGCTGTTCCTTTGGAGCGGAAAATATGCATTGAACTTCCATCAGGGCCTTTTTTTGTCACAGCATCCAGGGCTGGAGCTGCCACTTTGGATTAATGGGTGTTTGTCCTGTTTTCCTTTGGAGGCTCTTGGCATTTCTTGTGAGCTCACAGGAGCCATGCTAGGATTGATGAGGTCAGGATTTCAAGGATACTGCGGTTGGAATGCCGTTGGCTTTCCAAAGGCGCTGCTGGCACAGAGAGTTGGCACCTGGAGCCCCAGTTCTTAATGGGGATTTAACTGGCTTTTGTAGGGAAGTGAAAAATGACAGAAAGTCATCCCACATGCCAGGAGTTTGGCAGGGATAAAAGGATGTAGGTCATTCCTGCAGGGAAGAGAAGGGATTTACTGTCTTGATGGTCAAAGAAGGGAGAGGAGAAATCCCGTTCTGGAGTACTCAGGGTTTCCACAATACTCCAGTCTTGTGGGTTTTGATGCTGGATAAAGGATACTATGAAAACACAGGATAAAGGTTCAGGTAAGGTTGTGATCATCCTTCTCGGAAAGGTTTTTGGATGGCAGGAGTCAAATATGGATCATTGGTGGGTACAGCTTCATGTTTTGTTGCTCCAGCCTCTGGATCATCCTTGTCTTTAGGCTGGAGTAATGACAGGTCAGCACTGACCCACATTCCAGCCCCTCTCCAGCCTCCCAAAATATTCTCCTATAAGGTCTTGTGGTTTTTTTTGCCTGTAGCACAGAGCAAAAAGTGGAAAAAGGACATTTCTCATCAAAATATCCTCGTCCCTCTGCTCTCGGGTTTTGCTTGACCCTCTCAAGTCACTTCCATTTCTGTCCCTCCTTTTTTGGGTTTGGTCACCTTCATTCTGGGAATTCTGCATTCAGTGTCTCAGTTTTTACTTTTCATGCCTTTTTGCTTGGGTGTCATCCAAAAGAAACCTGGAAAAGCCTGGCAATATGGGCAAAAGGATCACAGGTCTGGGATAAATTTGGGCAAGTTAAATTTGGGCAGAAGGAGCCTAGGTCTGGAATATGAACGGGCAAGTTAAATGTGGGCAAAAGGGTCTCAGGTCTGGGGTAAATTTGGGGAAAGGTTCCCAGGTTTGGGTTAAATTTGGGCAACAGGATCTCAGGTCTGGCATAAATATGGGAAAAAGGATCCAAGGGCAAAGTTAGAGTTGAAGAGACTCTTAAATAGGACAAAATTAGTGTTTTTTCCTCACAGAATGGCCTTTATTCTGCTTTAGAGGAGAAAGGATGACTCTGAGGTAGCACAGGATTGGGATTTGCTTTGTTTTCATCCCATTTTCTCTGTTTTATTTAATAGAGAGAGACAAAACCATTCCCTTTCCCTCCCTGTGTCCTGTGTGAGCTGTTTGGATGTCGAGGTGCCCACACACAGCACAAATCCAGCCTCCGAGTGAGACTGTGGAAAACAAACAAGACACAATAATCATGTGATTAGTCCAGATCTGGCATTCCCTGCAGGAATCTTGTGCCTGTTTTGGGAGGCTGAGCTCCAGAAACGAGTCCAGTTCTCACTCTGTGCCCTGTTTTGAGGCTTCTGTGGCCCCAACTCCTCCTCCTCCTCCTCCTCCAAGCCCTCTCTCTCTGGATTTTGCAGGATGCCTACTCCGAGATCGCTTACCTTTTTGCGGAATTTTTCCGGGACCTGGACATCGTCCCCTCGGACATCATCGCGGGGTTGGTTCTGCTGCGGCAGCGGCAGCGCGCCAAGCGCAACGCCGTGCTGGATGAGGTGGGCAAACCTGGCAATCCCTGCAATCTCAGCTGCTCTGGGATTCCCTGCAGGGAAACAGCTGCAGGGCTCTGCCGTCCTCATTTCTGGGCTGTTCTCGCTCGCTGAGGTGGGAAAGAAAAATAATGGTGAAGTTCAGCAGCTTTCCATGAATTTTTCCCCTGTCAAAGAGCTCAGCTGGTGCAATCAATCTGGATTGATCCTCTCCAGGCAGGTGATGCAGGAGGTGCTCTTGATGCCAAAACACCTCCAAGTGGGGGGTTGTAGGTACTTGGAAGTGAATGGGAAGATTATTCCCACTGTACAAAGATATGGTGAAGACTCCAGCAATCTGCAGGGGTGAAAATTCCTAAAATTTCCAAAATTCCTAAATTTCCAAGCTGCTATTGAGGTTTGCAAATTGTCAAGCCAGTAGGAAATGGATTTATTTTATTGGAGTTTTTCCCTTGATTTGGGATTCAGGTTACAGAAGGAAATTCCCAGTTTTCCAAGCTGCTGATGAGGTTTGCACATTGTCAGCCCAGTAGGAAATTGATTTATTTTAATGGTTTTTTTCCCCCCTTGAGTTGGGATTCAAATCAGGCAGGAATGAAACCATTGGAAGTATTTGAGGGGCCTGGTTGGGATATTTGAGAGTGGATTTTTGTCTTGCTGTCACACAGAGGAATTTTTCTGTGTATTTGTGGCTTCCAGGCAAACAATGACATTTTAGCTTTCCTGTCTGGAATGCCAGTGACCAGGAACACCAAATACCTGGATCTGAAGAATGCGGTAAGTCCCTGGGATGTGGGGTCCTCCAAACCCACCTGTGATCCTTGTTTTCTTTTCCTCACTGGCCTCTCTTATGCCTTTCTGCCCCTCTTTGAAATAAACCAAGAAATTCCATGCAAATGGAATAAAACTTGATCTCTGGAGGCTTGGTGAGGTGATATTGCTGCAAGAGAGTCAGCACTGTTATCCATCATATATTCCAGATTTTGATTTATCCCTGATTTTGGTTTATTCCTAATTTATCTCTGATTTAGATTTGTCTGATTTTATCCCTGATTTTGATTTTATCCCTGATTTTTATTTACCCCTGATTTTGATCGTCCTGCCAAATTTCCACCCCCTCATTATCCCCCTGCCATTTCTCCCTTCAGCTCTTTCTCTAATTTACTTTGTATTTCTCCCTGATGTTTCCCTGATTTCCCCTCTGATTATCCTGCTGTGATTAACTCCAACCCCTGATCCAACTCTCTGGAATAACTGAGCTTTTATAGGATGCAACTGCTTCACATTGGCTTTGTGGCCCTCTCCAGGCATCCTTTGGCCTGCTGGAGAGGGGATATTTAGGGAGCTCATTTCCAAACTTGCAGGAAACAGCTTCCTTGGCAGCATGGTGAGATACCCAGAGAATTCCTCAGGAAATCAGGCAGAGGAATCTTTGGGAGGGGGTGGCTCTTGCCTGGCATCCCTACCTCGCTCTCCTCAGTCACCACAGCACAGCTGGGAGAGGGGGCTGGCACTCAGCATGTGCCTAACTATGGAAAAAGGGGATGGAGGGGGAAATTCCAAGAGATGGCAGGCTCAGGGAGTCCCGTGTCTTCCAGCAAGAGATGCAGCGGTACCGGGAGGTGTGTTACTACATGCTCTTCGCCTTGGCTGCCTATGGATGGCCCATTTACCTCATGAGGAAGCCCACATGTGGACTCTGCCGCCTGGCCAGATCCTGCTCGTGAGTGCCCACCCTCATCCCTTTTTTCCTGCCTGGTTTTCCCATGTTTAGAAATGCCCTTTGTTTTTCCCCATGTTTATTGAGTTCCCTTGGTGCTTCCTCCCTGCTCGATTTCTTTTCTGCCTTTTTCTCCTTGTGTTTTTTCTTTCTATCTCTCTGGGCTTCATATTCCCAAGGCTTTCTGAATCCCTTCCAGTTCCTAGTACATAAACCAGCCTGTCCTCTGCTCCATCTCTCTGGAGCATGAAACAGCCAGCGGAGACAACTCACCTGGCACAACACCAAGTCCAAAAAGAGCTTCTTGGAGCTCAAAAATCAGGGAGTTGACATTTGGGTCCTGATTAAAAGACCTCCAAGATTTGCCTGGCTTGGGCTATGCTCCCTCAGATTAATTGGATTTTTCCAGCTCAGAATTTTTGCCCCAGTGCAAGGGTTTGTTTCCAGCTGCCAGAATTCTGTCACTGGATTCAATTTGGGGATGAGCTTTTGGCACTTCGTGGACTATTGGGAGGAATGTGATTCCTTGGGAATACTTTTAGTTCTGAGAGACAAAGAAGAAAAATCAACCTGCACTTCTCTTTTTATTTTGGGATAATTCTAAACCCATTTTTTCCTATAAATAAACCTGGAGCTTGGTCAGTGTTGGCTTTTCCACGTTGAAGCGCTGGAAAACTGTGCTTCCAAGGACAGTATCGTTTGAGGAGCCATCCCACCCCATAATCCTTAGATTCCGTGGGGACTGGCTGCATTGTAGCTCTCTCTGGTGCTCAAAAGGAAAACTGCAACCTGGTCCCAGATTTTGAGGCTGTTTCATGGTGTTAACCTTCACTTGGCACTCACTGCCATTGGGGTGAGGTTTGGAGGGCCCACCTTTCCCTTTCCTCTGGGAATGCCACTCTAAATCCAGCTTTTTCCCCTCAAAGCCATGCTTCCTCCCCGCAGGTGTTGCTGCCTGTGCCCGTCGCGGCCGCGCTACGCTCCTGGCGTCACCATCGAGGAGGACAATTGCTGTGGCTGCAACGCCATCGCCATCCGCCGCCACTTCCTGGACGAGAACATGACCTCCGTGGACATCGTCTACACTTCCTGCCATGACGCTGTAAGGACAACCCCAGACCCCCTTCCCGAGGGGATTTACTGGGACAAAGAAGGGAAATGCAACCTTTTTCTCTTCCATTTCCATCAAAAAATTCTGTTATTTGGACACAAATCCTGTCACACACTCTGTCTCCTTTTCCTCGAGGATAATCTAACAGGAATGTCTCTCCTGATCTCTTCCAGGTTTATGAAACCCCTTTCTACGTGGCTGTGGACCATGACAAGAAGAAGGTGGTCATCAGCATCCGGGGTACTCTGTCCCCAAAAGTAAGTGGGATATACAGTCGCCTCCCTGGTGGATATTCCAGAGAGTTGGAGCCCTTCCCAGTTTGGAATCCTGACTTGGAATTGACTCACCTGAAGCAAGGTGACTGCTTTTCTTCCAGGATGCCCTGACGGATCTGACGGGGGATGCAGAGCGCCTGCCAGTTGAGGGGCACCATGGAACGTGGCTGGGACACAAGGTGGGGAAAACAAAGGGAAAACGATCCCAAACCAACCCAAAACCAAACAAAACCCCGTGGATTTTTTTAATTATTTCACTTTTTAATTATAAACCCCCAAATGGTCTTAATTACTTGAAGAAGAAGTTACAGAAAGGGCTTTGAGGTGTTAAATAATTAGTGGGAACAGTTAAAATCACTGGGCGTGTAATTAAAAACTCCCTGGAATTAGAGAATTCCAAATTCGGAAAGGCATCGTGGAGACCCACAATGAAATTCCTGGAGCCACTCAAATGACTTTTTCTTCCAACAACCTTTAAAGAATTTTCAATCAAAGCCTGAGAATGTGCTTAAAATTCTGCTGTAATGGGAATGTCCTCAAAGGATACTGGCAGGACTCGGATCCGTGAAATTAGATGGGTGCTCTGTGTCTGTGAGCAGCTCTGGGCTGGCTAAATGCATTTATTCCAGAGCTGACCTTTGCCCCTGTCTGGCAAAGGAACGACGTGCTGAGTTTTTAAGATGATCAGGAATTTGGCAGCTTCCAAAGCTGCAGTGCCAAGTTGGGAAAGGAAAATCCAGAGTGAAGGTTGGAAGGAACAGAGCAGTTGCTGGAAGTGCTCAAGGTGAGATGTGGAGCTTGGAAGTCCTTAGAAGCCATGAGTTGGGAACTCTAGCTTGCCTCATGGTGTCCTGCTGGAATACCAAACCTCTTCCTCTGCTTTAGGAAATAGAACCATCGAATCCTGGGATGGTTTGGGTTGGAGGGGACTTTAAAAATCCTGTTCCAATCCCTGCCACGGGCTGGGACCCCTAGGAGGATCCTGGATTAGTGAAAGGTGTCCCTGCTCATGGGACTGGGATGGGCTTTTAGGTCCCTTCCAAACCACTCCAGAATTCCATCATTCAATGAAAATCCAGGAATAGATCCTTGAAGAAATTGGCTTTGCTTTTGATCTTTATATGAAAATATTCCTCCACTGGCGACTTCCATGAAACATTATCAGTTTATTCCCTTTGTTCCAGACAGAGCTTTTTTTTGTCCTTTGTGTTATTTTTTTTTTTTTTGAGATTGCTGCCAGGAGAGAAATATTCACTTTCTCTGGAATTATTATCAATATTAATCTGCAGACAATAATGTGCTGTTGATTCCCGAGGGAAAACTAAGGGAGATAATGGAATTTTAAATGCAATTTTAATGTCCAGGAGTCAAGTTTAATATCCAAACAAATCCAGTGTCTCACTTACACATTTAATTTGGAAACAAGGACTTGGCTACGTGGGAGCTTTCCCAGGATTTGTTTCATTTGGGGTGTTTTCCTGCCGATTCTGTCCCACCCATCCCCAAGGGTGTCTGTCAGCCATCCTAAGATTCCAAGTCTTGATGTTTACATGAAATTTTTTATCACTCCACAGCTCCAATGTCACAATTCAAAAAAATATTTATCAGGCCTCTGAGCTATTCTGGATCAAAAAATAGAGCTGGAACTAAAGTTTAGGGATTAGAATGCAAAAAAAAAAAGGATTATAACTCAAAGAAGAATCCAACTTCACTATTTTTACAATAAAGTCCACTGATTTTATAACAAAGTTAATTTTAAAGATAATCCTTAGCCAAAGGGGTGAATCCAGATTTAATTGTTGAACTCCCAGGACAAAGTTAGTGAAAGTAGGATGTTTCAGAGCTTTGTTTCCTGGTGTTGAGCCAACCAGGAGGACAAGGAGCTGCTGGAAAGTCCTGGAAGCTCAGCCATGATCCCAGTAATGAGACTTTCCAACATTTTTCTCTCATAAATAGACCCTTCTGGGGTTTTCGCCCAAAATCTCAAATATCCCGGAGCAGTTTTGTGCGTTTGGGATGCAAAACAATGCAGAACATTTCCATTCCCTTTCTCTAAATGCTTGATCCATTCGGTTATTTACATGTGAACTTGCAAAATTAAGCCCAAATAGTTTTATTAACTTGAAATTGGATTTGTTTCCCAGAGAATTTATGGATGCTACATCCTTGGCAGTGTCCAAGACCAGGTTAGGGCTTGGAGCAACCTGGGCTAATGGAACATCTCCCTTCCTGTGGAATGGGATGATCCTTAAGGTCCCTTTCAACCCAAACCAGGATTCCAGGAATTTTAGGGAATTTTTCCAATGGTGAATCTAAATGGAAGTTTACAGTGTCATTCCATAATCATTAAAATCCCTGTCTCCATTAGGATATAATTACCAAAAACACGTCCCAAAGGCTGACTAACATCCCAGCAGTGACATCACTGTGGATTTGGGTCACGCTCTCTAAAAATAGAATCCCAAATTCGCGGTGGGAATTTAGATCAGTGGCCTGCTGCTCACTTCTCATTAGGATTGGGAGTGGAGACTCTTCTGGAAGCTGGGGAGGAGCTGGGATAAAGCACAACCACTGTGGTGCTTTTTGGTAGTGGCAGCATCCCATTTATCTCATTTCCATGGAGTGGGGTCTCCTCTGTCCTGTATCCCCTCTTCAGTATCCAGATTGGGATCAAAGACATCTCAGATACTGAGGACCTGGAAAAATCCATATTTCTTTGCTTTCTTTTCCTCACTGGCTTCTCTTATGCCTTTCTGCCTCTCTTTGAAACAACCCAAGAAATTCCATAAGGATGGAATAAAACTTGATCTCTGGAGGCTTGATGAGGTGATATCTATGCAAGACAGTCAACACTTATTCCTGACTTATTCCTGATTTTGATTTATCCCTGATTTATTTATCCCTGGTTTAGATTTTCCCACCAAATTTCCACCCCTCATTTTCTTCCCACCATTTTCCCCCTCAGCTCTTCCTCTGATTTACCTCTGATTTCTTCCTGATGTTTCCCTGGTTTTTCCCTCTCATTATCCTGCTGCCTGCTGTCATACCATTATCCTTTTTAACTCCAACCCCCGATCCAGCTCTTTATGATAACTGAGGTTTTGTTGGTTTTTTGTTGTTGTTGTTGTTGTTGTTGTTGTTTTTGGGTTTTTTTGGGTTTTTTTTTGCTTTTGGAGCCAGGAATCCTTTCCTATCTCTGAGATGAAGAGTGAGCCCCCAATAACATTCCCATTGTACTCACACCATTTTAAGATAGGGATTTAAAGGAAAACAGCCAAAGAGATGATTTTCCTCAATGTCCCCCCGTTTTTTG
The DNA here is from genome assembly GCF_000277835.1 of Geospiza fortis. Lineage (NCBI taxonomy): Eukaryota > Metazoa > Chordata > Aves > Passeriformes > Thraupidae > Geospiza > Geospiza fortis. Next base: position 2,289,455 of record NW_005054416.1, on the reverse strand, counting down.
GAGTTCAGGCTCACTTCCCACTGAGTTAAACTGTAGCATTATCAGTAATTTATGCAACAAACCAAATTCCAGTTGCTTGCTTATAACTGCACTTGGAATTGCATCAACTACATTTGGAATCAGAGAAACACTCCTCAGCAGAGACGAGGGATGTTTTGACCCAGATATGATCTTTTCCCACCTTCCAGCAGTCCTTGACTTCTAGGGAATAAAAACTTCTAATAATTTGGGATGAATGTCTTCTGACAGCCAAATTCCCTTAATATTGTTGGTTGGAGAAGGTAAGAACTAATTCCTAGTGCTGCCACTTTTCCCTTTGGTGTTTGAATCATTATCTCTATTAGAATGATTCAACTTTTATTTCCAGATTTAAGTTGAAAACTCCTTCCCAGATTTACCTGGAATAGGATAATTTGGCTTTAAAACCACCAATATTTAGAATATCCAAGTCTATTTCTCTGTTCTGCCCTAGGTCCCTTGGCCCGAAGTACCAAATCCACAATCCTGTGTTTAAGTTAATTGGATTTGGGGTACTTTTCCCCCTAAAAGCCCAGGAATAGGCCCTTGGAGTGTTCCTTAATTAAGAACTGCCTTTACTCCTTAAACACCAAAACTTTGGAAATGCAGAGGGGAATCAGTTCTTCCTCCATCCTGATCCATGCTGAGGGACATTCCAGAGCTTCCTCACCTTCTGGATGTTGAGATCCCATTTACATCCTGCTGTGTGTTCCTGCTCCCACAGGGAATGGTGCTGTCTGCTGAGTACATCAAGAAGAAGCTGGAGCAGGAGATGGTGCTGTCCCAAGCTTTTGGGCGGGATTTGGTGAGTACAAGTTCTCTCTGGACAGAGGATGAGATTTCCATAAAAACCTGGGTTTTAAGGGAATCTCTATGTCCCTAAGTCTGTTGTATTCATTTCTCAGCTCTTCCTTTAATTCCTGGATTTCCAGCTAGTTACTCATTTCGTGGAATGGTTTGGGTTGGAAGGGACCTTAAAGCTCATCCCATTCCACCCCCTGCCATGGGCAGAGAACATTCCACAAGATCAGGTTGCTCCAAGCCCCATCCAGACTTCCTGCAAGGCTTTTTTATTTTGGAAGCACCAATAGTGCAGAGCTCCTGATTATTTTCCTTTTCCTGAGGCAGGAAGTCCCACATGGTGGCAATGAAGGACAGGGAGGGAGCATTAAAACCAAATAAGCAGGAACTAAAATCCCATTTTTATGGAGATTTTCTTTGGAATGCAGTGGTGACTGTCCCTGTGGGCACATTCCTGGTGGCAGGGAGATGTCATAGGACTCAAGGGAGATGTTGGGAAGCAGCTTACCTTGGTTTATATGTTGGAAATAGTTGCTGAAGTGCTGCCTTGGGATATTTGGTGGATGGAGGGGGAGATAAACCAGCATCCAGCTTTTTGGGATGGAGCTTCATTCCTCTCTGACTAGAAAGGGAGAATGGGAGTTGTTCTGTTACTCAGGAGGAATATTTCCTGGCTTTAGGTCCATAAGTGCCATCCCAGGTCCCACCAGAGCCCAGGACCTTGTTTCTGACAGTTGCCAAGGACAAGATATTCCAGAGAAAAGTGTCCAGTGAGGTTTAGAGACACTTTCTTTATGGGCTTGGATGTTATCAGGAGGGGAAAAAAACTCCCATCAAATCCTAAATAATTCAAATAGCTGGTTCCCACCTTCTTTCTTTCAGGAAAGTCCCAGTAGACCAGATGTAGAATTCAAGAAGTGAATGAATTCCAGCCTCTAGTGAGGCCCTGGCACAAGTTTCCCAGAAAAGTTGTGTCTGCCCCATCCCTGGGAGTGTTCCAGCATGGGTTGGCTGGGGCTTGGAGCACCCTGGGCTAGTGGAAGGTGTCCCTGCCCATGGCAGGGAGTGGAATGGAATGATCTCTCCCTTCCTTTCCAACCTAAACCATTCCAGGATTCTGTGATGATTCCATGATTCAAAACAAGCAAGGAGCCTTTCAGCTGGAATCTTGAGTGCTCATGTATAGAAACAAACTCCAAAACTGGAGAAAGGGAGAGATTTGGGAGATAAGTTCAATTTAATTTCCAACCTGACCTCGATTCCTTGTTGTTTCCATGTTTTTTAGGGAAGAGGAACAAAACACTACGGCCTGATTGTGGTTGGGCATTCCCTTGGAGCTGGCACAGCTGCCATCCTGTCCTTCCTGCTGCGTCCCCAGTATCCATCCCTGAAGTGCTTTGCTTATTCCCCCCCAGGTGGGCTGCTCAGGTAGGTGTTGGGATACACTGCATCCTGCATGTGAGGCTCTAGGGAGCAGTGAAATGGACAAGGCAGCCTGGAGAAGCAGAGTGTTTCCTCTGGAATATAGTTGGGTATTCAAGTTAGGATGGCAAATGGCCGCTTTCCCAAATATTCTGGTTTATAACTGAATTGTCCATGGCTCTAATTTTAATGGGAAATGGGTGCAATTTCCTTACTCTCTGCCCCCTCCCGCTGAATAGATGAAAATAAAGGAGATACTTGACCAAGTGCAGGTGTCTGCAGCAGCTGATCCAGTTGTTTGGACTCCTTTTCCAAAGAAATTGGAATTGGGATGTGATTTCTGCCATTCTGCAGCCTAAAATTGCTCACAGGGATTGTTCTGGTTTCCCTCCCTTGGCCGTGGGGCAAAACCAGGGAGAGATTAGTTGTGAATCCCTCCCATTATAAATGGGAACAGACCTTCTGGTCATGTCATTCCCAAACAAAACATCCCATTGGATTGCTGAGAAATGAGGGAAGGTCTTCCTGGTCCTGACAGACACCATGGGGATCCTTGGAATCAGCTATGGATCATGAGAAGCTTCTTCTGGTAGTTCCTGCACCATATTCCAGGAGCAGCCAAGGATTTTAAACCATCCTGCTGCTGAATCTGGATGCTTGCATTCCTTGTTGTAGTATTCCCAGGTCTTCTGCAGCCACAGAGCTACAGAGGAGGATATTTCAGGAGAGTTATACAACCTTCTGCTGCAAACTTCCACTCCTGGATGCCTTGGTAGCTCCTGACTGGTGTCATGCCCAGGATCATCCCTAGGCCAGTGAAGCAGCCTCTGCCCATGGTGACTGGTTGGGAATATCTCCAGGAAACTCAGAGTGGGAATCTTGATTTCTTTATTCTTGTCTCAGAAGTCAGATTGCTGCAGAAATTTGCCATTTGAATTCTCCCAAATATTGGGGTATTTCATCCTACATTGTAGCCTCAGGAGCAGGAAATATCTTCTTCCTTGGCTGTCCTACCATTCCCAAACTATTGGAAAATGACTATGAAGCATTCAGTTCAAGCATTTCATTTCCCAGCTATATCCAGAGTCTTGTGCACGGGAATGATTAGGCCATAGGATGTGGAGATCAGGCTCTTTTTCCACAAGGCACAAATCCCCAAAGCCTGGAGCAGCTTGGACTGGGGTCTGTGCCCCTGGTTTCCCTGCCACTGAATAGGGAATGAAACGCTGTTTGCTTCTTCTTGCTCCTGTTTCTCTTCTAGTGAGGATGCCATGGAGTATTCCAAGGAGTTTGTGACTGCGGTGGTGCTTGGCAAAGATCTGGTGCCCAGGCAAGTGGAGGAGTGTCTGAATTCCTTCATGAATCTCTGCTGTTCTGTCTCAAATCATCTGTTTCCTGTCCAAAACACTTGGATCATCTCTTCTCCAGCCTCCTCGTTTTCCTGTCCTTTTATTGTTCCCTGTGTCACTATGTTTTTCCTGGACACCTTTGTGGGGTTTTTATGGGCAAATCCCTCCTGTTTGAAAGAAAAGGAGGAATGTCCCACCTCTGGAATCCCTCCTTGTGGTACCTGGAATATCAGGTGTGCCACCTTCTTGGTTTCCTGTGTTATCTTGGCCCTGTCCTGGATATGCTGCCACCTCATTTGGACCAGTTTGTCCCAAAATCCCTGTTCCATGTCACCTCATCTCCAAACCAGCTCATTCCTTGTGCCTTGTCATTCCTCACCTTCCTCATCTCCTGGGACATGTTCTGCTGAGCAGGGATTTGGAACAGGAGCCAGGCAACCTGGGATTTACCTGGATGCCATGATCCTGTCCATCCTGTCATCTGCTCAGTGGTGTCATTCAGCTCCAGGAGACTTTCCCAACTCACCCGTTCTGTGCCATCTTTGTTGTCACTTCCCTCCTTCCCTGTTCACTGATCTTATCCTTGTTATTGTCCTGGTAATTCCCTGGACCTCTCACTCCTGGCTCCTGCTCCTCAGTGATGCCACAGCCCACCTCTGAATCCATCTGCTCCATGTTGTATCTTTTTTATGTCCTTTTTAACACAATGCCTTGTTTACTGTGCTCCATATCCTTCTTGTCCTGTTCCCTGCCCAGGTGTTGTGAACACATTTCCCCCTCTTCCATAATCCGTGATTTCCTTTGTTTCCAGACTCACTTCTGCTTTTCCAGAATCACATCTTAATATCTTCCAGAATCACATCTTCCTCTTTTCCATAACCACACCTTTTTTCCAGAGTCACATCTTCCTCTTTTCCATGGTCACATCTTCCTCTCTTCCAGGATTGGGCTCTCTCAGCTGGAGGGATTTCGCCGGCAGCTTCTGGATGTTCTCCAAAGAAGCACCAAACCAAAGGTAAGAGGGAAGAACCAACACCTGGAGATGTCTCTGAGCAGGGATGGGGAATTTTAGCAGCAAGAAGGGTGGGTTTCCTCCAGGCCTCCTCAGGGTCATTATTTAGGGAACCAGAGGAATGATGGAAAGAGCTGGAGAGCTCAGTGGGATCATTCTGGCTCACTTGCTGAAACTTCACCATCACACATCCCAAATAACTGAGCAGGGAATTTTCTGTCTGAGCCTCTTTTAAAGTCTGTATTCCAAGTGTGGATTTTCCTGGCCAGTTAAAACTGGGAACAGGCTGGAAGTCCAACACCTGTGCTTGTCAGAGCATTGGGGTGATGCTGTTCCAGGATAAATGGTCTGCTCATGTCTTGGAGATAGGAAATATGGGAAGTTGTCCCTCTCCAGTCTTTACCATTGCACCAAGATGGAAAAAACCCATAAAATACGAAGATTTTTAGGATTAACACATGATGGAATTTACCTGGAGAGGGTATATAATTGGAAAAGGAAAATCAACTTTCAGAAACATTTGGATCATCTCTGTAACCGGCTTCCCTGTTTTCCTGTCCTTGTATTGTTCCTTATTTATTCCCAGTGTCACTGTGTTTTTCCTGGACACTTTTGTTGGTGTTTCACACACCTTCCTTAGACAAATCCCTCCTGTGTAAAAGAAAACTGGTTTTTTTTGCTTTTCTCTCCTCAAATCCTCCCTCCCCTCTCTCTCTCTTTGTGGCAACAGTGGCGGATCATTGTGGGGGCTACCAAGTGCATTCCCAAATCTGAACTTCCCGAGGAGCCAGAGGAGAACTCGGTGACGAGCAACCGGCTCTGGACACATCCCAGTGACCTGACCATTGCCCTGAGTGCCAGCACCCCCCTGTACCCCCCTGGCCGCATCATCCACGTGGTGCACAACCACCCTGCTGAGCAGTGCTGGTGAGTCCTGCAGTTCCTGCTGGAATTCTTGTGGGAAAACTCTCCCTGGCACAAGGAGGGAGTTACGGAGTGGTTTGGGTTGCAAGGGACTGTGAAGATCATGATCAGGGATACCTTCCACCAGACCAGGTTGTTCCAAGCCCAGTCCACCCTGGATTTGAGCACTTCCAGGGATGGGGCAGCCACAACTTCCCGTGGAAATCCATCCCATTTCCAGTCTCACCACCTCACAGGGAAGTTTCTTCCAATATCTAATCTAAACCAGTACATGGAATGCTGTAATGGTTCAGGTTGGAAGGGTCTTAAGGATCATCCTGTTCCAGCCTTTGCTATGGGCAGGGACACCTTCCATCATCCCAGGTTGCTCCAAGCCCATCCAACCAGGCCTGGAATACTTCCAGGGATAAGGCAGCCACAGCTTTTCTGGACAACCTGTGCAAGGGCCTCAGCACCCTCACAGGGAAGTATTTTTTCCCAATATCCCATCTAAACCCACCCTCTTTCAGCTTAAAGCTACTCCCCCTTTTCCCATTATTCCAGGCCCTTGTCCAAAGTCCTTTTCCTCTTTAGATGATGATTAGCCCATGGATAATCATGTCCCCATAAAGCAGGATTTTGGAGCAATATGTATTTTAACAGCTCCTCTCTCTATTTTTCCTCTTTCTCTCCCTCTGCATCCTGCTGTTTTCACATGCCAAAACACTGCCCTGCTCTTCCATCCCATTTTCCCTGTTGTCTGGACCCCTTTTCCAGCTGCTGTGAGCAGGAGGATCCCACCTACTTTGCCATCTGGGGGGACAACAAGGCCTTCAACGAGGTGATCATCTCCCCGGCCATGCTGCACGAACACCTCCCCTACGTGGTCATGGAAGGGCTCAACAAGGTAAGGCAGGGAATTGTCATCCCAAAAACCACTGGGACAGGCAGGCTTAGCCTGGGAATGCTGCTGGTTAAATACACCAGGCCGTTTATTTTGGAGAAGAGGAGGAAAGGGAATGCTCCTGGTCAGTCTTGCACAGGGTATTGGGAGTGGAGTGTGACGAGGTCTGGGAATGGAATTCCTACAGTCCCAGAAGCTCCTGTTTCCAAATTTAACATCAGAATAACATGAGGTTGGGTGGTGATGGTTCATTCCAGGAGCTGCCATTAAATTGGAGCCCAGGTGACATCCAGGGATGTGTCAGGATTTATCCATCTAATCCTTTATCTCCCTATGCTTCCAGAAGGCTCTGGTAAGTAAGAGGCCAGTCCAGCTGTTTGAAAGCCTCCAGTCAATCCCTGCTGTTCCTCTGCTTTCTTTGGACAGGTCTTGGAGAACTACAACAAGGGGAAAACAGCTCTGCTTTCTGCAGCCAAAGTGATGGTGAGTCCTACAGAAGTGGATCTCACCCCAGAGCTGATATTCCAGAGCCAGCCCTTGCCCAGCTGCCCCACTGTGCAGATCGGAACTGGAGCCATCCCAGTGGACAGAAGGAACAGCAGTACCAAGTAAGGAGAGATTTTATATGGAATATTAAAAATATTAATAAATATCCACAGGTATAGGTCCTCTTCCTCTTGGAGCATTGTGATCCATGTGTATGGGAAGGACAGATCCATGGGCCTTTGTGGGAATTAAAGCTGCAGGATGTCTTGAGGAATGTCAGGGAGAAAAATCCCTTGTGTTGCTTAGGAATTGGACTGCAGCAAGGTCAGGAAAATGTCCTTTTTTTTCCTTATCCAGACAGGTGAGGTTTTCCCAAGGTAAAACTTGGAGCCAAATTCAGTTTGGTTTGGAAGGGATTTAAGGATCATCCAGTTCCAGCCCCTGACATGGCTAGGGACACTTTCTACCAGCCCAGGTTCCTCCAAGCCCTGTCCAACCTGGAACACCATCAGGGCTAGTCCACAGCTTCTCTGGACAGGAGAGAAGGATTTAGTGAGCCAGGAAAAAAGGGAGAAGGGCAAGAACTGGAGTTTGCAGAAGGAGAATCCATTTGTGATATTTCCAGCTGGGAGGACAGAGCGAGAAGAGATTCCCCGGAGTTGTGGATGCCTCTGGTTGGAGGAGCTGTGTGAGGAACCCTCGGATCCTCTAGCTGTTCTGGAATTCTGCAGCCTCGTGTTCTCTGTTTCCTGTTGCAGGAGCAAATCCCATTCGGAAATCAGCCTGGAGGGATTCTATGAGACGAAGCCGCTTTCTCCCGTGCAGAAGGACCCCGTGGAGCTGCTTCTCCTGGACACCAAGGAACGTCTCTCCGTGGAGCTCCAGGACCGCCGTGCCCCTCTGGCCACCATGGAGAGCCTCTCGGACAACGAATCCATCTACAGCTTCGATTCCCGGCGCTCCTCCGGCTTCCGGAGCATCCGGGGCTCCCCCAGCCTCCATGCGGTCATGGAGAAGGACGAGACGCACTGCTTTTATATAGACCCCGTTATCCCTGAGGAAAACCCTTCCCTCAGCTCCCGGACAGAGCTGCTGGCTGCTGACAGCCTCTCCAAGCATTCCCAGGAGACACAGCCCCCGGAAAACGTCCTCAACAGCGGCGGCACCACCCCCCAGCGCCGCTGCAGTGCCGAGGGCACCGGGAGCGACGGGGAGCGCGCGTCCTCGTCCCCTCGGGAAGAGCCGCCGCTCCACAACGGCCGCCTGGCCGACGTTCCCAGTCCCCAGGTGCTGGAATTCGCTGAGTTCATCGACAGCCTCTTCAACCTGGACAGCAAAAGCAGCTCCTTCCAGGACATTTACTGCATGATGGTGTCGGACAGCTCCAGCGACTTTGCGGAGATTCCCAAATCCGTCAGCGACCAGGAGATCCTGCTGAGGGCACAGTACGAGCCCAACTTAGTCCCAAAGCCCCCGAGGTTGTTTGCGGGCTCGACGGATCCCTCGTCGGGAATCTCCGTGTCACCCTCCTTCCCCCTTAGCTCATCTGGAGAACTCATGGATATCACTCCCACGGGTGTGCGAATGCCTGGCCACGGACAAAATCCGGACTTCCACCCCTTCCGGACACGTAACCAGCCCTGCCAAGCAGGACGACCTCATGATTTCAGCCCTTTAGTGCAGGGGAAAGGGGTGGAATGATCCCAGTGGGATAATCCATGGAGGAGGCTGTCATCGGGCAGTTGGGATCAGAGGAGACAGCTGGAAAAATCCTTTCTGGGGTGACCCAGTGGTGGTGTCTGGAGGATGGATTGTGCTGGAATCCTGTGCTTGGAGCTGGGAGAAGCTTTGCCCCATGGGGCCTGAGAGGGTCTGAGGCACTTAAAGTTCCCTACCTCAGCCTGTCTCATTCCAGAGGCAGATTCCTTGCCCTGGGGCACCTGCTGAGACTGGGAGTGAGATACCTGGATAGATGGAAGCAGGAGGGAGCCGGGCCAGATCCCTCTCCTCGGGACCGAGCCGGTGGTTTTGGGAAATGAGCGGATTGAGACTTTGGGCCCTGTTGCACTACCAAGGATTCGGCCCAAGATCCAATTCAGCACACTTCCATGGGGATTGCTTTTGTAGGACACTCCTGTTTTAAAGCCATTGGGGCTGTATTCCCCCCAAATCCAGTCTCCCCTTCCTGGCCAGGCGCAGCAGAAATGGGGCTGGCACCGTGGTTTCTCTCCCCCGAGCACTCCTGAGAGGGAAGGACGCTGTTCCCAAGAGCCCAATCCCTCTGCCTTTGGCAGAAAGTTCTCCTGGATATCACCCCCATCACTCCTTGGTTCCCTGGACCCCTCTAAGCTGGCGACATTCCCGTGGGACTGCCAGGATTCTCATCTCAGAGCTGCATGGATGTGGATGGATCAACTGCAAGATGCACCTGGCATTATTTTCCAGGCCCCTGTGGAGTCTGGGAGTCTCTCCTGGATCCCTGGGGGTCCTCACACCACCCATATGCAGCATCCACAGTGGATCAGTGCCAGCCTATGTCATTGGGAATTCAGGGAAAAGATGGACTTTTTCCCAGTGTTGCAATCTCTTGTATGTTTACAGAGCTGCTGAGCTGGTTGGAAGGTATTTATTAAGGAAATAGGGAGGCTTTCCCAAAGGAAAATCCGTGGTCATCCTCTCCTTCCCATGCTGTTCCCTCTGGGGACTGAGGGAAGAGAGGATGGCAGGCAGAATTTCAAGCCCCCTGCTTCCCAAGTGGCTTGGATCTGGGGGTAACCACCTGCCCCCTGTCCCCACCTGCACAATTCCATGTAGGAAAGCTTGAGCAAGTTAGGAAAACTACCTGAGCCTCTGGGCCCAGAGGAGCCTGCTCCGCCTCTCCAGGCAGGTTTTCCAGTGATGGGAGCAGGAGGAAAACTACCTATTGTAGGAAATGAAACATTCTTGGGACCTGGAAAAGGCCTTGAATTGCCACAACTCCCCCTCAAAGCTCAGCAGTTACTGATGGCTCTCCCCAGGGCTCCCTGGAAAAGAAATTCCTGGTTTAACTTCCTTAGAATCCTGTGGTTGCTCCCTTTTCCTCTCCTTAGCAGTGCTATTTCCATTGTAGGTGGATGCTGTGCTTTCCAGGAGCTCAGCCCCTGGCAAATCCCAGGCTTCCTGTTCTCCATGTGGGCTGCGGAAGCACCGGGATGGGTCAGGGCTGTGCTTCCCGGGAGCCAGTGGGATCCAATGCCATTGAGGAGCACTTTATAACCACTGTGCATTGATGTAAGTAATCCTGGGTGCATGGAATTCCACTGGATTCTGAGTCCAAGTGCTGATATCCCACTCCATCCAGTGTGGGATGCTCCAGCCCCTGCTCCTTACCCGTTTCAGAGCCTTCAGAAGTGCTTGAAGCGGCCAGGAAAACATTATCCCTGTGGTTTAAGGTTCCAAAGGCGACCTCTCACTGAGTGGAATCAGAGGGAGGAAGCCTCTCTGGATCCAGAGGGATTTGGAGAAGGAAAAATCCTTTTATTCTGAGCAACCAGAAGTTCTTCTTGTTTTTGTAGGTCCTTAAAAAAAGGAGCAGGGAGCAGGTGGTTCGGGAGCACAGCGCAGGGTAAGGAGGAATTCCTGCACTCAGGAAACACTACCGAGGTGATTTTTTGGGAATACGCACAAAAATCTGGGAAGGTTTGAGGGGAGAAGGGGAGCTGAGGGGCAGGGAGGCTGGGGCTAGCGGGCTAGCTCCCCTTCTGGC
>NW_005054416.1:2273312-2278757 GCF_000277835.1 Geospiza fortis | reverse complement strand
CCCTTAGCACTAAGGCAGAGCTTGGGATCTGCAAAGCACTTTAAAACACTAAGGAAAAGGATCATCTCTGTCCCTGGGAGTGACATGGATACCTGGGATTAGATGGAACTACTGGTGGGAGGTGCCTCCAGGTGAGGAAAAGTGGGATATCTCCCTACTAAAATGATTCCAGTGGGAACCTGCTGATGTTCCATGGCTCAAATGTTGCACTAGAAAGTCCCTTCCCTGACGTTCCTCTGCTGTGTCCTGAAAGACTCAGTCCTTGGGTGACTGTTTCCTTCTTTGTGCCATTGGAACTGTGTCCCATAGGAATGGCCTTCCCTGGCCCTGACAGGAAGCAGTCTGGAATGCTGCAGTTTTTTTTGCTCTGTGATTACTGGACTTTGGAAAACCTGGAAATATGTAATTCCTGGGAGCTGGGCTTGCCGCAGGTCAAGGAGCAAAGGCACAAAAGAGCCCCTTGAAGATTCTCATTGTATCCTATCATGGATAATTCCTGGTTTTTGTTGACAAACAGATCTGATCCCAGTCCTTCTAAATGAAATCCACATTCTTGGAATTATTTCTGCTTTAAATGTCTCCGTGTCTTGATCCCCATTTCTGTGTCTTAATCCCCAGCATTCTGTGTCTCCATTCCCATCACTCCTTTGCTATCTGGGCATTTGGAAAGGCTGATCTCCCATATCCTCCTGGAAAAGCACACCTGGAATGCTGAAATAAGTGTTAAAGCTGCAGCTACCTCCTTCATCTGTACTGTACATCCTGCTTTCTCTTCCTGCTCTGTCTTTGGGAATACGAAGCATCTCCAGTTTTCCAAATCTTTTGGCTTCTGCTCCTTCCTCTTCAGCTTTGTGCCTTCTGATCTTCGGATATTCCCATGATATTCCAACAGGATGTTCCACCCTCTGCAGAGGCAGTGCTGGAAGTGCCTGACATCCCAGACTGACCAACAGGTCACCCATTCCATGCCTCATCCTTAAAATCCATTCTGATCCTTCTTCCTTGGACTGAGTGACCTTTAAAGGTCCTTTCCAACACTGCTGAGTGTTGGTATTCCAAGAGTTTCTTGGCAGAGGAATGGAGCTGAGGCTCTTCTGCACCAGTAAATTGATTTTATTGTTGCTTTCATTGCAGCAGTGCCAAAAATTTGGGAAGGATCCTGCAGTGCTGAGGATATACCAGCTCTTTTCCAATATTTATCATTGCTTCTTCTCCATTGGGGCTGCCTTCTCCATTTGGAATATTCATTTCCTCCTAAAGCTTCCCTCTTTTCTTTGCTCTCTGTGCTTCTCACCTATTTCAGGAGCCACCTCATCCCTCCCTTCTCTCAGGGTGCTGATGGCTCATTCCACATCCTTGGTAGCACATGGGAAAACTATTCCAAAGCAGTTAGATGAGATTCTTGGAACTTTTTAGGAACTTTTCTCAAAGCAAACCGGATTTGTGGGAGGTATTTTGGTCTCTGCAGAGGGCTGGGATGGCAGAGGGTGGGGTGTGTGGTTACAGAATTCCAGTGATTCCCAGTTCTATTCTTTTAGGATGCTAGATTCCAGGAGCAGTTGATAGTCCCATGCAGGATTAAAGTGGGAAATCTGTTTCCAAGGGCACATAAGGAGGAGAAGCTCCAAGCGTGGGGATGCAGGGTGAATATCTAACACATTCTCCATGCACTTTGATGTTTTCTCAGCTTTTGCTGCTCTTTTCCTGCAGGCAGATAATATTATTTCCATGGACTCGCCCACACAGCTTTCATTTACAAATTGGGACATAGGAATAATCAGGATTACTCCTGGCAATGGGAATTAGGTAGGATTAATGATTGCTGGAATGGGTGTGTTTGGATTTGTGTTTTGAGGCTGTATCCAAGAGCCTCCATTGGGCAGCACAGCCCTTCTGTGTTTGCCTTGGGAATTGCTGGGCTGGAGCTCCCCTCCATGCTGGGTTTGTCCTTATCCATTCTGGGATATTCTTCCCTTGGCAGTAGGACATTCTGGCTTTGCAGGATAGGAGCAGGAATATTTAATCCCAGTGGGTTTAGGGATAGTGGTTGTAACTGCAGCCTTTGAGTAACATCCAAACATTGCCAAGGGAGGTGTGGATTCCTCATCCTGGAAATATTCCTGGCCAGGTTGGATAAGGCTTGGAACAACCTGGGCTAGGGAAAGATGTCCCTGCCCATTGCAGCAGGTGGGAGCTTCCAAATCATTCTGGGATTCTGTGATTCCCTGCTTGCAGTGTTACAGTGCTGCAGGAAAGGGCAGGTTGGAATTCCAGCAGCACCTCTGCATGGATTGCTCTGCTGAGAAATCCCTCTGAAGGAAGCAGTTGGAAAGCACTGCCTGCTTTGTTTCCAGAGGCTGTGCAGTGCTGATTTTAGGGAAGAGCTGCTGGATTTTGGGAAGAGCCTCATTTCTTGTGCCAAAGCTCCCTCTCATGGCTCCTGTGTGGAGGAAGCAATGCTGCATGGGTCCTGCTGGAGGCAAGCACGGCCCACCCTTGGCAGCTGTGGGAAGAAGGAGAGGAGGGAATATTGCAGCTGGAAGCTGGCATTCAGTCTGGGAGCCCTTTGCTCTCCAGTCAGACCCACAGGGGAGTTGTGGATGCAGAGAGGGATGGGAAGGGGGCTGGATCAGCAGTCCTTCCCCTTCTTCCAGCTCCAAGGAGCTGCTTAAGGGCTGGAAATTCCAAATAGCCAAGGATTAGGGCAATTCCTTGCTTTGTCATAGGGAATCATCATCAGCCTCCAAGTGCTTTGCTGTCTCCATTCCCATTGGTTTTTTCCATGTTTTTTGAGTTCATACCTCTTGTGCCTTTGTTCTCCCTGGCTTCAGGTCCCAATTTCTGGGATCAGACATCTCCCACCTTACTTTCCCACTTCTCTGGGAGTATGGAAGTGTGGCCAAGGCCTGGCAGGAGCTGCCCTTGCTCCTGAGCTCTCCCATTCTGCCTCAGCCAGGACTTCCCACACCTTCCCACTTTTCCCTGCTGCCTGAGGTCGTATCCAAGTGCCAAACGCAAATCTTGACCTGAGGCAAGCGATTTCCTCCAACCCACACCAAGTCTCTCCCTGGCTCTGGAGCAGCTCCCTGAGAATTTTTCCTGCTTCCCTTGTTGTGTCCAATCCCTCTGACGTCACTGTGTCACACCATACTGCGTGTCCTGACTTTCCCACCATCCCAGCACAACTGTGGGATGAGGGATGACTCCCTGTCTTCACCTCTTGATTCCTGAAAATCCTTGCAGCACAGGAGCAAGCCTTGACACTGTTTTTTCTTTGGATTTCACTTCCCTGCTTCCCATCCCGGGCTTTGTGCAGTTCCAATGGCTCAGAGTCAGAAGTCCCAGCTGGGGTGGCATGGGCCTGTCCTGCCAGGATATCCACTTTTGGGAAGTGTTGTGTGAAAAGGGATCCTGGCAGGGTTTTTTTCTAGGACACTGCCACACCCTTTGGGTCCTCACTTCTTTCCTGGGATGTCCCCAGTGCTTGGTGGTGGCAAAGTGGCCTCACCTGCAGCTCCAGCTTCCCACCTTTCCCTCCACAAGTCCAGGAAATACTCTCGAGCTCCTGTCCTGGCACTACGTGGAATTCCTATTGGCACAGGGATATCTGGGGATGGGCTGTGCCTCCCTGTCTGGAATGTTGAGCCCTGTGAGCCCCTTTCCTTTGGCTCTGCCTCTCTGGAAAAGCCCTTCCTGCCTGTCACCTGTGTCCCATCTTGTGCTGGGGCAGCTCAGAGCAGGATACTTCTGGATTCATTTCCTGCTGGATCCTAATTGCCTCCTTGGAGCTGAAGCCTTTGGCATTTTTGGGAGAAGCAGCCCTTCCAGGGAGCTCCCACTGCTTCTGGCAGGGCTTGGAGCACTTGGATATGCAACTGGGGGGGAAAACAGCCCAGCGTCCTGCGTCCCCATGCTCATCCTGGGAATGCTGCCCTCTGAATCCCTGCTCTGAGCTGCCCCAGCATGAAGATTCCAAGGAAACTCAAGCACTCCTCATGTGCCCTTCATTCTCCACGTGACTTTTTTTGTACCTCTGTACGAAAGATCTGAACTAATCCCGCTGTAAAGAAAGATCGGATGAATTATAACCTAATTCCAGAAACATGGATGTATATAAATTTTCTGTATATTCTATGGCACTCTGTATAAAATGGATGTTGGAAGCATGGCTGGAGTATGTGACTGTTCCCAAGGATGTCCTGGACACGGATGGTTGGGAATTGCCTGAGGTTTCTGCTTTAAAGGGTGGTGAGTGAGGTGGGAAGAACACCAGGAATTGGGTATGTGGCTTTTGGGAAGGATCCAGGGAATCACTGGGGGTTGGTTGTTTCTTCTCCAGCTCTCTCTGCTCTGGATCTCAGCTTTTGGAGTGGGAAAACACTTGGGGGAACATCCAGAGCTTGTGGATTTGCCATCCCATGGCCGGGTTGGAGCAGGCTGGAAGTTGTCCTGGAAGTAGTGGAAGGTGTCCCTGCCCATGGCAGGGGTGGAACTGGATCTTTATGGTCCCTTCCTACCCAAACCATTCCAGGTTTCCATGATCCCTGTCCCTTGAGATGAGTTCTAGGAATTTCTCCTTCTGTGGAGAAGGAAATTAAGGAAGGAACTGGATGCTTTGAGTTATTCCAAGTTAAATTCAACCTGTCCTATAAAAAGAAGGATTTTAGTGCAAACAGAGAATTTTTTTGGGAGTGGATGGGAATGACAGGGATAGAAGAGGAGCATGTGTGCTCTCAGTCGAGGATATATCCCAAATATTCAATCTATTGGATTTTCCAGCCTGAACAGTGTGGAGATCCCCCCTTTGGATGAACATGAAGGTGCTGGGATCCTTTTGTGAGCCGGGTGAGTCCAAACTGGGATTTTCCCAGTGTCCCACAGGACACGGCTCTGGAGTTGTAAGGCAGGATCTCACTGCCTGAGAGGTGTTGCCAGATGAATAATTCCATATAATTCATATTCTGGAAAAGGGAAAAGCTGCATTTATGGCTTACAGGGTTGGGGAATAAGGGCAGGAGAAGTCCTGGAGCTCGCTGACCAGCCAGGAGAAATCCAGGGAGAAAAGGAATGCCTGGAAGTGTGTAATCCTATTAATGGCTGCGTGGAATTATTTTTTATGGCTGCTCCTGAAGGGACTATCAGGGAATTAAGAGCTCAAAGGTGGCTGAACTACTGAGTTCCTATAAAAATGCCTATAAAAAGTGCTGGAATGTTGAAGTGCCTGATGTTTTGGGATGGTTTTGTGGGATTTTTTTCCCTACCCAGAGCTATATCAGCCTCATAAAAGGATATTGGCTCTTCTGGAAACCCTTCCTCTCCTGGGGAAGGAAAACATCCAACTCTGGCTGCTATCCTTGGGTAAACACAGAATAATCCATGTTTAGGAGAGGCTGCTTTAATTCAGTTTTTAAGGATGAAAATATATGGATATGGACACAGCAGGAA
>NW_005054416.1:2267924-2273302 GCF_000277835.1 Geospiza fortis | reverse complement strand
GGGGGATGCTGCTATAAAACCTATTAAAAGCCTTCTTTAGGGATGTAGTTGTGTTTTCCAGGGAGATTCTCCGGCTGCTGGGTGTGTTGGTGGCCTTAGGGAAAAAATCCCAGTTTATTGAGAAAAGTTGTTTCCAATCCATTGCGAAAATATCCAGAACTACAGAAAAAAACCCCCCAAATTTTCCAACAATTTTTGAAGTGTTCCCCAGCAAGCAAAGAAAATGGGGGGAAATAATGGGAATATTTAATTAACCAAAGCTGGGATCTAATTGTTAATTAATTCAATGGAAACCAGCATGGCACAAATAGTTCCTCAGAGTTTTTTACAAGGATTCCAGGTTGTATTTCCATTGGAAAAGAGGGAAAGGAAGCGGTGATCTGAGGGTGATGGTCCAGCTGTAATTCCTGGCCTGTTCCAGCAGCATTTGTATTTTCCTGCCTCCTCAGCAATGTCTCCTTGGATTTTCCAGCAATCTGTACTCATCCTTCCTGCCACAGAACTTCCTTGGAAAGCACATCCAGCCCTTGTGGCCTTGTTTGTCCTGGTAGAGTGGACAGGGGTTTTCCATAGAGCCTGGATGTCCTTCTTGGGAGTGGGTAGGTGACACTTCCCTGCTCCAGGCCTGGGTTGAGTCCTTGCACTTCCAGCTCCAGAGATTTCCTGGGGTGTTGAGGTCTCCCAGGAGCTGTGTTCCTTCCTGAGGATGGTCCTTTATTCCTTGTTGAATCAATGGAGGTGTTCTCTCTGTCTTGGGAATGAACCCTTTGGAGTTAATGGGTAACCAGGCAGGGATTGATCCACACAGGTTTCCTGCCAGGAGGAGATAACCAAGGGAGCTCTGCTTCCGCCTCCAGAGGGGTGGGAGCTTCCCTGGGGGTTGGAAAGGATTTCCCAGAGAAGCTGTGGCTGCTTCATCCCTGGAAGTGTCAAGTCCAGGTTGGACAAAGCTTGGAGCAGCCTGGGATAGTGGAAGGAGTCCCTGCCCATGGCAGTGGATGGAATGGGATGAGCTTTGAGGTCCCACCCAAACCATCTGGGATTTGGGGAATTTGTGCCTGGATTGGGGTGGTTTGTGAGTAGGAGATTCCAAGTATTCCAGCATCTCCAACAGTGACACAACAGCTTCTCTGGGACTTGGTCCTACCAGGAGCAATAGATCTTATATCCATTGGATATCCCTGGATCCATGATCCCAGCTTGGCTGAGCCTCGTGTGAGCCAAATCAATGATTCCAGCACCCTTCCAGAGACTGAGGTGTCCATGCTCAGAGCTGGTGGAAAAACTTGAAAAATGCACTCCAAATCCTTCCAGTCATGCCTGGGAGTCTCAGCTGGAGGTTGGGATGTGGGCAGGGATGAGGTAAGGGGGGGAGAAATTCCTGAATTATTGTTTTGTTGGAAACTGGACTTTGAAATTCGGCGCCGGAGGGAGCCCCGGCCGCACCTTCCATGAGTAATATCCCGAGTAACATCTCTCCACCCCTTCCTGGCTCGTGCTGCCTGCAAGCCACATGGGACGGGGAGAGCAGGGTTTGCAGGGAGCATGACCCAGAGGGGATTGGGAAGGGGGGAGAAATGTGGGAAATGTGGGGGGCAGGAGAAAGGAAAACCAGTGAGGGACTGGGTTTGGACCCACTGGAGCTGCCTCCCTATGGATCAAAGCAATACCTTGGATTTTTTGGGATTCAGAGCTCTCTAGGATCCTTTGGGAATCACATGAGTCCATCCCTGAAGTGCTGCATTCCCAGCTCACTGCAGGAAGGGAGCTGGACCATCCCATATGGATGAGGTTGGCTCCATCCCTTGGTGTGTTTTTCCACTGGGTCTTTTCCCTTTAATCAGGTCTGGGAAGGGAGACAGCAGCATTCCTTGGGAGTGGGAGCTGAGCAGGACTGGCAGGCAGGAGGAAAACTCAGGTGAGAAGGATGTGGATCATCCACACCTCAATTTAGGCACCAGGGGAGGAAGAAAGATGGGAAGGAGCAAAGATTCCTTAGGGATATGTCCAGAGGAGGGAGTTCTGGAAATGGCAGCCACTTTGTGAGGGCAGAACCCTCAAATTTGAGGATTTGAATCCTTAATGAGCCATTCCCAAAGGGATTTTCCTTTCTGGTAAGGGGTGTGTGGCACTCTGGAGCTGTCTCATGAGAGGTTGGGATGTAGGAATGTTGACATTGTCCCTAAAGAAAGGAGGGAAGTGTCCTATTTTTATTGTAAATTAGTTGCTCCACAGGATTTTACACTTTAGGATGGGGAATCCCAGGCCAAGACCAACATGGTCAATCCAGAGGGATCCAAATCTGGGATCCTTTCCGAAATCTTTTGATCATCCCTGGACCCATATATATGGTTCAATGCCATCACAGGTAGGAACTTGTGGAAGTGTTGGTGGAACTGGATGGGCTTTAAGGTCCCTTCCCACCCAAACCATTCCAGGATTCCATGATCCCTGTCCCTCAAGATCAGTTCTAGGATTCTGTCCTTCAGTGAATTAAGATAGGAATTTGATGCTTTGAGTTATCCCCAGTTAAAGTCATCCGGCCATATAAAAGAAGGATTTTAGTGCAAATAAAGTTGACTACCAGGGAATTTTTGGGAGTGGATGGGAATGACAGGGAATAGAGGAGGAACATGAATGCTCTCAGTCAAGAATATATCCCAAATATTCAATTATGTTGGGTATGAGTCAGAATGGTGTGGAAATCTGCCCTTTGGATGCTGGGATCTTTCTGCAAGGAAGGTGAGTCCCAAATGGGATTTCCCAGTGTCCTACAGGGTGAGGGACACAGGGACATGGCTCTGGAATGGTAAAGCAGCTTCTCATGGCCTGGAGCTACTCCCAGCTGAAGAATTCCATGGATGAGCTTTAAGTTCATTCCCAAGGCAAACCATTCCAGGATTCTGGGATTCTAAATCACAGAGTGATGGAATGTGATTCTACAAATCAAATGATGATTTTATGAATCCATGAATATGGGAAATGATTCCATGGATTCCAGGATTCTAAGTGACAGAATCATGCATTCTAGGATTCAATATCCTGAGTTGGAAAAGGCCCCCAAGGATCATCCAATCCAATTCTGACTTTAGTGCTGGGTTTAATCTTTATTTAAGTAAAATATTACAGACCAGCATCTAACAGGGTGTAGGCTGGGCTGGCGCTTGGTTTCCCAGGAAAAATCCATTTTCCCTTAATTTCCTTTCCTTCCCACGCAGCTTGTGCCCGAAACGGGGGGCTGAGAGCAGGAACAAGGGGAGCAGGGAATAACAATTGTCTTAATGTGGAGAGAGAGAGAGGAGAAAAAAGGGCTCGTTCTCTCCATCCCGAAATAATAGACCCATTACTGTCCCCGATCCTCAATCCCCCTCCTCTCCCGGGAGAAGAATTGGTCACTGCACAGCTGTGGGAGCAGGATAAATATATTTATATATCCCGGAGAATCTGCCCTTCTCAATTGGGATGTGGGGCTGGACAATCCCTCATTGTGCCCTGGCTGGCCCGCAGCAGAAAGGCCCCACAGTTTGGGGCTGGCAGGGCCCCGGCGCTCCGAGAACTCGGAACTTCATGGACATTCTTCCCAGCGGGCCCTTATTTGTTTGATTGGAGTCATTATGGGGTGGGAGGGGTGGGGATTTGGGGCTTGATTTGGATGATTTAGGGCTGGATTTGGTGATTTAGGGATGGATTTGCTGGTTGGGGCTGATTTAGGGTGATTTGAGGTTGGATTTTGGTGGTGTGCAGCTGGATTTGGATGATTTGGGGCTGGATGTGGATGATTTGGGGCTGGATTTGTTGGTTGCGGCTGATTTAGGGTGATTTGTATTTCGGTGGTGTGCAGCTGGATTTTGATGATGTAGGGCTGAATTTGGTGCTTGGGGCTGGTTTAGGGTGATTTGGGGGTGGATTTGGTGAATTGCAGCTGGATTTGGTGTATGGGACTGGTTTAGGGTGATTTGGGGATGGATTTGGTGAATTGCAGCTGGATTTGGGTGATTTGGGGCTGGATTTGGATGATTTGGGGCTGGATTTGCTGGTTGGTGCTGATTTGAGGTTGGGTTTTGGTGGTGTGCAGCTGGATTTTGATGATGTAGGGCTGAATTTGGTGCTTGGGGCTGGTTTAGGGTGATTTGCAGCTGGATTTGGTTTTTGGGGCTGGATTTTGGTGACTGTGGCCTGGTTTAGGGTGACATGGGGCTGCATTTGGGTGATTAGGGCTGGATTTGGTGATTGGGGCTGGATTTGGTGAATTGCAGATGGATTTGGGTGAATTGCAGCTGGATTTGGTGTTTAGGGCTGGTTTAGGGTAATTTGGGGCTGGTTTAGGGTGATTTGGAGCTGGATTTGGGTGATTTGGAGCTGGATTTGGGTGATTTGAGGGCTAATTTTTGGTGGATTTAGGACTGGATTCTAGTGATTTGGGGTAGGATTTGTGACTGCATTTTGGTGGTTTGCAGCTGGATTTTGGTGATTTAGGGCTGGGTTTTCTGTTTGGGGCTGGTTTAGGCTGATTTGTGACTGGATTTTGATGACTTAGGGCTGGATTTGGTATTTAGGGTGATTTGGGGCTGGATTTTGGTGACTTGAGGTTGGATTTGGATGATTTGGGACTGTTGTAGGGTGATCTGCAGCTGGATTTTGGTGATTTGCAGTTGGTTTTGTGGTCTGTGGCTGGAATGTGAGGCTGGATTTTGGGGATTTCCTGGTTTTGTAATTTGTACCTGGATTTCAGTGATTTGTGTCTTTTTTAAAAAACAGGATTCCGGTGATTTGTGGCTGGTTTTGGAATTTCTGGGAGGATTTTGGTGGTTTGTGGTTGGATTTCGTGCCTCAGGGCTGGTTTTATGAACAGGTTTGCTGGTTTGTGGCTGCATTTTTGTAATTTGTGGCAAGTTCAGTGTTTTGTGGCTGGATTTTTGATGGTTTGTGGCTCTTTTTTGGTGCCTTATGACTTTGGGGGCAAATTTTGGTGCTTTGAGGGTGTTTTTCAGTGATTTCTGGCCAGATTTTGGTGGCTTGTGGCTGTCTTTTTTTTGGTGCCTTGTGCCTTTGCTTTGTGGCAGATTTTGGTGCTTTGTGCACAAATTTTGGTGTTTTGTGAGGAAGGGTTGGTGTTTTGCGAGGGATTTTGGCGCTTAGTGCACACATTTTACTGCTTTGTGAGGGGTTTTGGTGCCTTGTGGGCAAATTTTAGTGGTTTGTAGCCGTTTTTGCAGTTTGGTGGACAAATTTTGGTAGTTTGTGCCTGCTTTTTTGTTTTGTTTTCTGGTAATTTATGGCTCCTTTTTTTGTGCTTTGTTCACAGAGTTTTGATGCTTTAGTAGCCAGTTTTTGGGGACTTTAGTAGCCGGTTTTTGGGCTTTAGTGGCTGGTTTTTA
>NW_005054416.1:2267389-2267501 GCF_000277835.1 Geospiza fortis | reverse complement strand
TTTTTGGGGGGCTTTAGTGGTTGGGTTTTGGGGCCTTTAGTGTCTGTTTTTTGGAGGCTTTAGTGGCTGGTTTTTGGGGCTTTAGTGGCTGGTTTTTGGGACTTTAGTGGCT
>NW_005054416.1:2267264-2267379 GCF_000277835.1 Geospiza fortis | reverse complement strand
GGCTTTAGTGGTTGGGTTTTGGGGCATTTAGTGTCTGTTTTTTGGAGGCTTTAGTGGCTGGTTTTTGGGGCTTTAGTGGCTGGTTTTTGGGACTTTAGTGGCTGGTTTTTAGGGC
>NW_005054416.1:2262491-2266607 GCF_000277835.1 Geospiza fortis | reverse complement strand
CAGCCGCTCGGACTGAGCCGGGGCCGGCCCGTGCATGGCCCAGCCATGGAGGTGGTGGACGAGACGGAGGCTCTGCAGCGCTTCTTTGAAGGTAACGGGGGCAGCGCCGGCCCGCTCCGGGATCAGCCTTGGAATGCGCTGGGAGGGAAGGGAAGGGAGCTAGCTTCAGGCTCATCCAGTGCCACCCCCTGTCCTGCGCACGGACACCTCCCGCTAGCCCGGGTCGCTCCCAGCCCCGGCCAGCCTGCATTGGACACTGCCAGGGATGGGGCAGCCGCAGCTTGCCTGGGAAACCCGTCCCGGGGCCTCAGCACCCTCACAGGGAGGAATTCCTTCCCAACATCCCGTCTAACCGTGTTCTCTAGCAGTGGGAAGCCATTCCCCCTTGTCCTGTCACTCCAGGCCCTCTGTCAAAGTCCCTCTCCAGCTCTCCTGGAGTCCCTTTAGGCGCTGGAAGGGGCTCCAAAGGTCTCCCTGGAGCTTTCCCTTCTCCAGGCTAAACAATCCCAGCTCTCCCAGCCTGGCTCCACACCATCCTAGCCAGCTCTGGAATGGCACAGATCCCTGTCCAGGGACAATTGTGCATCCTCCAGTGCACACTGTGTATCCCAGGCTGGATATCCTGGGAATTGCGTTGTGCCATGCCTTGGATTCCCACTGCCACCCCAACAAGGACCTTGGAATGTCCCTCACCATCCTTGGAGCAGGAGCAGGCTCATGGCAGTGGCTCTGGCCTATGGATCCCAGACCTTTCCTGGATCCTTGTGGACACTGCATGGCTGTGGATCACTCTCCTTCCCACCAGGATGGAAAAGTGGTTGGCACGAGAACTTGGCCTCTGTTGGATGAAATGTGGTTGCTCATGGCTGACCTGGGATGCGTTGGGAGCCTGATCCCATTGTTGTTCCTGCCTCGGCTCTGTGTTCCCTTCCCTGCTCTGGCCTTCCTGGCATGCTCTGCTCTTCCTTGTGGAGTGGCTGGTTCCTTCTCTTTCCCCCTCGTTGCTTTGTTTCCCTCCCTTGTTTTCCAGTGGTTCGCTTGCCAGGCCCAGGTTTAGTTGCCAGGGGCTGTGTTCTTTGGGATGAGCCCCTGGCACATGGAAGTGCTGCTTGAGGGAATAATGTGCCCCTCCTGGCAAGGCTCTGTTGCCCCAACAGGTCCTGGGGTGGATCCCGATCCATGGGTCAGCTCTGGAGCTGGGATTCCCTTTGGAGCAGTGGGATTGTGCAGTGAGCCCCCAGAGGTAGCTGGGGCAGGACAATGGTGTTCCTGTGGATTCTTTGGCTGGTAGAAGGATTTATCCTGGAAAGTGGGAACAGAAGATGCTCTTGAGAGCGAGTGGAAGCTCGAGCTGCTTCCTCCTTGCTTCCCCCTCTCCTGGCATCCATGTGACCTCTCAGTAAGGCATCTCTTTTTCAAAGGGAAAAGCACCCCCTGTTAGTTCCAGCCATGATCCCAGATTCTCAGGAGCCCCAGGATTAGCAAGGATGGGAAGCCTCACCACGAGGACTCTTATCAACCACTCCCAGCCCATGTTCCCTGCAGCCTTCTGGGGCTTCCTTTGGTTTTAGGATTTCCCTTGGGCCAAACTCCTAAATCCTCCTCTTCCCTTCCTGGGGGTGCTGAGCACCTCCCAGGAGTCCTGCAGAGCTCTGGCTCAGCATCCCAATATTATTTATGGACCAGTTCTGTCTCTTCAGTTGGAGGCATGGAATTTTTCCCTTTCCCCAGAGCATCTTTATTACAACACAGAGATTTCTTTCTTTTACTGTTTTCCTGTTCTTTCTGGATGCTGGGGGTAATCCTCCTCGAGCAAGATGACTCCAAGAGATCCCTGACAACCTCAGCCATCCTGGGATTCTTCCTCTCTATTTTCTTCCTTTCTTTTTTCTTCCTTTTCTCCCCCTTTTTCCTCCTGCTTTCTCCCTTTTCCTCTTCCTTTTTCCCTTTTTTAATCTCCTTCTCCTTCTTTCTTTTTCTCTTGAATCAAAACCATCCTGTCCCTGTAAAAATCCAGGACCAAGGAAACTGTGCCTGAAGGATATTTCTTACCCTCAGCTATAAAATCCTTCTTAAAACCTCTGTGAGCCAAATATTCCATGGAGCACGACTTTGTTTGGGCAGCTCGATCCCTTTCCCGCTGTTATTCCAGAGCATCTGTTCCGACATGGAGCTGGAGGGGGAGAAGGGAAGAGAAGAAAGTTTTGCCACCAGGAATTGCTGCTCAGTTTTTCCTTCTTGTGCCAGGTTTAATTGTTATGCTCCAAGGAATTCTGAGGCCAAAGTGATCCTCTGGTTTTTTGGGAGTGAAGGTCAGGGCCTTAAATCATGGCATGAAGTTGGATTTACTCTGGAATCTGGCCCTCCTGAGGAATTAATGGTTTTTGGATGTGGTAAACAATAGTTCTGTTAGAATTTAATTATTTACAGGAATGAATTCATTATCCCATCACTCCTTTAAAATTTATCACTGAATTCCCATCATCAGGAAATCATTTTCCAACCTAATTTTCGCTTGGAGTGAAATATTTTCTTCTTCTTATGGATCATCCCACCCTGAAGAGATTTCTTCCTTCAGGCTGAGAAGCCTGGAATAACTTGGGAATTCTCATTCCTTTGCTTGACTCTGATTTTCCCAGGATCTGAGCTTGCTGTAAGCAATCCCTGAAAATTTAGGCAGAATCCCTGAGCCCTTGGTATTTCCCAGTGTCAGACAAGGATTAACCGGGCTCCTCATGGAGTTGTTTGGGAGTGTGGGCTGTGCTGGTGGAGCTGGGGAAGAACTGGTGCCTGTGCTCATTCCAAATCCTGGAATTTGGCTGGTCCCATCTGCAGAGCCAGGCTTGTTTTGGGAATCAGATGCTCCCAAAATCTCAGGTTGGGTTGGTGCCTCGAGTTTTCTTGGCTGTGAGAGATGGACCTGGATTTTCCTTGGTTTTCCTTGGTGTTTGCTTGGGCAGGATTTCCTTATTTCTCTGGGTATCCTTGTTTTCCTGGGTATCCTTTGTTTTCCTGGATATCCTTTGTTTTCCTGGGTATCCTTTGTTTTCCTGGATATCCTTGTTTTCCTGGATATCCATATTTCCTTGTGTACTTTTGTTTCCTAGGTATCCTTGTTTTCCTGGATATATTTATTTCCATGGATGTCTCTGTTTTCCTGGGTACCCTTTGTTTCTCTGGGTATCCTTGTGTCCCTAGATATCCTTGTTTTCCTGGATATATTTACTTCCATGGATATCCGTGTTTCCCTGGGTATCCTTGTTTTCCCAGATATCCATATTTCCCTGGAATGTGGCTGTCTGCTCTTTGAGGGTGAGATCTGAGGTGTGTGAGGATGGAGAAGCAGAAAAGTGATGGGAAGGATCCCAGGCTTGGCTCTGGTATTTGGGATGGGCTAGGGAAAAGTTTATGAGGGAAAAGATGCATTGGGAATAACTTCACACTTTCCTGGGATGAAGGTGCTGGGAATGCAACCCTGCCTTTCCATATTGAGTGTCCTCAAGCTGGGCTTCTCCTGTGTTGGGAAGATTGTTGTTGTCCTCAGGCACCTGGTGGAATTTTTGAGGTTGTCCTATGCAGGGCCAGGAGTTGGACTTGGATGATCCTCATGGATCATCCCTTCCCACTCGGGAATCTTCCCAAACTCCGTGGTTTGTGTTAGCACAGCTGATCCGTGTGTTTGGAGGTGCCCAGGACCATCCTGCTGAGGAGAGCTCAGGCAAAAATCCTGGAGCAGCGAGCGTGGGATGCTGGGGGGTTCTGGCAGGGGAGGGAAAGGAGATTTCCATGGGTTTGGGAGTGTTCCTGGAGCATTTGTGTTTGGATTCAAAGGAGAAGGAGGGAGTTGACAGCGTCTGACCCTTGGCTGGCATCCTGCTCCCAACCTTTCCCGTGCTCCCGCCCGCCCCTGCCTCAGGGAAACGCTTACGCCACAGCTCAGCTATTTGGGATCCCTCTCCCGGCTAATTTATGAGATAAGGGCTCAGGGAAGAATGTACAGCGGGAAGGATGTTCAGAGCGGGGCCGGCGGGGGCTGGGAAGCGGGAATTCGGGAAAGGAGCAGAGAAAGGAGAGTGAGCACTGGAGGTTGAGCGGGTTTGGGGTCGAGGTGGAGCT
>NW_005054416.1:2260706-2262423 GCF_000277835.1 Geospiza fortis | reverse complement strand
ACGGAGCACAGGTGGCTGGAGCACTGGGAATATTGTCTGTGGAGCAGCCATGTGTCTGTGCAGGGCTTGCTGGGCTGTGTGTGCACAGGAATCTCTGAGCTCGGAGTGACCAGGAGCGGATGGTTTTGCCTATGGGAATGTTTGAATGTGTGTAATCGTGGAATCCTGGAATGGTTTAGGTGGGAAGGGACCTTAAGGATCATCCAGTCCCACATCAGCAGGGACACCTTCCACTATCCCAGGTTACTCCAAGCCCCAGCCAACCTGGTCTTGGACATTCCAGAGATGGGGCAGCCGCAGCTTCTCTGGGAAATCCATTCCAGGGCCTCACCACGCTCCCAGGGGAGGATTTCTTCTCAATATCCCATCTAAACCCTCCCTCTGTAATCCACAACTTCTCTGGACAGCCTGTTCCCATGTTTTTGGTGTTGGTAATACTGCTGGTGATTTTGATTGTGGAGCACTTGGTGCCTGTGAGGAGGAGGTGTTGCCCTGCAGGAAGAGGTTTGGAACATTTCCCTGTTTTCCTTGGAAGAAGGAGTATAGAATACTGGAGCTGAGGCAGTGAGGTGACCCCAGGACAGCTGGGACTGCCCCTTGTCCCCCATGCTGGGCCATAAGGTGGATTTGGTGGTGGTGGGAGTGAGTGGAGAAGGAATTCGCTGGTCAGACTCGTGCCGGTGTAAACCATCACATCCATGAGAATCCAGGAACTGCTTCCAGGTCTTCCTGTTGCTTGGAGGAAAACTGGGAGCAGAAGGGGCAAGAGGCCAGTGGAACCTGGGGGATCTGTCCTGGTGTCCCGTGTTTTAGTTTTCTGGGCTTGACATAGAAATGCAACTACACGGATCAGAACATCACTTTTCATGGAATGCCTTAAAAAAATGGCTCTTTTGGGGCTTCCTGCTCACTCATCACCCTCTGCCTGCCCCCAAATCCATTTCCAAGGCTTGATGCTGGAGAGAGCTTTTCCCACACGGAGCTGCTGTGGCAGGGGGAGAACACCTTGGAAAAGCGCAGCGTGATCCCAGCCGGGGGGGCTCCTGGCTGCGGGAGGAGCGGCTGGGGGATGAGGTATGAGGTGGCGGCGCAGGTGACAGTCACTGCGGGGCCTGGCTGGCTCTGTGGAAGGTAAGAGGCTTTGCCCAGAGTTCTTTGGGAGCCGGGAGTCAGCCCGTGCCGGAATGGGCGCGGGGCAGCTGGTACAGCACTAACACATGACCGTCCCTGCGGGTAATCCCCTCGCGGTCCCAAATCCCAGCGCGGACCAGCGGCTGCCTCCCCGGCCCTCCCACTCTTCCCGGAGGGAATAGCAAAACCAGCAGGCAGCAGAGCCCTGGGAGCAGGAGGAGCTGAGCTCAGGGAATAATGACCCAGGGAGAGAGCAGGGATACGGCGGGAGCTTGACGTCGGCTCTCACCATGCTCAGGATGCGCTGGATCCGAGCAGGTAACAGCACGGACCCCCCCGGCCCTTCCATGGCTTGCCTTGCTTTCCCCTCTGCCTCTCCATCTCTCTTCCCAATGGGATTGTTCCCTGGTTCTCCTCTCTTTTCCCTCTGTTTGAGGGCTTCCCTGCCGGCCCTGCTTGGTCAGCCCTCAACAGGAGCAGGTGACATGAGGATGCTGCTGAGTCCAGCTCAATTGCAGGGCCTGAGCAGAACAGGGAAGAGACAAAAACATTCCCTTGAGCTCATCACCACACCCAGGTGGCATTC
>NW_005054416.1:2251678-2260689 GCF_000277835.1 Geospiza fortis | reverse complement strand
GCCACGTCCATCCCAATAGGAGATTCCTGGAGTCTCTTCAGCCAAAGGACTCATCCTCGTCCACTCCGCAGGGAAAGGCTGGTGCCAAATGCCACCACTGCTGGCATGGTCTTGTGATGGTTTTGCTGGTGTTTCTCCCTCCCATTTCCCCAAAACTCCTTTATGCTGGACCCCAAAACTCCTTAATCCTGGGAAAAGGGCAAGAGACATCCAGGTGGAATAAGGCCAGAGAACTGTTCACGAGAGGGTGGATCCGTAAAGCCTGATAAAGGGCAGGCTGGCATTTGGAAAGGTGATGTCAGCACGCGGCTCCATGAGGAGGAACTTTGCCCGTGTCCTGGGTAATGCCCCTTCCATAGGCTGGTGCCCTGGGAGCAATGCCCGGGCACAGACAGGAAGAAACT
Source organism: Geospiza fortis (assembly GCF_000277835.1). Taxonomy (NCBI): domain Eukaryota; kingdom Metazoa; phylum Chordata; class Aves; order Passeriformes; family Thraupidae; genus Geospiza; species Geospiza fortis. The sequence continues at coordinate 2,260,285 of NW_005054416.1, read as the reverse complement.
TCAGGAAGAGGTGGCACTTGGGACAGGTTAGAAGGAGTCATGCTGGAGGTGTGACCAGCATGGAAACAGTGACACAGAGACCTGGCTGAGCCCGTGCGTGGGATGGGGTGTGGAAGGGCTGCTGCTTGCAGGGAGATGGGAAAGGAATCCTGGTCAAGGAGGAGCCTTGGGATGCCGGACAGACAGGTTTCTCTCTGCTTCCTCACCCTTATCAGGGAGAACCCTTCCAGGACAGAGTCAGGAGACATCCCAGAGTCAGAGTCATCCCAGCTGCTAGAAGGAAGGAATTAAGTGGCTCCTGGGCATGGTTATTTCAAGGAAGAGAGATGGGATCCTGCTCTACTTTCCTGGTGGGAATGGCTGGAGTGATCTGGTGGTGAGGGTGGTGGAACAGGTTGTCCAGAGAAGCTGTGGTTGCCCCATCCCTGGAAGTGTCCAAGGCCAGGTTGGATGGGGCTTGGAGCAACCTGAGGTAGTGGAAGGTGTCCCTGCCCATGGCAGAGAGTGGATGATCCTTACAGTTGCTTCCAACTCAAGCCATTCCAGGACTCCATGATCTGGAGCTGGGAGCTGTGCTGGGAAGGTGCAGGTGAACCCGCGGGCACTTCCCAGCCCATGCCTTGGATCCCTCTCGTGTATCCCAGCCTGAGGATGGCGTTGCTCTGGCACAGCTTTGCCGCCCTTGCCAGGGAACCCTCCTGCCTCTTCCCAGTGGTGTTGCTGATTGGACTTTGCACTCTCCGATAAGAATCCCGGGACACTGAATGTGCCTGAGGAATGATTAACCAGCGTGTGCCGTGCCAGAGGACAAGGGAGCAGCTGTGGCTGGAGACACAAACAGGAACAGTCTCGTGGCTTTTGGGGCCAAGCTGGCGCGTTCTGGGTGCCCATCCCGTGCTCCAGCGTCATTCAGGAGGGACAACCATCAACATGGGGCATATCAGAGGGATACCAGGACTAGGGATGGACAGACAGTGGCAGAGAGCCAGGGAGGTGTCCTGCTGCTGTGGAGGGTAAATGGGAACTCTGAGAAGTGGAGGGTGGATTGATCCCTGGAAGTGTCCAAGGCCAGGTTGGACAGGGCTTGCAGCAGCCTGGGCTAGTGCAGGGTGTCCCTGCCCATGGCAGGGAATGGAACTTGGATGAGCTTTAAGGTCCCATCCAACCCAAACTACTCCAGGATTCTATGATTGGATGCCACATTGGCTATCTGGTGGCTCTCACTTATTTTCATGGATATATCCTTTTATTCCAACTGACTGCCATGCTTGGCATGCCCTTGCTTATCCAACGGACCTTCCTTCTCCCTGTTCTTCCTGCACAGCAGGACATGTGATCATGGAATGCTGTGGGTTTGAAGGGGCATTAAAGATCATCCAGTTCCACCCCCATCCATGGCCTTTTCTCCCCGATTTGGTGGTGGTGGATGATGTGGCCAGCCCAGGATCCCACACTCCAGGCCAGCTTCCAGCTGCACCTGGGGCACGTTCAAGGCACATTTGAAGGAAAGGCCTCCTTCCCTTCCCGAGGGAAAATGTAACATGACACTCAGGGTCCACCACTTATCTCACTGAACTTTGGCTGCTTTGGGGCAGTTACTCCAAACAGGGAGAGGGAAAGGGGGGGAGAGCGGCCAGGCCTGGCTGCAAATGGAGTGGACAGAATTCTTGTGGAATTCCCTGTCCATAAATGTTCCCAAATGCGAACACTTGTGTATTTCCCTGGGTTTTGGGGTGGTGGGGAGGAGAACTGGTTGGAAAAGCCAAGGACAGAGTTTTAAACAGCCTCAGAGTGCTTGGATCCAGCCTGGGTGTAGAAACCAGGCATTAAAGGGATTTTTGCTGGGGTTGATTTGATTTCCCCTAGTTTTTTCCCATGGAGTCTTTTAGTATCACCCCAACTTTGCTATGGAGTGGCAAATTGTTCTGGTTTTCCTACCCAAGTAGTTTGGTGAGGAGGAGACAGTGCAGAGGTTGCAGGGTGGGCATGGAACAGCATTTTTGGAAGACTCAGGTGTGATAGCCAAAGAACTGGAGGTTTCATTCATTGATTTATAGAATCCTGGAATGGTTTAGGTTGGAAAGGACCTTAAATCCCATCTTGTTTCATGGGCAGAGACACCTTCCACTATCCCAGGTTGCTCCAAGCCCCGTCCAACCTGGCCTTGAACACTTCCAGAGGCTGGGGCATCCACATATTTTATGACTTTTAATCCTGAATGCCGATTGCTCAAAATCCACATAAACAGGAAAGCAAACATCTTATCAGCCTGCTGGATCTTGGCTTGTCTCCTGTGTTATGACTAGCCAGGGTTTATGGACATTGATTCGTGGAAGCATTAAAAAGGATGCTTTGACTTTATTGGGAATGAAACACCTGCTTAAGTAAAGGAAAACTTGGAAAACAGAGTTTTATAAGGGCTATCAAACCTTTTTACAGTTAGCTGCTTGCTGATAATGCGGTCAGTGCTCCTCTCCTGAACAGAGATGGGGTTGTCCCAGATGAGATCCCATCTATCCCAAAATCTGAGGCATTCTGGGCAGGGAGAAATTCTACCTGTCCATGTCTCCTCTGTTCTGTCTTGTTTTAATTCAGTTTTTGGGAAGGGGTATTGGAATTGATCTGCAGAGAAGGCCAAGCCTGGATTGGACAGGGCTTGGAGTAACCTGGACTAGTGAAAGGTGTCCCTGTTCATGGAAAAGGTGGCGCTGGATGATCCTTAAGGCCGCTTGCAACCCAACACATGCTGGGTGATAAATGATATTCCAAAACTCACCTCACGGTGTTGAGGAGCCAGAGGGATACAGGGAACAGCCCTGTGAGGACCTGCAGGCTGGGAACAGCTTTCACAGCCCAGGATGAGGAGTTTGGATGCTGGAAGTTGTGCTGGTGTTCTCGGAAAGAAGAGCTGGACAAATCAACCCAGTCCAACAGGATGGGCTGTAGAATGTCAAGGTAGGGACCTTTCCTACTTCCTGGTTTTTAAGCACATGTAGTGTGGCTCTGGACATCCAGTGGGCAGCTGTGGATGCAATAGGTCAGGAATGATCACAGAGGGATTTTTACAGGATTTCCAACCCCTAAAAGGTCAGGTTTAAGTAGGAAAACCCTGCAGGATCACGGAGTCGAACCATTCCCCATTCTCATATTGTTAAGGTGTTTTTTCCTCATTGCCAGTTGTGTTGCAGCAGGGATTAGCTCTGAAGGTTTTTCCCCACTGCTACAGAGGGTTTATCCATGAGATTGAGGTCACCATCCCCGTTTTGCCAGGAGAAAAGGGCTTTGCCACCTCTTCCTTTCTTGTATCCATATAGTCCATTGCAGAGGCAATTGAACAGAAACAAGAGGCCTGGAATCTTGGGAGTTTCTTTCACCCCATGTGAGCAGAGATCATGGAATCGTAGAGTCATTTAGGTTGGAAAAGCCTTCTGGGATCATCCAGTCCAGCCATTCCCCTGGTGTTGCACTACCAAGGCCACCAATATCCCACATCCCCAAGTGCCACATCCACACAGATTTTAAATCCCTCCAGGGATGGGCACTCCACCACTGGAGCCTGTTCCAATGCTTTACAACCCTTTCCATGAAGGAATTTTCCCTAGTATCCAACCTAAACCTCCCCTGGTGCAATTTGAGGCCATTTCCTTTTGTCCTGTCCCACGTTCCTTGGGAGCAGAGCCTGACCCCCACCTGGCTCCTCTCAGGGAGTTGTGGAGACCAAGAAGGTCCCCTTGGAATGTTTTTGAACCTAGTCCCTTCCTGGGGGTCTCTGCTAGGAAAATCCTTGTTCCTGGTATTTAATTTGGACACAACTCATTCCCACCCATTCCCAAGTGACCTTCTGATCCTCTCCTCCCCCAATAGGTCAGGAATGATCACAGAGGGATTTTTACAGGATTTCCAACCCCTAAAAGGTCAGGTTTAAGTAGGAAAACCCTGCAGGATCACGGAGTCGAACCATTCCCCATTCTCATATTGTTAAGGTGTTTTTTCCTCATTGCCAGTTGTGTTGCAGCGGGGATTAGCTCTGAAGGTTTTTCCCCACTGCCACAGAGGGTTTATCCATGAGATTGAGGTCACCATCCCCGTTTTGCCAGGAGAAAAGGGCTTTGCCACCTCTTCCTTTCTTGTATCCATATAGTCCATTGCAGAGGCAATTGAACAGAAACAAGAGGCCTGGAATCTTGGGAGTTTCTTTCACCCCATGTGAGCAGAGATCATGGAATCGTAGAGTCATTTAGGTTGGAAAAGCCTTCTGGGATCATCCAGTCCAGCCATTCCCCTGGTGTTGCACTACCAAGGCCACCAATATCCCACATCCCCAAGTGCCACATCCACACAGATTTTAAATCCCTCCAGGGATGGGCACTCCACCACTGGAGCCTGTTCCAATGCTTTACAACCCTTTCCATGAAGGAATTTTCCCTAGTATCCAACCTAAACCTCCCCTGGTGCAATTTGAGGCCATTTCCTTTTGTCCTGTCCCACGTTCCTTGGGAGCAGAGCCTGACCCCCACCTGGCTCCTCTCAGGGAGTTGTGGAGACCAAGAAGGTCCCCTTGGAATGTTTTTGAACCTAGTCCCTTCCTGGGGGTCTCTGCTAGGAAAATCCTTGTTCCTGGTATTTAATTTGGACACAACTCATTCCCACCCATTCCCAAGTGACCTTCTGATCCTCTCCTCCCCATGGCACATCATCAAGCCTCATGCCAAGAGCTTTCCCTCTGGATTTGGGGCTCTCCAGCCAGCCCAGTGCTTTGAAGTGTTCCCGGGAACACCCAGGGAGCGCGCGGGATGGACGGGATCCAAGCAGCACGTTTGGTATCTCAGCTGTATTGTCTGGGAAGTGTTTGCTAAATCCCTGGAGCAGGAAATATGTTCCAGGATGGCTCAGAGTTGGTCAGAAAAGGCAAACAAGGTGTTTTTTTTTTAAAAAGAAACCTCAGTTCCCTGTGAAAAGTGAATGTGGGAATAGCATGGCAGTAATCCCTAGGGAATTTTGGAGTTTTAATAGTGAGTTCAATTGTGTAGAATACTGGAATGGTTTGGTTTGAAAGGGACCTTAAAGACCATCCAATTCCACCCCCTGCCATGGGATCATGGAGACAGAAATGACAACCCTGGACCTGTCCCACTTCTATTGGTCATGTTAGATCCTGGGAAAAGTGGGATCTTCCTTGGGAGCTTTGTGCCACGTGGCTGAGGAAGCTTTTGATACCCCTTGTCATGATTTTCTTGGGAGACAACTCTGGAGCAAACATCCCAGCTGTGTGAGCAGCAGGAAAACCCTGGTGACCCGACACTCCTCCTTGTGAAAGATCCGTGGTGGTTGCACAAAACTTGGGGTGGCCCTTCCCAAGCCCTGGAAAACATCCCATCTAGATACATGGGTCTGCTTGTTCCTCCCAGTCTCCTCTGGAGATTGTCCAGCCTGGACAGACCTTGGTGCCTCCCAGCTGGAAGGGAGGGAATGATGGGTTCGATCTGGACACGGTGTTCCTGGCGATGCTTGGCTGCCTCTGCTCCGGTATCCTGGTGCTGTTCTATTCTTAATCTCCCTCCCTAAGGATTGTTTTGTGCTGGAAGGGTTTCCAGGAGAGGCAGCACCTCTCCAAACCCTGAGTTATCCCAAGTTCCTTCTGTGTATAGTGTGGATGTCTTAGAGTTGGGCTGATCGTGGCTCATCCTGGCTCTCCAGATCCCCTAAGAGCCTTTCCAGAGCTGCAGTGTTGCCCTGCAGCGAGGTCAGTGTCCAGGGACTGCATCCCTGGGTTCTTTGCTTGGAACTAGGAGAGCAGCAGGATCACAGCTCAGGATCTGCCATCAACTTTGTCAGCTCCTTGTGGTTCCCTGAGTCTTCCCTCTCCTGGTCATTGCCAAGCATGGGAAAGCTCTGGGCAGCTGGATCAAGTCTCTTCTTGGTACTGGTATGTAGCTGCTAATTATTACTAATTTTTTTATCCATTCTGGCAATAATTCTCTCTGAGGGAATGGTGTGGGATATGGATATGGACCTTCACCACCACAGCAGTGTCTAGGAGCTCATCCACATCATGTTATCCTATGGAAAATGTCCCTCCTGTCCCCCCAAAGCTGCAGTCTGGATAAAACAAGGTCAGGTGAGGCACCTCAGCAGCAGGGATCCTCAGGAGCTTTTCCCCATCCCTGTTGTCCCCAGGGATGAGGCCCCAGCCTCGTACAGCCAGATGAAGTGGCCTCCTGCGGTCCTGTTGTTCCTGCTGCAACACCCTCATCCCGGGAAGGGAGATAAAGGCGTTGTCTCCAAACAAACAGGGCAATGTGCCCCCCTGGGCAGGCACCTTGGAGCCTCCCAAATGGAGCCGCTGTTCCTGCCCTCGGAGAGCATGAATGGACAAGCGCGGCATTGACGGCCGCGGGGACAGGGACAAACGCGCCTCTGTGTCCCTCCTCACACCTTCCCCTCCTCCTCCTCGGCCCCCGTTCCCCCAGGACAATGGCTCCATCCATGCCAAGGTTCACAGCTGGCAAGGGCGGGGGAAAGGCCAGGACAAGGGTGGGGAGCTGCCAGGAGAAAGGGATGAAGGAGGGAGGACGGCTTTGGTGAGGGGAGATGAGGGGAAATTCCAGGAGGGTTGGAGGAGAGAAGGTGCTCAGAGGGAGGGCTCAGGGAAGTCTGGGAGGGAGGATCATCATTTCTGCCTCCTCTTCCTGCAGTTTCCCAAGGAACATGCCCATGGCCTGCCATGGCACAGCAGGATCATTTCCTCTGGCTCCTCACACTTCCTGTGCCTTGGGATGTCTCCCACCGACACTTTGTCCTCTTGGGAATGGGGAGTGGAGGCTGTTATCTCCTTATCCCTGAGTTTGGGGTGTTTCCTAGGGCCTTGTCCACCTCAAACAAAGGTGCTTTTGCAGCGTATAATTATCTGTGGATGTAAGCTAAGGATTTGTGGGATTATGTAGGAGCAGAGAGAGCTTTCCAGGGAACAGGGAGATGCTGCTGCCTCTGGACACTGGGTATTCGGGGAATCCTGGAATGGTTGGGGTTGGAAAGCACTTTAAAGACATCCAATTCCAGCCCCCTGCCATGGGTTTGGTTGTACTTCCCACCAGGCCAATTCGTTATTCCAAGTGTTTTGCCTCTGGAGCTGGCTCACTGTTACCCAGGTTGTTGCTCCTGAGTCTTTCCTCTTTTCTCCCTCAGTCTGGGACTTTGGCTAAATCCCACTGTCCTGTATCCCTGTCCCTGATCACTGCTTTCCCTGCACCCTGCCCTGTCTGGCATGGGATAGTTTCTCTAGGAATGCAGAGGGGTTGAATTTGGGATATTGGCTGGGAGCTCACCAAGAACTCCCAGGAAGGAGGGGGTCAGGTACTGGGAACAATCCTGGCCCCTCCATGTAGAAGGTTTGGTGGGATGTGTCTGTTCCAAGCCCGTATCCATTGCTCTGTTGATTAGTTTATTTTAATTCCATGACAACCAAATTCACACAAACCCCCAAATCCTGACCTCTCAGTTTGGTGTTTTCTTTGGGATCTTATCCCACAGATCCCGGAGCTCATCCTTGGCTGTGTTTGTGGTGTGGAATTAGTTGGAATTTGGACCGTGTGATTTTGGTCCAGTATGAGCAGGGGATGCAGGAGGTTCCTCTTTGCTTTGGAAGGACAGGGCTGTCCTTGGGGATGGGCTGGTTTCCTGGGAATGTCCCCAGTATGGGACACAGGGGGTGGATGAACCTCAGCATTGCCTGGGACAGTCCCACCTTCTGTGATGGGAACAGACAGGGGCTGGGTTGGGATGTGTAGGGATACATCCCAAAGGTGTCCTAATCCAAAGGAAACTGCTCAAGGATGATATTCCTGGGGGGAGCAAAGGATGACAGTAGTGGGATGAGGAGGGACTGTGGATCAGAGAAAAGGCCTGGGATCCCCTGGAAACGCCTTGGACAGCCAGGACTTTGCTCTGGGGTGGTCTTTGGGGAGCTGTGGGAGCACTGGCTCCATGTCCTGCTCCGGTTACAGGAGCCCCGTTTGGGGGCTGGTTATCATCCCAGTCAGGTAATAAAGAGCATTAATTAAGCAGAAATGCTGGGCTGGGATCCAGGGGGAGCCAGGGGCTCCTCCAGGGTCACCAGAATGGATAGAAGCAGCCCAGGGTTGGGCACGTGTGGCAATAGGGACATCATCCTGCTGTTCCTTATGGAAGCAGCTTAGTCCAGGTGTGCATCCCAAGTCTCTGGGTTTGCTGAGGTGGCAGGTACGGAGGGATGCTATTCCCAGCTGGAGCAGCTCCTCCCTGCGTGGCAGAGCCATCCGGGATGGGAAGAAGCTCCGAAGCCAAGCACTGGCCCCGCGGCTCCCCAGGCTTAGGCGGTGTTTGGTTTGTTTGCCACGGCCCAGATTCCTGGTGCTCGGGGCCAGGCCAGCAGCCAATCCTCCCGGGCCGAAGGATAAACACAGCAGGAGGGAGAAGGGGGTGAGGAGCGGCGCGGGGCCCCGGGAATGTGCCGATGCTGCAGCCTGGCCCCAGGATTGCACAACCCAGCCCTGGTGCACGGACACGGGGATGATGAGCCCAGGGTGTGCCGGGGCTCTCCGCCTCGCCAAACTCCGGCACTGCCGTGGC
>NW_005054416.1:2248172-2251650 GCF_000277835.1 Geospiza fortis | reverse complement strand
CTGGAGCTTCGTGCTCTGTGTCCTGCTCATCCATCTATCCCACTGATGCTCCATCAGGAGAGGGACCACATGGAACCAGAAGCTCATGGGGTTTCCCAATCCTATTCCACCATGCACCAGTATGGGCATTTTATCACCTCCCAGGCTGTTCCGCACCTCAGTTTTCCCTGAAAATTCTCTGGTACGTGGCTCCAATGGCACTGGGAAGCTCTGGGCTTGGCACAGCATCTTCGGCCGCTCTTTCTCCTCCTCCTCCTCCTCCTCCCCGGTGTCCCCCCACCCCTGGCTGATGTTCCCCAGCCCCTGCAGAGTACTGACCTCGTTGTCATCTCCAGCTTCCCACATCTGGTTCGTGTTAGTGCATCCCGGGATGAAGTTCTCCAGCTCTCTCCCTTCCTCCCACCCCCAGGTGACCCAGGCAGGATTAGGGGTGATTTGAAGACAGGCAACAGAGTAGGAATTGAAGAGGGAGGGGGGACTGTTATAAATAGAAATTCCATAAACTTCTCAGCCTATCACTCCAGGAAAATTCCGCGTTAAATCCCTCAGACCTGTAAATATGACAGTTCACAGAAGCCAAGCTCTGTTAACTCTTTCCAAGCCCTGTGCCCATCTCTGGGAGCACCCAAAACTGGAGCAAGGAGCTGGGAAGGTGCCACCAGGAGGGACGAGCTGGTTGGAGCAAGGGCAGGGAGGGGGCAGCAGGGTGGGAAGCACCTCTGTTGGGATGTGGAGCGTGTTTGGAGGTTTGGGGAAGGCAGAGAAAACCAGTCCAAACATTGGGATTCCTGACATTCTCACACGTCCGGGGGCCTCAGCCCGCCCGGCTCCGCTCACGAGGAGGGTGCTGAGGGTTTTTATTTCTTGTTCTTCAGGGAGAGGTTGGGGTTTTTTGGGATTGCCATGGCTCTTTTCCCAGAGAAGTGTTGGAAAGCGGAGCAGTGACATGGTGGGAGAGCAGGGTGGCAATGCCAGGGACAGGAGGAGGATGGGATGTAGGGACCTGGCAGGTTTGGGATGGATGAGCTCTCAGTGCTTCCCTGGGCTCCTGCACCTTTCTTTGCTGGGATGAGATGTGGGAGCCTGTCCCGTGCAGAGCCATTTGGGTGCTGAGCTTCCTTCCTCGGTGGCTTCCCACTAATCCCCACTTGGAAGGGGGAGGGAATGCTGGTGCCGTTGGGATCTCGTGACTATGGAGCAGCATTAGCTTTTAATTAATCACCTAAGCTGGCTTTGGTCAGAGCCTGGCTGCATGGAAGCTCTGGGCGGTGGGACATTCCTTGTCCCTGCCCTGATATCCCTGGATTTGTGCAAATCCCACTGTCCTGGAGCAGAGGAAGGTCCTTGATTTCTGGTGGGCAGCCACATCTCCCCCCCAGCCCTGACGCGCCTCTCACGTCCCTGGGCTTATCTCACCTCCCCAAGGTGACTTGGAGGAAGCAAAGGAATCCTGGAATGGTTTGAGTTGGAAGGACTGTAAAGCTGATGCAGTACTCTTGCCATGGGCAGGGACACCTTCTAGTGTCCCAGCTTGCTCCAAATCCCATCCAACCTGGCCTGGAGCACTTCTAGGGATGGGGCAGCCACAGCTTCTCTGGGCACCCTGTGCCAGGGCCTCAGCACCCTCAGAAAACTGGGAAGCGCAGCATCCTGCTTTCTATAGAGGGCTTCTCATCCTTCACATCCTGGAGGGTTCCTGGGCTCCTCTTCCACCACAGAGGAGCTCCTGGAGTTTGGAGGTATGAGGGAAACCTGCTGGGGTTGGACTTTTCTTGGACAGGCTGAGTCACAAAAATTGGCCAAGTGTTCTTTTTGCTGCTTTGATCGTGGATCCCAGTGCCGAAGCTTGGGATGAAGACAAGTTTCCTGATGGCCTTTGGGGTGGGTGTTTGCCACAGGCATGCTGTGATTTATAGCCCAGGGGTTTTTTGGCTAAGAGGGAGACAACAGAGCACAGGGAGGATTCCCACCCTCCTGGAGTGCTCATCCCTGGCAGGAGGTTTTGGGGATGTTACGGGATGACGGTGAGGGCTTGAAGAGGTGCCTTGAGAGATGTGTTTTGTGGTGAAGTGTTGGGAGTGGGCTATGGCAGAGATCCCTAGGGGTGAGCGAGGGACACGGATGGCCATCACTGAACTCCCATAACTCTGAGGACAAGAGGGTGGAGTTATCACATCCCAGGAACTTCAGGATAGGATGTGGCTGTTACAGTGGAGGGACAGAAGCCAGCCCTGTGCTCCCCTGGAATCTGCAATTCCATACAAGACGTGCTGGCACACTGGAGATCCCAAAGGCTGTGCCTGCTCTGTCCTCTCCTCACCTCAGTGCTCACCTGGAAGCAGTATTGTGTGTCCCTGCTCCAGATGTTCACATCCTGCTCCTGTGTTCACATGCAAGAGCACCCTCACCTTGTGCCCCAGGTCCCTGGGCTCTGCTACGGAGATGTCCCAAAAACGAACAGTCCCCCGGGATTTTCCCCCCCTCCAGCCAAGGTTTCTGAGGCAGAGCTCCCTGTATCCACACACACCCTGTCCGCTTGGCAGAATTCCTAGCTGGATTTATTTCTGCCGATTTGCCTGTCTTGGTATGAGAGGGATTTGCAGAGGGAGAGCTGCAATTGGCCGGGGTGGGCTGGAGCCCCCCGGGCCGGCCTTTGCGGATCAGCAAGTGACCTTTCCCGGGAACCTGGGGGATCCAGGCGGGCAGGGGCTTCTCCTGGGCTTTCACGTGGGCTCTTTCAGGATGGTCTTTCACTGACTTCCTTATCAGAGCAGGGGGAGTTGGATCTTCTCTTCCACTTTCTTGGCACTGCCTTTGGCACCGCGGGCTGGCTCTGGCCCTGGCGGCCTCCGGACTCCCACTTGGGAGAGACAGATAAAGGAAGGATTTTCTGTCAACAAAACCCTGCCCAGCTTCCCTGGAACAGGGCAGGGAGAGGAGGAGGAGCCCTCTGGAGAAAGGACAGGGAATCCACTGCCTGCCCATGAGGCAGAGGAGAGAGAGGAAGGTCGGGAGTTGATCCAGGTTGTGGTGGAGAATTCCAGTGTTCTGCAAAGGGTTCAAAGGGAATCATAGAATGTTTTGAGTTGGAAGGGATCCCAAAGGATCTGGTTCCCACCATGTGTCTGTGTCCCCACCCTGGCTTGTCCCGCATGCCCTATCTCCTGGGATGAATCTTTACACTGGGATGCAGCGGGTATGGACAGCTGGCAGGCCCCAGGGATCTGCTGATCTAGTGAGTCATCCCTGCCCGTGGCAGGGGGTTGGAATGAGATGATCTTTAAGGTCCCTTCCAACCCATTCCATTATTCCACGATTCTCAGATCAGTTCTTTGACTGTATAAAGGTCTGGTGGTGTTTCCAAGGCCCTTTCCTGTCCTTCTCCTGGCTCATGTTTCCACCTCCTCTCCCTCCAGGCCACGACATTAATGGAGCTCTGGAACCATCCAACATCGACACCAGCATCCTGGAAGAGTAC
>NW_005054416.1:2242987-2248162 GCF_000277835.1 Geospiza fortis | reverse complement strand
GCAGGAATGGTGTTCCTTGTGATTTTTCCATGGAGAGATCACAGAATCCTGGAATGGTTTGGGTGGGAAGGAACCTTTGGGTCAGAAGGGACCTTGAAGCCCATCTGGTTCCACCCCTGCCATGGGCAGGACACCTTCCAGTATTCCAGGTTACTCCAAGCCCAGCCCAGCCTGGAACACTTTCAGGGATGGGGCAGCCACAGCTTCTCTGGAAACCTGTTGCGCAGTTTCCAGCCCTGAAATTTGAGGAATCATTTAGGAATCACCTCTGCCTCTCCAGAGTCTTCCTGGATTTCTCTTTGCTCCTTTATTGTTTCCAGCTCTTTTTCCTATCTCTCCCTGGCTTCTTACCTTCAAGTTTTCCCAGTCTTTTTTGTTCCCTCTCTTTATCCCCGCCAAGGGCACCATAAACACTTTTCCGTAATCAGAGCACTGGGAGCTCAGATTAAATGCCCAGGACTGCGTGAGTTTGCAGACGGGAAGGATCTCCTGTGTATCCCAACTTTGGGAAGGAGGATGGAGTAGACCTGGAGACTAAGGGAATCTGGGAGCAGGGTGGGGATCTTTGGCATAGCTGGTCTGTAAAGCTGGAGCACAGTGAGCAGATCCTGCTGGCTACACATTCCTTGAGGCTGCTGTCCTGGGCACTTCAGAACTTCCTGGGTGGATTTTGGACTCTTCCATCAGTCTCACTGTCTTGTTGCCCTGATGTTGTCCCGTTTTCTCCCTCAGCTGCTTCCCTGAGATCCCTGCTCCCGCCAGCTACACCCACCCCCAGCCCTCCAGCTCCGCCGGCATCCCGGCACCTCCCGGCAGCTCCATCGGCAGCGTGAGCAATCCCTCTCCCAGCCCTGCCCTCCACCTCCCTGCTGCCAGCAGCCAGCTCCCCATCCGCCATGGTCCCCTCCTGGCCAATCCCTGCGGAGCCGCCTACGGAGCCCACCTCAACTGCAACAACAACAACGGCATGGTGGTGCCCAAGGGCTTCCTGGCTGGGCACTGCCTGAACAACGTGGTGCCTCCAATCAAATCAGAGCCCAAGGCCTCCTACGCACCTGGGTGAGTGGGAGTGGGATGGCGGGATAAGGGTGGGTACTGGCATGGAGGCTCCTCCAGGCTGGTGGCACCTGGAGGGTCCCACGGAGCTGTGGCAGCGTGGCTCTGTGGTAAGTCCTTGGTTTTGGGTGAGTGAAGCTCCTGGAGCTTCCCAAAAGGTTTTTGGGGCCATCCCCCATGCCATCGTAGAGTACTGGATACCTCTGCTGGACATCTGCAGGTGGGAGAACATTGGAGCAGTTTTTAAGGAGGAGAAGACACAGAATAAACTGGAACAAGACAAAATTCAGTGTCTGGGATGGAACTCAATCTCTGGGATGTTGCCATGACTATCCCAGAGGATAATTCACTATACTGGTCAGGGAGATGTTCTTCTCATGGCCTGGTGTTGTAGATGCTCTGCTCCAGAGATGGAGAAGATGGATCTGAGCTGGATGTGTCCTGTTCAACAAGCTCTGGGGAAGAGGAAGGGCAGGTTTTGAGATTGCTGATGGACCCAGCTGGAGAGTTATTCCCAACGGGAGAAAGGATGTGGCTCAAGCTCTCCAGGATGGAAGGAGGGGATCAGTAACATCCCAGGATGCTGTGCTGTGCTCCAGCCTGGATCTTTAGGTGGTGGTGGCTCTGGACAGCCTTCTCCCGTGGGATGGATTATGGATGTAAGGACAGTGAGGCCAGGATGGTTCTTCTCCCTCTGCCTTGTGCCCTCTAGTGTTGCCAGCAAGCACAACGTAGGGATTCCCAAATTTGGGAACACTCAGTCAACAACTTTCACTCTTTGGATGAACTTGGAAAGAGATCCCAGAAAGCTAAAAGAAAAAAATCTGCCTTTCTTTTATTCGCAGACCAGGGACTTTTCCCTTGCAGTGATCCCAGAAGGATACCTGGAGCTTAGGAGGAATCAAAAGCATGAAGTGATGCCTTGTTATGTCCTTTTCTTCTGGATGCATCTGGAATTCTGCAGGATGTCACGAGTAAGGATCGCAGCTTGCTGTCAGAGGTGGAGACCTCATTTGGATGTGGCTGAGCTGGATCAGCTTTGATGGCAGCATTCCCTCAGCATCCCAGGATGACTCTTCCCCCTTGTGCCAGGCTTTTTCCAGTGGAGAATCATGGAATATCCTGGAAGGGACACATAAGGATAATGGAGTCCACTTCCTGGCCCAGGCATCCCATCATGTGCTCAGGGACAATGTGGTGGATACCAACAAACCCTTCCCTTGGACTGGGCACAGCCACACTACCTCCCTGTGGGAATTCTGCAGTGTCCACTTTTTCCAGCCTTCTGGATTCCTTGAATTGTGCTGTTCACTTTTATTACTGGCCAAGACTTGGCTTGCTGGTGCATAAATCCTGATAAATCCATAGGAAATACAGTATGAACTCAGATCCCACATGGCAAGGAGCCTGGAAATAAGGCTGGGAGTAGATGCTCCAGCCAGGCATGGGAAGGGAATGATGGAAAGGTGCTCCAAGGGAAGGTGGAGGATGAGGGAAGTATGGCAAGGGGTTTTTTGGGATCACCCTACCTCAGCCCTCTCCAGCGCCTGCTGTGTACAGCTTCCCATGGAGAATCCAATCAATGGGCCTTGAGCTTCTCTGGTCCAGGAAGATCCTGTATCCTGGTTCCCAGCTGGAATTGTGGGTGCTGTCAGGAGCAGAGTTGGGGCAGTGTGTCCTGTGCTTTTCCTCCCTGATTCATTTGCTTTTCGGCTGGCTTTCATCGAGGAGGCACTGGGATTTTTCTGGGGTTATTTCACATCCATAAAGCTGATGGGGTAGGATGCATGAATGGAAAGGAATTCCTGTGGAAAATGGGAATGTGCCACAGTCTCCCTCCCTGTCCGTGCTGTGCCACCACACATGACCTGGTCCTGCCATCCCTAGCCATGGATGTGCTGGAAAAGGCAACTGGGAGCTCCCACTTTTTTTTTTTAATTGTATTTCACAGTCAGTGTCAAATCCTGTTCCTGGTGATGTTGGAATATATTCAGGGGAATATAGCAGGAGCTGTGGTGGTGCTTAGGTTTGTACAGGCAAAATCTGTTCCATGGGCTTCCCAGATCCTGCAGAGCCTCCCATTTCATAGAATCATGGAATTGTTTGGATGTGAAGGGACTGTAAAGCCCATCCAGTCCCAGCACTCCCAGCCATGGGCAGGGACACCTTCCACTATCCCAGGTTGGTCCAAGCCTTTTCCAGCCTGGCCTGGAACAGCTTCCCAAGATGGAGAGAGAACTCTGTGCATTCCTCTTGATCGCTGACTGACATTTCCATGGGGAGCACACCTTTCCCTGGGAAGCAGATAAATTTGTTTGGCTTCTTTTCCCTGGAGTTCTCACTGTCAGCTCAACAGAACGTCCTTGTTCCCGAGCTCCAGTGGAACCCGTGGCAGTGATGGACACACTCAGGGTGTCTGGGATCTGCTGCAGGTGCACCTGGGATTCCCCTGCTGGATCCTGGAGGGTGCTTGAATCCACCTGGACCTCTTGGTTGTGCTGGAAGCTGGGTTAAAATGACTTTCCCTTCTCTTTTCCCATTGCTCCACAGCACTTTGCCGGACTCTCCCCCAGATTCTGGATCAGAAGCCTACTCCCCTCAGCAGGTGAATGGTAAGTGCTTCAAAAAGGGAGAAAGGGGGGGAAAAATCCTAATCCAAACCCCAAATCCAGCATCCACCCCCTTTTTATTCCATGAAAGTGGTTGGCTCTGCAATCTTTATCAGCCGGGAGAAAACAGGCGGCTGCACTACGTGGGGAGATTATCAGTTAGTAAATATCCCTCAGCTTTCGCCCATTGTTCCGCTCCCGGCTGTGGAAAAGGGGAGAGGGACCGGCACAGAAGGAGAGCTGGGAGTCCACGGACACGGAATCCGTGGTGGGAATCCAGAATCCACGGACACTGAATCCGTGGTGGGAATCCGTGGGCGTGGGGAGAGCGTGGCAGGGTGGGATGTGGAGCCTGCCATCCCCCTCGTCCTGCCCTCCACCTCGGGAACACGGAGCGGGAGCGCGTCCCTGACATGGAACCTGGCTCTGGGAAGCAGCCATGAACCCGCCATTCTCCAGTAAGTTCCTTCCCAGCCTTTCCCTCCCCTCCAGCTGATCCCGAGGATCTCCCACTCCCACTGAAATGCCACAGGGAGCTGGGACCCCCTCCAGGGTCTCTGCAGGGTATTCCTGGCTTCCCCCAGGAAAGCCACTGAGGCTTGTTTGGTCCCTCTGGTGACCTTCACTGTTCTACCATGGAAAAACTCCTTGGGAAGGAAGGAGGGAAGGTTGTCCTGGTCTCCCTTCCCCCTCGGCAGGAGCACCCTCTTCCCCAGGCTCCAGCCCAGTCCCCACCGGGAACAGCGCCTGCTCCTCTTTTTTTTTTTTTTTTTTTTTTTTTTTTTGATGGAAAAGGACAAGAGTTCTGTTTATCTTGCTAAAAAAAATCCCTGGAATTCCTCCTGGCCCTTCCTTAAATATAACAAAGAGGCCGGGCTGCTCACCATGGGGAGAGCGGCTTTGGAGTGCTCGGAGCTCAGTTGGGAAGGAGAGCAGGCTCCGGAGGGCACCCACAAAGCTGGGATCGCATTCCTGGAGATGATTTTTCCCTGGGTTTGGGAATGCCTTGGGCAAGCACATCACTTGCCTGTCCTTGGCTGGGCTGTCCCTGAGGCAGCTCCCAAAGGAAGGCTGGCCCAGACTTGAGCCTGGAAGGAGGAATCCGGTTCCCTGTGTGTGGAAAAGGCACTGAGAGGTCCCAGTGGGAAGCAGAACACCTTAGAGGGAACAGGATGGGTGAAAGCAGCCCTGCCCTGGCAGCCTTCAGCAGTAGGACCCAGTGCAAACACATTCCAATTTTCCAAACCTTCTGACGGGAGGAGTTTTCCCATTCCTGGTCAAGCGCTTTGGCCTCATTACTCAACCCCTGCCTGAGTGTTCTGAGGCCAAAGTCCATCCAGCTCAGCCTGGAAAGATCCAACAGATCCTTCCCTGCCGTCCCTCTCGGTGTTCCCAGAGGCTGTGCCTGGCTTGGCCAGTCCCTGGATGGGTATTTTCCAGACGGTTTTCCACATTGGAGCATGAAGAAGCTTTGTCTTGCATTTAAAACAAAGTCACTGTCTCTTCCTAC
>NW_005054416.1:2241978-2242915 GCF_000277835.1 Geospiza fortis | reverse complement strand
GGACAGCTGAAGGCACAGGTTGATGCAAATATCAGGGAAAGGCTGGAAAAACAGATGGGCTTTGTCCTGGTGAAGAAAAAGAAGGCTGGAGGCTGGAGAGGGACTTTGGACAAGGGCATGGAATGTCAGGACAGGGGGGAATGGCTTCCCATTACCAGAGGGACATTGGGAAGGAATTCTTCCCTATGAGGGCAGTGAAGCACTGGAATGGATTTCCCAGAGAAGCTGTGACTGCCTCATCCCTGGAAGTGTTCCAGGCCTGGTTCCATGGCTTGGAGCAACCTGGGACAGTGGAAGGTGTCCCTGCCCATGGAAGGGAACGGATCTGGAATGTTGAGGTGTTGAGGAGCAGGGCAGGAAGGGACATGGATTTGCATGACCCTCCACACCCAAAACATTTCTGTTGGTGCTGGTGTAGTCAAATCCACCTTTATTATAGAATGACTTT
Source organism: Geospiza fortis (assembly GCF_000277835.1). NCBI lineage: Eukaryota > Metazoa > Chordata > Aves > Passeriformes > Thraupidae > Geospiza > Geospiza fortis. The sequence continues at coordinate 2,242,467 of NW_005054416.1, read as the reverse complement.
AGTATCCCATTCCGAATGGAGGAGGAGGAAGGTGGAATCACATTTGAATGTCCCTTTTTATCTATTTAAATTCAGGGATCAAAGTCTCCTGTTGGTTTCAGTTAAAATGTTTAAAGTGCCCCCTCAGAAATCCTCCCTGGAAGTGCTGGGGGTGTTCAGGTAATTCCATTGACTCTCCTCCCTCACTGTCCCATGGAATGATAGAATCTTGGAATGGTTTGGGTGGAAAAGGACCTTAAGTCTCATCCCATTCCAACCCCCTGCCATGGGCAGGGACACTTTCCCTAGCCCAGGTTGTTCCAAGCCTCATCTAGCCTGAGAATCCAAGATAACTGGGTCAGTGGGATCAGGACACTCCTGACTTTGGCTCTTTCTCCCTTTTTAGATCCTCATCTCCTCCGGACCATGACTCCTGAAAATATGTGTCACATGACTCCCCCTTCCCGCCTGGAGCACCCTCCTCCTCCACCGCCTCCTCCTCCACCCCCT
>NW_005054416.1:2215250-2241920 GCF_000277835.1 Geospiza fortis | reverse complement strand
CCCCAGCCCAGCTCCACCATGCCCAGCAATCCCAGATGCTGCACCAGCTCCTCCAGCAGCACGGAGCAGAGTAAGGCCTGGGAATGGCAGGGGTGAGGGAATGGGAGCTGGAGGTGTGTGGATTGCCTGAAGTGTGGGGTTGGGTGGTAGGAACAGACACAGGAAATCTGTGGAAGGTTAGGGTTAGGGTTAGGAACCAGATGAGCTTTAAGGTCCCGTCCAACCCAAACCATTCTGGGATTCTGTGGAATTGAAGATGTGGCTCAGCAGAAGTAGTGACCCAGACTCAGTGGTGTGGGATAAGGTGGGACAGGGGCTGTAGGAATGTTGTGTTTTCCATGTGAGATCCCACTTGTCCTGGCTGTGGGGTTGTCACCTCCCGACTCTCCGTTCCCTGCTGAGCGTTCCCGTGGTATCCGCAGCCTCCCGGTGCATCCCGCCAAGAAGCGGAAACACTCCGAGTCCCCCCCCAACACCCTCAATGCCCAGATGCTCAATGGGCTGATCAAGCAGGAGCCGGGAATGGGATCGGTGCCGCTCAATCCCGACCGCGTCCAGACGCCGCCCTGGCACCAGCCGGGAGCGCTCTCTCCAGGTACCCCCGTTATCCCCTGAATTCCAGCCCCATTCCTGCCAGGCCAGGGCTGTGGGAGGAGGGAGGATGGCTGCAGAGGTTGCCAGCCTGTGGGGTTCACCCTGGATCTGGTGCTGCCCCAGCAGAAGGAGGGAAGCTTCAGGCAGTGCTGGTCGCTTCCTTGGGCTCCCACCCCTCTGGATACTCAGCCCAGTGAGTAAAATCGGGATTTAATCCATTTTAACTGTTCCCCACAGGCCTGATTCAGGATAACGACAGCCTGAACGGCTCCTACCTGGATCCCAACTTCCAGTCCATCAGGTGGCAGCCACACCAGCAGAACAAGTGGGCAACTCTGTACGATGCCAACTACAAGGAGCTGTGAGTAATTCCCTCGCCACTGGGGAAAGTGGGATTCACATTCCTTGTGCAAGTGGCAAGCCACTGGGGTTGGGAACATCCCACTCGAAATATGGGATAAGGATCTGCCTGGGCTGGGCTTTGTGGTGGAGGTAATGCTCCCCATTGCCCCTTCCCTACTGGGAATGTTGCTCCTCCACACCTTTTATGGATAATTAAGGAATAGCAGAAGGCATTTCAGCAGCTTTGGTAACAATTCCAGAGCCACTCAGACCTTGCTCACCATGGAGGCCTTTGTTGGCAAATCCGGCCTTGTCCTGAGGAAAGTTGGGACGAGTAGCACCTTTTTCCCCTCCCTAGGCTTACCAGGGTCCTGGATTTTAAATTTAGGATTGAGAATTCCTAGTGTGGGAGGCTGGAGGTCATCCAGAGCCACTTCAGGGCAGCTTGGGCAGTGTGGAAAGGACCTGGAGGAGGAGGAGGAGGAGGACGAGGACGAGGAGGAGGAGGAGAAGGAGTGGGAATGGTTGAGGGGGCAGAGGGGGAAGGAAAAAGAGGGAAGGGGTTTAGGAAATCTCGGAAGTGGCAGACAGGCCAGAGAGGAAGGCTGGGATGATCAAGACAGGGAAGAGAGAAATGGGAAGGTGGGCTGGGAATTGAGGCAGTAGAGGGTGGAGACAGCACACTGGGAAGGAGGAGTGCTCAGGAGGAAACCACTCTGGATCCTCCCTGCATTCCTGGGAGGTGACAAAGAGCTGGCAAGCTGTGGGATGGCTTCCAGGAACCTCTCAGGGACCCTCTGTTCCCTCCCAATTCCCTCCCTCCTCTTTCCACACAGCCAGCTGGGGTCCTGTGGGGGACATGGAGCAGGGAATGCTCTGGTACCTGTGGGTAACCTGGGACTATGATCACACTTTGCCTGGGAATGGGAGCCAAGGACTCCAAGGGTGGGGGCAGAGTCCCAGCTTTCCCACAAAATCTGCTCTTCCAGTCTTTATCCCGTCTTTCATGGTGGGAATGGACAGGGAATTTTATCCCATCTTTCATGGTGGGTGCCAGGGCAGGGAATTCTCTGTTGGAGCTGGTTGCCTCTTTTGGACTCTGTGGCTGTTTTCCCACCCCACAGCAGGAGAGGGATAATTTGGGAAGACAATTCCTTCTGGTTTACCAAGCCATTCCCATAAAAGAATATCAGCAGCTCCAAAGCCATCCTGCACCTTTCCCTGCTCTCCAGCACCAGTTTGCTCCCTCTGGATGGTGGGATGGGGAAAGCTGAGCATCTCCCATGGATCCTGTCTCCAAATCCCTCTTCCATGTGTAGGAGTTCCACTGCCACCTCCTCTGACCTCTGTCTGGACATGTCACCTCTTATCCTTTGGTTTTCCAGCCTCCCTTTTCCTTCTCACTGCTTCCTGCTCTGGGAAAATGTTTTTCCATCCCAAACACATCACAGCCTGTCCCGTGCCATTTCCAGGCATTTCTGTCCCACTTCCAGAGATTTTCCATGCACCCTGCTGTCCCCAGGTGGATTGGGAGGGGCAAACTCTATTATGTTTTCTGCTGGACACAGAGGAGTTGCTGGAGAACATCTACAAAACCAGCCCTGTCCTTTGGATCTTGGGATCACTTCCCTAATGCCTGTTTTCAGGATTTAGGGCAAAAGCCAGAGCAAACCCACTCCTGGGGCATTGAGGTCGTCATCCTGTTGTGTAAGGAATAAATTCCATTGAGGTGACTCCGTGGGGATTTGAGGAAGCCACGTGGGCTTTGTTGTGGTGCTGGATTTGAGCAGAATTAAGGGTTAAAGGTTGATTGATTAATTTTTAGCTCCACATTACCTCAGGGGACTCTTCCTGCTCCTGTCCAAGCTGGACCTACATCTCTTTTTAAATGGAACATCCCTTCATTCTCCTGGTTCAGCACTTTCCTGGGATAATCTATGAGAAACACATTTAAAAAGTCCATCTTTACTTGCTCCTGTAATGGCATTTTTTAGGTTGGTTCATTCACATTTGACAAGTGGGGATTGTCTCCTTTTTTCTGCTTTTGGGTGTCCTCAGCAAATGAGCAGCATCCACATCAGGATCCATAACTATTGCCCCAATTTAGCTTCCAAGGAGCAGCCATTCCCAGTCTGGTTTCTGCTGGAAGCTGTCCCCAGTCTCGATGTGCTGTTTGAGTTCCCTCTGATCCAGGTGCCCAAAACCTTTTCACAGCCTCAGGAATGTGAATCATCTGAATTATCTGATTTTTCCTACTCTTGATCCTAAGAAAAGAGTCCAGAGAGAAGGTGAAGGAGGGAGAGCATGGGAAGCTGTCCAGGTTCTTACCAGATTCTTGGGAGCGATTACAGGGGAAAAAGTACAATTAATGCTATTCCATGTTTTCCTCCCTGTGCACACAAAAAAATTAGGTTCCATAAGGGGATGGGGTAGGGATTAGGTTCCATTCCAGGCCCGTGTCTCAGGTTTTGCCAAGGAATCTGTGTTGTTGAAGGAGACAGAAATCCCTGGATTAATTTTATGGATAGCATACAATGTTTTTGGCCTTTTGCTCTGATTTTGTGGTTTTAGGCTCAGTGAACATTTCCAGGGATGAGCTGGTTTCTAGCAGCGGAGCCAAAGAGGCCTGCAACCGGGCAATTCCCTAATTTACTCCTGGGAGAAGGAGCCATTCATCTCCCTGACAGCAGACTCCGATAAATTCCAGCTCCCTCCTCCCTCTCCCAGTTTGAGGGAAGGCAGCTGGGAATTGTGCAGCCCTTCATGGAAACAGCTCCATGCTGAGGCCAGAGCCTTGGAACTGGGAAAATGGGAAGGTGCTGTTCTTTTCCCATCCAGCAAACTGGTGCTCTCCAGGGGCTAATCCTGGGGTTTTGGGGTTGCACCCCTTGGCTGGTAGAAGTGTCTGGATAAACAGCTCCAAACTTGGCTGTGCTGCACACCCTGGATCTCACCAAGGGAATGGAGACCAGTCATGGTCCAGACCTGCTAGATATGTTTTGGGATATGTGATACAGGGTGCTGGTGATGGATCATGGATATGTCCTGGGAAGCTGAAGGGAATACATAGTGTGGACACACAGGTGGGATTGTTTGGGATAGATGGCAGTGTCCTGCTGCTCAGCTGGAGTTTGTATCCTGGAAGCAAAAGAAATCAGAGAATGCATGGAATTAGGGAATGGGAAGCAAAAGAAATCAGAGAATGCATGGAATTAGGGAATGTCTTTGGATTAGGGGTCTCCCAGTATTATGTTTTAGGAGTGGTTTAGATATGGGGAAACCTGGATGGACAGAGGGAAGGAATGGGGGAGCATGAGCATCGCTCTGCCATCCTGCTCTTGGCCAAATCCCAATACAATTCCCTGTGGGGAGTTTGTAACCCCTTACCCTCACTGGGATTGGGAAAAACCTCCTCTGATCCTGCCCTTCTGTCCTGCCTTAATCCGCCCCTGTCAGTGGGGATGTTCGGGATCAAATAATCCATTTGACCCCAGACCTTTTATTCCTGACACTTTGCCCTTTGGCCCCTGCCCTGTCCCTGGAAAAGCCAGCATGGAAAGCAGCTTCTTCCCTCTCACCAATCCTAGTGCAGGGATCCCGATTTGGGGGATGCAGCAGCACAGCCATTGGGAAAATGGGAAAATCAGTGAAAAGGAACCTCTGAAAGGGGATTGTGGAAGACCTGGAATTTCTAGAAGGCCGAGGAGTGGGGGGGGCTGCCTGTCTCCCTTCTGTCAGCACACATTTAGCAGCTGTCAGTTTTCCAATTTGGGAAGCATCCGTGGTTTGGAAGTGCAGACAGACCCTTTCTCTCCTTGGTTTTGCCAGTTAAAAAACAGTGGGAAGAGTAGGGAACACTTGGGAGCCATTAAAAAAAACAGGAATGGCTTCACTTGGGTCCCCTTGGGATGAGGGTGCTTGGGTCAGCTTCAGCTGTGTGTCCCAGTCAGGAATATCCAGATAGAGAATCCAGGGCTGAGGCTGGGAGGAGGCTGGGGAATTCCTCTCGTGCCTCTGGGCTAAGGTAGTGCTCTGCTCCCACCGTCTGGTTTGTGTCTGGAGCAGGGCACAGCATTCCCAACTCCCTGGGGCGTAAGGAGTGAGTAGTTCCTCGTGGCTATCCCAGAATTACTCATGGCAACCTGGAATCGCCCCCAGCTCTCATCCACATTAACTCCTCAGGTGATTGCAGGGGGAGAATGGTTTTATTCCAGAAAAAAAGGAGGGATACCGGTGAAGAATCCTTATTTCCTGCTTCCCAGAGTCTCCTGAGTTCTGCCCCATTTCTTACTGTCAGTCTGTCCACCTCCCCTCCTGTTGCTCCAGTCCTTCTGGAGGTGGAAGTCAGAATGGTTTGGTTTTGGGGGAGAAGTACTCCATAATTTTTAAGCCTGAGATCCAAGGCTGGGCTGAGCTCCCCCTTTATCTCATCCCCTGTTCCTTAATTAAAATCAATGGAATTTGGGTGTTCTGTGGGATGAGAGGCAGCTCCTTCCCCTCCTTCCCCCCTTCCGAGGGCCCACCAGCCCAGGACTGGGCTTTATGGATGGTGAGGAAAACAGACTCACTGAAAAGGCCACATATTTCCCTGATTCCCATGGAAACCAGCCCATTAAGGAGATGTAGATTAAACCTTTCCAGCTGGTGTGTGTTCATGGAGCAGCCAGGACCCCTCCTCCTCCCTCCCTGTCCTCCTCCAGACCTGTCCACTGGGAGAGCTGGAAGCTTTTCCGCAGCAGCCAGGGCAGGTGGTTGTGATTTCAGCTGGACTTTGGGAGGGTACAGCTGACAGAAGGTAACATTGGGAATGCCACAAGGTGTGGGTCAGTCTGAGCTGCTACTCCCATGTTAAAGGGATGCTCCAGGCTTTGGGCAGACTTTGGAACTTGGCATCTCCATATTCCTTCCCATTTGAATGGGAAGAGCTGTGGAATGATGTGGGTTGGAAGAAACCTTATGGATCATCCAGTGATGATGATCCATGGGCAGGGACACCTTCCACTAGCCCAGGTTGCTCCAAGCCCCATCCAGCCTGGCACGGAACACTTCCAGGGATGGGATATCCGCAGTTTCTGTGGGAAATTGCTGTTCTCAGCTGCTCCCTCTCCCCAGCCCGATGCTCACGTACCGCGTGGATGCCGACAAGGGCTTCAACTTCTCCGTGGGAGACGACGCCTTTGTGTGCCAGAAGAAGAACCACTTCCAGGTCACCGTGTACATCGGAATGCTCGGCGATCCCAAGTACGTGAAGACCCCTGAGGGCCTGAAACCCTTGGAGTGCTTCTACCTGAAACTGCACGGAGTGAAGGTAAGCGGGAGCTGAGGGACCATGGTGAATCCAGCTGGGAACAGAGGGGTTGGGAGATGGCTGGGGACAGGTAACAGCGCCTCTTCATGTAGTAGAGGAATGTGTGGAATCACACAGTCATGGAATGGGATAGGTTGGAAAAGCCCTCTAGGGTCATGGAGTCCAGCCCTTCTCCCAGCACTGCCAAGGCCACCACTAATCCATGTCCCCCGGTGCCATGTCCACACAGCTTTTATATCTCTCTAGGAATGGTGACTCTACCACTGCCCTGGGCAGCCTGTTTCAATGTCTGACCACCCTTTCCATGAAGGGGTTTTCCCTGATATCCAATTTAAACATCCCCTGAGGCCATTGAAATACAAGTCCTAAGATGGGCTCGGTCTAGCTATCTTCAGGATTGCTTCCCACTCACCTTTGACTCCGGTGGGCACTTTGGGAAGATCCTTCCACCCTCAACTTTTTTGACACTTGGACAATGCCCACACTCAGGCTGGGTGTTCAGAGTCAGATGTACCCTGTCATGGGAGGGTGGGCAGAGAGCAGGGAGGGAGGAGGTGGGAAGGGGAAGGTCTCTGTGCTCTGTGCCACATTCCCAAATTCTCTTCTCCAGCTCGAGGCCTTGAACCAGTCCATCAACATCGAGCAGTCGCAGTCAGACCGCAGCAAACGGCCCTTCAACCCCGTCACGTGAGTATGTCCTTGTGGGAATGAGCTTCCTCTGCTTCCAGGGAGTAAGCAACAGCAGGAGAAGGTGGGGAAATGGTGGAGTTGGAGATCTCCCACTTCACTGTGTGAGTGTCACACTCTCCAGTTTTCTCTGTTTTCCTGTCTTTGCATTCCCAACCCTGCTCTGTGCCCGGGTCATAGACTGGTGGAGCAGGCAGGAGATGGCCATTCCCAAAAAAGCTCTCCTCTCCAGGCTGTGGCTCCATCCTCTCCATACCTGGTTCCTCAGGGCATGAAGTATGTGTGCCAGGTCCCAAGATAGGACCAGTGTGCAGCTGGGAATGAGGGAAGAGTGTTGTTGGGTTCAGGGCCTCCAGGTGCAGGAAAACTGTGTGCTCCCCACCTAAGGAAGGAAGAGAAAGGAGAGGAGTGGGAAAAGATAGGCACCATTCCCAGATTGCCACCATCCTCACTCATTGCTTTGTTTTCCTTTCCTTGCAGGGTGAATCTCCCCCCAGAGCAGGTCACCAAGGTCACTGTGGGGCGGCTGCACTTCAGCGAGACCACGGCCAACAACATGAGGAAAAAAGGCAAACCCAACCCAGACCAGAGGTGAGGGACAACACAGGGGCCTCCTCCAGAACATCCTGAGAATCCTGTGGATCTGCCTGTCCCTGGGTTGGGCAGAGTGGCTGGAGTGGGATGTGGAATAGGGCTTGGATTGTGGACACCAGAAGGGTGTCCCTGGTCTGGGAGGGGTTGGGGACACCCAGCACCAGGAGAGGGGGTGCTGCGAGCCCACCATGGTGCCCAGTGCTCCAGAGGGGACAGAGATCCGGCTCTTCCCAGCACAGGATGTGTCCCTGAGCTGTGTCCCTCTGCAGGTACTTCATGCTGGTGGTGGCCCTGCAGGCACACGCCCAGAACCAGAACTACACGCTGGCAGCCCACATCTCCGAGCGGATCATCGTCCGGGTAAATCCCTGTCTCCTTCCACACTCCTTGCTGCACCATCCTGGGCTGTTTCCCACATTCCACATCCACAAAATGTGTGGATGTGGGTCTTGGTTTAGTGGTGAATGTGGTGGAGGTGCTGGGTTGGCTTTGATGTTCTTAGAGGTCTTTTCCAAACTTGATTTCCCACCTTTCCCACCTCCTCCAAACTCTCCCTGCCTTGCTTGTGGCTTTCCCTGTCCACACTTGGATTCTGGCTTCAGACTTTCCATACCTGCTTCAAGAGCCTGTTACAGGATGAGGAAGGAATCCCATTCTCTAAATGGGGTCAGTGTCCAATAGAATTGTTGGGAATGAGGAAAGAGGGTTGTTGGAACTCTGCAGCAGGAACAAGAAGATGCAGGAAAATTGGGCACTCTCCCAGAACATCACTTTTTCATGTCCTAAGGCAGGGGAGCAGGAAAAGAAAGGCACCATTCCCAGACTCTCCCAGGGTTTTGCTGGAGCACACAGCTCCAAAACATGAAAGCAGGTATTAAAACCCAAACAGGGACCTCAGACAAGAAGTCCACGATGGATTAGGCAGCTTCCAGAATGTCCAGCACAGAATTTCAGGGAATTGCGGGCAGCCTGGAATGCGCTGAGTTTGGGACCCAGGAGTATCATCCATGTCACTTGGTTTCCTGCTGTCCTTAGTGGCTGGAACACTGATAGCTGGGATAGCAGCTGAAGGAAGCAAGGATTTTCCTTTAGGGAGAGGAGAAGGAGGAGAAGGAGAAGGAGAAGGAGAAGGAGAAGGAGAAGGAGAAGCCAGCCTTCCCCATCTCTGCTTCCCAGCATTCCCTTGCCTGCTTTTCAGTCAGTCCCTGTTGTCCCATTTCTCCACAGGCTTCCAACCCGGGGCAGTTTGAGAGTGACAGTGACGTGCTGTGGCAGCGGGCGCAGCTCCCGGACACCGTGTTCCACCACGGCCGCGTGGGAATCAACACGGACCGCCCGGATGAGGCCCTGGTGGTCCATGGCAACGTGAAGGTCATGGGGTCCCTGATGCACCCTTCGGATGTCCGAGTGAAAGAGGACATCCAGGAGGTGGGAACCTGGGAAGCAGGGTGGGCTTGGGGTCACCAGGAGGCTGAAGAACTCCAATGATTCTTTCACGTCCTTTCCTTCTCGGGATGTTCCCTGATCCTATGACTGCAGAGCAGATGGGAAGTGCCTTAGGATTTTTTCTGTCCCAAGCACAGCCAGTCCAGTGTCTTAGGGAATATTGACTCTCCCAGTGTTAACCAGAAGTAGCAAACAGTGGGAAGAAGGTGGAAAATTACTGGAAAAAAGGTCAATGTGGCAGGTACCACACAGGGCCTTGCCAGAGCCTGGGTGAGCAGCTTGGCTCTGCTCTGAATTTCTCTCAGCTAGATTTGCCTGTCCAGAAAAGCTGGATATAATCCTGTCACCTGTTTTTGGGAACTGTCTCTTCCCTGTGTCTGGTTCTGCAAGGAGACTCAGTCTCCTGGTATCCCTATCCAAGGATCTTGTCCTGACTTGGACATTAACTCCAGTGTTTGTCCTTATGGCTGCTCAGAGCAGGGTTTAGGGCTGTCTCCCAAAGGAATTCCCATGGGCTATAATGGATTGTCCTGCTTGGATGCAGAGTGGTGGGGATTTGAGAAGCAATATCCCATTGGGAATTCCATGTGCCTGTTTTGTCCCAGGTGGACACCACGGAGCAGCTGAAGCGGATCTCCAGGATGAGGCTGGTGCACTACAACTACAAACCTGAGTTTGCAGCCACGGTGGGCATTGACAGCACCTCTGAGACAGGTACATCCCATGGGAATACACCTGTGAGATGGGAATGTCCCATGGGAATATGCCTCTGACACAGGAATGTCCCACAGGAATTCCCTGACTTTTCCAGGGGCTGTACCCAGCTCTGTGCCAGGGCAGCCCCCCAGGTGTGGGGTGGGCAAAAGGGCCCTTCTAACCTCCCAAATTAGGGAATCTAATGGAATTCCCTCTTTAGTGAGTGGGAGAGAAGGTGGCACTTCCCACAGGGAGAAGGTTTCTCCAAGTATACTATGGTGGGGTGATAATCCCTATCCATAGAATTTAGGGAACAGCCTTGTCTGACCATCCTCTGCCCTTGAGGGTCTCCTAGGAGCCCTGCACAGCTTGGAATGAGTATCCAGGGGGTGCAGGGTTATCCCATCCCACCCCACTGTTCCATCTCCACATCTCCAGGTGTCATTGCTCAGGAAGTGAAGGAGATTCTGCCGGAAGCTGTGAAGGACACTGGGGACCTGGTCTTTTCCAATGGGAAAACCCTGGAGAACTTCCTGGTGGTGAACAAGGTTGGTGGCAGCCAGGAGGCTGGGGAAGCTGGCTCGAGGGAATTGTGGAGCTGGATATGGGAGAGGGAAAGTGGGATGCCTGGGAAATGCTCCCAGATGAGTTTCAGACCTGGCTGGTCTTCCAGAAGTCGGGAGCAGCCCTGGGTGGATATCGGACGCCAGCAGGGAGGGACCAGCCTGATGCTGGTGGAAATTGGCAGCATCTCCCTCGGGAAGGGCTCCTTGTTGGCAGCTTCCTGCTGGGAGGCTCCCAGTCCTAATCTCCCCTTCCTAGATAAGATAAGGTGCTTATGTCAGGATAACCTGGAGCACCTGGTTTCCTGACCTTTCCCAACCTGTGGCAGCCTGGTTGCTGCTCTGGGAATCGAGGGGACAGTCTCCCATGGCACACATGGACGGCATGGATCATCCATGTCCAGGTGTGCCTCAGCCTGCTGGCCTGATTCCCTGGCAGGAGCGGATCTTCATGGAGAACGTGGGAGCCGTGAAAGAGCTGTGCAAGCTCACGGATAACCTGGAGACACGGATCGATGAGCTGGAAAGGTGGAGCCACAAGCTGGCCAAGCTCAAGAGGCTGGACAGCATGAAGTCCACTGTGAGCTCTGGAGCCTTCAGGTACCTGTGGAGCCAGAGGGCATGTCCCCTTTCATCCCAGGAAGTTCCAAGGGGCAGCTCAGATTGGGAACAGGGAGATGAGGAAGGACTGGGATGTTGCTTGATATCGCTTGGCCTGGAGTGGATTTAAAGAGCTGAGCTTGAGGAGGTTTGGAATTCCCACAGGACCAGCCCAACAACACCCAGGATGAAATAGTCTCCCTGTTTCCCTAAAGTCAGTGGCTTTGTCATGGCAAAGAGTTTCCCATGCTTCCAAAATCTCCATCCTGACCCTGCTTATGCTGGTTTTGGGGCAAAACACCAAAAGGGTTTGTGACTGTCACACCACAAAAACGTCTTTTCCCTCCCAGAAAATCCCATTTTTTCCTGGTAATGGTTTGGAAAGCTATTCCTGCCCAGCTCAGCTCCATTCCTCCTTTTCCTTGCAGCCAAACTGGGAGCCAGTTTAGCCGGGCGGGGAGCGTGCCGCACAAAAAGAGACCCCACAAAGTCACCAGCAAGGTAAGGGATGGATCCCAAAGGAGCAGTGCCAGGAGCAGAGAAGGATCAGCCTGGAGAAAAGGGGGATCAGGGGGAACCTCACTGTCCACAAATCCCTGGAAGGAGGTTGGAGCCAGGAGATTGGGCTCTGCTCCCTGCTTTATCCAAGAGGAAGTGGCCCCAGGTTGTGACACAGGAGGACAAGGCTGGATATTAGGGAAAATTTCTTCATGGAAAGGGCTGTCAGGCACTGGAGCAGGCTCCAGTGGTGGAGTCCCCATTGCTGGTGGGATTTAAAAACCCTGTGGATGTGGCACTTGGGGACATGGATTAGTGGTGGCCTTGGCAGTGCTGGGGGTGGGGTTGCACTCACGATCCTAGAGGGCTTTTTCCAGCCGCAGTTTTCCCATGATCTTCCTTTCCATCTCCTAATGGAGACATTGAATGACTTCTAAACTTGAGGAGTTGAGGATTTTCAGGGAGGCAGGAAGATGGGCTGTGGGAGATCTGTGCAAGGACCAGAGCAGTGAGGGAGCTGAGCTGATCCAGGGGGTCCTGAATGAGCTCATCCAGGGTTTTTTTCCATCGCAGTCTCCGTCGGTTGTCCCGGAGCAGGCCTGCATCAGCCAGCGCTTCCTTCAGGGCACCATCATTGCCCTGGTCATCATCATGGCATTCAGGTGAGATCCCACTCCTGGCCTTCTGCCTCCAGCTCATCCATTGGGACTGTGCCATCCATGGGGTGTGCAGCGAGGGGCTATGGGTCTATGGTCTCTTCCAGAGAATCCTGGAATGCTTTGGGTTGGAAGAGACCTTAAAGTTTATCTGGTTCCAATCCCCTGCCATGAGATGGGAACTTCCACTATCCCAGGCTGCTCCAGCCTGGCCATGAGCACTTCCAGGGATGAGGAATCCATCTCTCCTGGGCTGGAATCCCATGGAAGTGGATCGATCCCATGCCCTATCCTTGCTCCCTGCTCCTCCTCACCCTTTCCTTCTCTCTTTTCCAGCGTGGTGTCCATGTCCACGCTCTACGTGCTGAGCCTGCGCAGCGAGGAGGATCTTGTGGACATCGATGGGTGGGTATTTCGGGAATTGCTGGGAGGGATGAGGACACCTGGGAGAGGCTGGAGCACAGAAACTGGGATTACTGAGCACAGTTCCAGAGCTGCAAACCCTGCCAAGCACAGCCACACACCCCAGTCTGATGGTGGTTGAATTATCTGGAGCAAGAAGTGAGGAATAGAGAAGGAAAAGGGAATCTCTTTTTAGGATGTGCTGCATGTTCCTTGGATGCCTCCAGCTGGACTAAAACAGCCTCATCCCACTGGTGCAGCAGGGCTGGATCAGCTTTGGGAGCTCGTGTAAACTGATAATGAGTCTCTTTTTCTCCCTCTCTTTTCCCTCTCCCATTTTTCTCCCTCCTCTCCTCCTCACATCTCTCATCCAACCCATTTTCCTTCCACTTTGCCGTTGATTTCCCCATTTTTGTCTTTTCCTTCCCATTATCTTCCATATCCTCTATCATTCCCTGGTCATCTTCCCACTTTCCTGTTCTCCTTGTCTCCCTGCACTGTCCTGTAGCTCCTTTGCTGTACCCACTGCCTGTCTCCTGGCCCTCTTTCGGCACGGGGGTCCCGGAATTCCGGTCGCTCTGTGTCCACGGTATGTGACTGTTTCATTATTTCATTATTTAATTCCTTCGTCCCTTCTCTTAATTCCTCTTTTTTTCCCTGCACCACGAAGGGCAAAGAAACTGGAAACAGAGAAAGGGATGTGAGACTTCCAGTGGGATTCCAGGAGGAAGGGTTATGGGTCTTGTCAGGGAAGGCAAATTAGGAGTTGGAGATGGAAAAATCAATTAGTTAAATGTCAAATAAAGAAATTGCATCCTGCAGGGAGAGCAGGAGCAAGATAAAGCTGTGTAAGGAGAAGGGATGAGGCAGTGGAGGAACTTCAGGGATAAGGGTTGGATTTAGACTGGGATGAAGGTGAAGCTCCAGAGGCTTGTGCCCACATTCTCTTTGGAAGATTGGCATTGAGTCTCCTTTCACCTGGAAAAGAAATCCTTCTATTTATATAAATCTCGGAGATGACAAAGTGTTTTCTTAATTCCTCTAAATGAGTGAAGCTCTGTTAATCCCACAGAAACCTGGAGCGATGCTCAGGGACAGGTAAGACATGGACACAGGTGTCCAGAAGTGTTCCTTGTTCTGCAGACCTGGGAGAAAGATTCCCTCCCTTTCCCATCTCCCTAACCCTCAGGAGATGCCTGTGGTGTGCTCAGCTCAGGTCTTGGATAGCAGCAGTGAAACACCTGGAATTCCATGGGATGAATTTGGAGGTGGGGGGATTGTGTCTGTTTTTGAGGAACAAGGTGAGGAATAGTCTGTCTTCAAGGGATAAGGGCACATTCCTTAGGGAGTGGTGAGAGCTTGAAGCCTGTTGATTCCCAAGGACCTAAATCCACCCAGGAGATTCCTGATGGGAGTCAAATCCACCATGTACACCATGTTCCAGGAGGGTTGCTGGTGTCCTCTGAATCAGCTGTGACTTTTCCCTGCCAGACATGGAACACTCACACCATTCCCTGTGGAATTTCTGAGCTCTCCTTGCAGTTTTCATGGCTCGTGTGCCTTTCTCCTGCCTTTCCCAGATCACTCTGTTCTCCTCCACTTCTCCACTTACTCCATATCCCTCTTCCCATCCTCCTGCTGCAGCCAAGTGACCCCATTGTCCACACCCAGGAGGTTTCCAGCATCTTTTCCTGCCTTCCAGGTCAAGCCAGAACATTGACAAGACGCAGATCGTGCGATCCACGGCCGCATCCAACGGGGCCAGCAGCAGGACCCCCCCAGAGCACGGTGGGTGATGGATTGGGATGGCTCTGGTTTCATGGAAGGCCTGCAGGACACCAGGTGCTGCTCCTGTTCCATCCTTTGACTTATTAATTCCCTGTGTCCCTACAGTCCCAGATGAGACACATGGAGTAGCCCTTGGCATTCCCGGTCGTGGTGTGCTGGCCTGTTTCAGCCCTCCCTGTTTTTCCACGTGCTGCTCCGTTGCTCCCACTGCCATCTCCTCTACTGTCCCCTCGGAGACCAGCCCTGCCCATGCCACCAACCGGACAGGTGAGGGCCAGCCCAGATTCCCAGAAATGCTGGGACATCTCCAAGGTTTGTGTCACCTCGTGTCCTCCTCATGTTCCTTGTGAGAAGGTCTCCTCCAGGATGAACAATTCCAGCTCCTTCTCACCTCCAGATCCTCATTCCACTCCTTTGGAAGCTCTCTAATAGCTGATCCCCTTTCTATTCTTATCCTTGGATGTATCCTTTATATCCATCTCTGCCCATGTGGTGCAGTTTGAATCCTGTTGCCAGGGGTGTGTGGGAGCTAAAAAGGATTTGGAGTTTCCCGTGCTACACCAGGCACAGCTCACCTGAGCAGCCCTACCTTGAGGTCTGACCTCATTCCATTATCAGCTCCATCAGGCACAGAGGGAATGGAAGCACAGAATCCTGGAATGCTTTGGGTCAGAAGGGACCTTAGAACCCATCTGGTTCCCCCCCTGCCATGGGCAGGGAACCTTCCACTATCCCAGGTTGTTCCAAGTCCTGTCCAACCTGGCCTGGAACACTTGCAGGGATCCAGGGGCAGCCACAGCTTCTCTGGGCAACCTGGGGAGCATCAGGAGGTGACATGGGGACAGGGTGATCCCAGTGCTCCCAGCCTTTCTCTGCCTCTCAGCACAACCTTCTCTCCTGTTTTTCCACAGACCAAAGCCAGCCTTCCCTCCTGCCAGTGACAAATATCAAAGCCAAATCCAGGGGCATCACCGGGAAATCCACCTCCTACACCAAGTGGCCAAAGACTCCTGACAGGTCTCAGAGCTTCGGCAGCCCCAATGCCAGCCCCTCCTCCCCCTTCTCCCACATCCAGGGCAAATCCAAGTACATCTCCAACCTCTCGCTCTCCCGCAGCAACTCCCGGCAGCAGCGCAGCCTCCGGCAGCCGGTGAGCGAGCGGCCCCGCACGGAGCAGCCCGGCACGGATGGTACGTGGATCCCATCTTCTTTCCCTTCCAGCCTCGGGATTTTCCACCCTTTGCTGTTCCTAAACATCTTGTTCTCTCCCTGCTAGGGCCGAGCCCGGTGCTGCAATCCATCCGGATCCTGGAGATCAACCTGGCCATCCATTCCCAGTACTGCGCCGCTGCCGACGCCTGCAGGTGAGCCAGAAGGGCTGGCTGGTGGCACTTCAGTGGGAGCAGCAAACAGGAAAATCTGGGAGTTTTTCCAATATTTTCTTGGGTGCTTCCTGCCATGACTTCGTGCTGCTCCATGGGAAGAGGAGCTGGTGCTCCCAGCTTTCCCTTAGGGGTTGTGTTTGGTGGTGGGCTCGTCCTTGGGACATTGGGAAGTTTTTCCCTCTGAGTTCTCAGCCTGACAGGGATTTTGAGTCCTGTCCTGACCTTCCCACAGCCTGGTGACATCTAATGTTCTTTCTGTGTTCCCAGGACTGGGAATTTCAGCTACCGCATCCCTGTGAGCCAGCAGACAGCCGTGAACACCAACCTGACCCTGGAGATGAAGTGAGTGCCCATGGATCTTGTCCTTTGGGAGCCCCTGGAGTAGCTGATGTGGCCATGGTGCCTCCATGGGAAAGGGACACTTGTTCCCCCTTCCACACCCTCATGGTGTCCTCTCTTCTCAGCTCCTCCTCCACTGTGTCCATCTCCCTTTGTGACCTTGTCTCCAGTGATCCCTGCCAGGATGCTGTGAGCAGGAACAGCTCCACTGACTCCACAGATGCACAGGTAGGGAGAAGGAGACAGCTCACAAAATACACATGGAATCATTGAGGTTGGAAAAGTCCAACCATTCCCCCAGCCCTGCCAAGGCCACCATGTCCCCAAGTGCCAAATCCACGGGGCTTTTAAATCCCTCCAGGAGTGGGGACTCCACTGCTGCTCCCCTTCCACCCCTTGACTTATTCCCACAGGCAATAAGGCAGCCCTTCCCATGAAGGCATTCCCATGAAGGAATTTTCCCTAATACCCATCTTAAACCTCCCCTGGCACAGCTTGAGGCCATTTCGTCTCATCCTGTCCTTGGTTCCCTGGGAGCAGAGCCTGATCCCATCTGGCTGCCCTCTCCTGTCAGGGATTTATGCAGAACTTCCAGTAGGTCCATCTGGACCATCTCTACTTCCAGTAGAGGCAGAAGGTCCATCTGGAGCCTCCTTTCCTCCAGGCTGAGCCCCCCCAGCTCCCAGAGCCCTTCCTCATCCCACTTGTGCTCCAGGAAACATCCATGGGGTCGCTTGACAGCAGGAGGCTGTGGATTTCCTCACAGATCCAGTCTGGAGGCCATCCCCCAAGCTGATCCCTGACCAGCTGTTCTTCCCTCCCCAGGACACCTCGCACCGCTGGCCCCTGGTGATGCTGTCCTTCCGGGAGTTTTCCTACCACTTCCGAGTGGCGCAGCCGGTGCGTACCCGCAGCTTGTCCGGGGCCATGTGGAAGGAGAGAAGTGGGGGATTTATGAAATGTGGGAAATGCAGGAGCTTCCTACAGTCCTGTGGGTGGTAGGAGGATGATCTGTCCCTGCCCAAGCCCATAATCCAGGCAGAATTCCACCCTTGGAGTGGCACCCCTCTCTCTCTAAGCTGCTTTTCCCGTTCCTAGGGCCGAGCTGACTGCGGCACTTCCCTGGAGCAGCTGGGACACCTCTTCACTGACTATTACTTCCAGTTCTACTGGCTCTGTGAGTGAGTCCCGGCAGCACCAGTGCCCTCTGCTCGGAGACAGGAGGGGAACTGGTGCCACTGGGAGCCTCCCGAATTCCCTGCTCCGCTGGCCCCCAGCCCCGCCTCATCCCCGTGTCCTGCAGCAGCTCCGGAGCTGGAATGGTGACGGCTGGAGACACTGTAGCTCAGGACACACAGGACCTAAAAGCCACCACCAGCCCTGTGGTGGCTCCTGGGGGGACCTCGCACCAATTCCCAACATCCCACACCCCTCTCCTTCCCTTAGGGGGATGTTTGTGTCCTCCATCACTTCTCCCTCCCCTTCCAACACTGGATTTGGAAGCATCACACCGGACTGAGCGTGGACAGCTCTGCCACATCTCAGAGGGGTGCTCCTTCCTTGGACAGGAGCCCCACGTGGTGCTCTCAGATGTCCCACATCAGTTCTTCACAACACTGGAATTGCTTCAACACTGGAGCCCTTTCCAAGAGCCAAACGCTGGAGTTTGGCCTCGAAAGGATGGCTGTGCCTGGACCTACTGGAAGTTCTACACTGGAGTTGCTGTTCCTTCTGCTTGGCCCAGGGCCACTTCCCACAGACTCCCCAGAGACTCCCGGACCTGCCAATGGACACGTTCCTCTAGGAACAACCAGAGAAGGAGCAGCTTCAACGTCACCCCCCCTCTTCTTTGTGCTCTTAAATCCCACATCCATGTGGGATATCCAGGTCTGGATGGTTAAAACCCCCACTCAAACTGCGGCTGAGGCCATGCCACACTTGGGGACACTTGTCCCCAAGCCAGGGGTGACAAATGACCAGGACTTACCCACATTTAGTGTGGTAGGATCCGTTTTTATCCGCTTGGAAGCGGCGTGTGCGGAGCTGCCTGGTCAGCTCTGGAGCCAGTGCCAACCTCTGCCCAGATGTGCAGCACTGGCAAAGCCTGGAGTGCCCTGCAGAGCAAGGCCAAGTCCCTGGGAGCACCAGGATCTGTGTCCAGGCAGGATCTCTGCCTCAGGAGAGGGGTGATGTTCTCCCAAAAGCTGGGATGGCAGCAGCTGCAGGCTGTCCCTGCCCTCACAGAGCTACGCTGGGGGGATTTGGGATATTTTACTGTTACAAGTCCTTAAATTGCTAAACTACTGAATTCTTGTGGGGTTGAAGCTGTAAAAAACCAGGAATTTCCTTCTGGCCCCATCGAGCCACGTGTGTCCTGTGGGAAAGCCAAGTGGCTCCCTGTGCTTCCTCCTCCCCGCCCTGCTCCTCGTGCTACAGAGGAGTTGTCTGCGTTCCTGGAGGCTCAGTCACCTCCAGGGTATTCCAAGATGGATTTCCCTGAGGAAACAAGTGAGGGGGGAATACCACATGCTGATCCTAAGGACACTCTAAAGCTGCTCTGGAAAAACAAAGATGGGTTGTATCCAGGTAAAGTGATGGTTCCTGGGCACATCTGGTTTTATCTCCCATCATCCCCCTCCTGAGCTTATCCCAGCAAAGCAGCCCTGAAATTCCTGGTGATGTCACTTGGATTTGGCACCTGCCCCCAAGAACTGTTTGTAGGAAGGTTTCAAGTCCTGGAAACACTGAATTATAGTTACTAAAATCCACTGAATCCTGGGAAGCAGGGAATAGTGGGTGAGCAGGGCATTCTGAGCAGCCAAGCAGTTGGAAAACCCAATTTTGGGAAGCTCAGTGGGACAACAGGACACCCCAAGGCCTGGGAATACCTATGCACAAGCAGGGGGGCTCCATGCTCAGCAGGATTCTCTGTTTTTCCCTGAAATTGGGACGGAAACACCTGGATGTAGCTGAGTGCTTTTCCCTCCACCTGCCCTGAGTGGTTTTTCCTGGTTTTAAACTGG
The DNA here is from genome assembly GCF_000277835.1 of Geospiza fortis. NCBI lineage: Eukaryota > Metazoa > Chordata > Aves > Passeriformes > Thraupidae > Geospiza > Geospiza fortis. The sequence goes on along the minus strand of NW_005054416.1, from coordinate 2,222,999 downwards.
GAAGTGACTTCCTTGGCAGGTTTGTTGTTCCCTTGGCAATCAGTGGCCCAGGCTGGCACGTCCTTCCTCAGGTGAGTGATGCTGAGCTGGGATAAAAGCTCCTGGAAGAGGAAACAGGGAATGTTGGGGGGGCCAGAGCCTGCAATCACCACCCCCCTCAGCCAGGACACTCCAGTACATTCCACCCCATTCCTGAGGGAAGGAATCAATCAGTGGTGGCCCAGAAGGAAGTTGGGATCTCTCAGGTGTCCCCAGGATGCTCAGCCATGGGATTTAAGGAGACTCCCAACAAACCAAGTGCCTGGAAACATCTCTAGTGCCTTTTTCCTTATGGAACAGCCCCAAGGAACAGTGTTTTCCCACATATATTCCCAAATGGTGCCTCAGACATGGTGCCCTGGTGGTTTAACTGGGATGTGGCAATTCCTGGAGTGCCAAAGCCAGCCCTACCCACATGGAGCTGGCAGCAATCCCTGGCATCAGGAGAGGACAGGGATTCAGGATGAAGTTTTTAGTGTCAATAGTACCTTATGTCTTAAAGTGGCACAGGTTGCCTGGAGAAGTTTTGGATGTTCCATCCCTGGAAGTGTTCCAGGACAGGTTGGATGGGTTTGGAGCTGCCTGGACCAGTGGAAGGTGTCCCTGCCCATGGCAGGGAGTGGGACTGAATGGGCTTTAAGGTCCCTTCCCACCCAAACCATTCCAGGATTCCATGATAAAAATCATCCATCGGCTGCTGCCCAGCGAGGCAGCAACGAGCTCCAAAGGGGCTCAGAGTTATAAAATGAAGGAGTCATGGAATTGCTTCCAGGCCCGTGGAAACAGCTGTCTGCATGGATTTCCCCCAAAAAAGCATCTCTGCCCCTTCCCTGTCCCCAATCAGTACCAAGAGAGTTCACAATCAGGCCTTTCCCTGCGTGGGACGGAGGGAATTCTGAGCCCACCTCTCCAGCTTGGGGAAATCCCTCCCCATCCAGCGGCAAAGAGACATTCCTGGCGGGAAGGAAGACAAAAGGGTGGAGAACGAGGCTGTTTGGGAGTTGTTTCAAAAGCAAATTCCCAACTCTTCTGTCCTACTGTTGGAGCTTAAAGCCTGTAAATAGAGACTATGGCACCACTGGAAGAATTAAGGAAAAAAACACCACGTAAAGCACTAATTTTGTTGGTTTAAATGTTGCTGCCACAGCTTTAATCACTGTATTTTGCCAGCCAGTTCGTAGAGTTGCATTTGTAGCAGGTTATTATTGATTCCTGGTTTTTATTTGTGGGGAACAAGCGTGGTTTCCCTCTTTTCTTCCCGATTTATATTTATATTTTGCTGAATTTGAGGGCTGAGTTTCCGGATTCCCCGGGTTTTTTTTGTTTGTTTGTTTTGTTTTGCTTATTTAGACTTTGTTTTATGCTGGAGGTAAATGTGCCCATATGAATAAAATATATAAATACTGCTTTGTATCCAAGGATGGCTCCTGGTGTTTTCCTCCCTTTCTGATGGAATAACTCAGGTGAATGGCTGTAAAACTGCCCAAGGGATTGAGAAAATTCCAAGTCTTTAATCAGTGGAAGTTTCTGGATATGCCCAGTCACGGTTCTTTGGAATGGGGAAAAAAGGAGAAAGGAAGGAGGAAAAAGAAAGGAAGAAGGGGAAAGAAATTAGGAAGGGAAAATGAAGAAAGCAGGAGAAAAATTAAGAAAATAAAGAGGGAAAAAAACAGTTAAATGGACAAAGGGAAAAGGAAAAAGAAAGCAGAAGGACAAAGAAAGGGGGAATAAGAAAAAAGGGAAAAAAGAAGAAAGGAAGAAAAAAGAAAAAAATGAAACCCTGCCTCTGACATCACATTGCTCACTTCAGAGGGCAGACTCAGATGCAGAAGGATCCAAAAGTCCACATAAAGAAATCTTCCTTCCCAAACAGGAAATCGGGGCTTGGATTTGTGATTTGGAAGTGGAATGGTTTGAAAGCTGGGCTAAAATTCCAACCTGTCTCTTGAAGACATATAAATCAATTCCTTGTTCCTAGGCCAGGCAGTTAATTCAGGAATTAATGAAGGGCACATCCAGCACCACCACACTCCTGTTTAGGGATGAGAACAGGCACAGCATTCCCAAAAAAAAGGGTGAGGGGATGTGACGGGCAAAGAAGGCTGAGGGGTTAAAAGCAGATTTAGGATTTATTTTGCACAGCCTGGCTGCACCACGACACAAGATGGCACTGGAACACCTGCAACCACACACAGCACAGAAACCTGGGATAACACTGGCCACATCCCAAAGTACCCAAGATCCCAACTGCACCAGGAGAGGTTTAGGTTGGGCATTAGGAAAAATTCCTTCATGGAAAGGGTTTTAGAGCACAGGAACAGGCTCCAGAGGTGGAATCCCCATCCCTGGAGGGATTTAAACGCTGTGTGGCACTTGGGGACATGGGTTAGTGGTGGCCTTGGCAGTGCTGGGGGAAGGGCTGGACTAGGTGATCCTAGAGGGCTTTTCCAACCTTAGACTTCCCATAATTCTATCCAAGACCTTTGGAAAAGCCAGGTTAAAAAAAAAAAAAAGACAAACCAGCAGTCCCTAGGCAGGCGTGTCACAGAGCCACCTTTATTCACCTGTGGGTCACTGCCTGTCGCAGACCACACCTGCTACAGGCGTTTTCTCCTTGAAATACAAAAGAAATATAAAAAGAGCTTTCCCGAATCCCCCATCCAGGCCCCCCGGGGGGTTCAGACGTAGATCCCAACCCAGAGCAGCAGGAACAGGACCCCGAAGCCCATGAAGAGCGATGCCACCAGCGAGATCAGCAGCTCCTTGTAGATGTCCCGGGTGTACTTGGTGGATGTCACCTCGTAGCTGCCAGGCCGGGGGTTAAGGTGATAAAACAGAGGCACAGCAAGGCGAGGGGACCCCCACCCGCTCCCCTGCCCCCGGGAATCAGGGCGATAATCCGGGATTGGAAGGCACAGCAAGGGGACCCTGCGCTCAGCCGCGGGGATACACGAAGAACCAGGCGGTGAAGAACATGCCGATGGCCAGCAGCACCACGGTGAGGTGCGGGAACACGGCCGGGTTCACCGGGCTCGTGTATCTGACTCTGAGGGGGAATGGCTGAGGGATAACGGGGATCTGAGGGGAAACAGGAGCTCTGAGGGGGAATGGCTGAGGGATAACGGGGATCTGAGGGGAAACAGGAGCTCTGAGGGGGAATGGCTGAGGGATAACGGGGATCTGAGGGGAAACGGGGGCTCTGAGGGGGAATGGTTGAGGGATAACGGGGATCTGAGGGGAAACGGGGGCTCTGAGGGGGAATGGTTGAGGGATAACGGGGATCTGAGGGGAAACGGGGGCTCTGAGGGGGAATGGTTGAGGGATAACGGGGATCTGAGGGGAAACGGGGGCTCTGAGGGGGAATGGTTGAGGGATAACGGGGATCTGAGGGGAAACGGGAGCTCTGAGGGGGAATGGCGGCTGAGGGAGAACGGGGATCTGAGGGGAAACGGGAGCTCTGAGGAGTAATGGCATCCGAGAGAGAACGGGGCCCCTGAGGGGATAATGGTGGCTGAGGTAAACGGGGGATCTGAGGCGGATGGAAGAGGGATTGATGGCAGGCCTGGGGAGCTAGGGCATAAGGAGATAAGAATGGGGAGGTGATGGGGTATAGATGGTTGTAATGGTGGAGATAATCGAGTTTTGGGGAAGGAGATTGGGATGGGAGGGGCAGAGGTTGGAAGGGGAGTAATGATGGGCCGAGAGGGAGCGGTGAGGGATAAGGGTGGCCTGAGGCAGGATTCCGGATAAGGGCTGCCAGTAGAGGCCACAGCCCCTGGAGTGATGGTTTGCAGGGGAAGCGCTGCCCTCTTGGCTTCCCCCTCCTTGGGTGGCCCAACATTCCTCATTCAGAGCCCGCTCTCAACATCCCCTTTTTCCCTTCCCCAGGATGGGAATCCATGGCTTGGCCAAGCTTATCGCCGACGTGGCTCCCGGGGCCATCCGGGAGAACGACATCAAGTCCTACTTCGGCCGGAAAGTGGCCATCGACGCCTCCATGAGCATCTACCAGTTCCTGATCGCCGTGCGGCAGGGAGCCGATGTGCTCCAGAACGAGGACGGGGAGACCACCAGCCACCTGATGGGAATGTTCTACCGCACCATCCGCATGGTGGAGAACGGCATCAAGCCGGTGTACGTGTTCGACGGGAAGCCCCCGCAGCTGAAATCCGGGGAGCTGGCCAAGCGCACGGAGCGCCGGGCAGAGGCAGAGAAGCACCTGCAGGAAGCGCAGGAGGCCGGGGAGGAGGAGAACATCGAGAAGTACAGCAAGAGGCTGGTCAAGGTGACGCCGCAGCACACGCAGGAGTGCAAGAAGCTGCTGACGCTGATGGGAATTCCCTACGTGGAGGCACCCGGCGAGGCAGAGGCCAGCTGTGCCGCCCTGGTGAAGGCCGGGAAGGTGTATGCCGCCGCCACAGAGGACATGGATTGCCTCACCTTCGGCAGCCCCGTGCTGATGCGGCACCTCACGGCCAGCGAGACCAAGAAGCTGCCCATCCAGGAGTTCCACCTGAACCGGATCCTGCAGGATCTGCAGCTGACCTGGGAGCAGTTTGTGGACCTGTGCATCCTGCTGGGCTGCGACTACTGCGAAAGCATCCGCGGCATTGGGCCGAAGCGCGCCGTGGAGCTCATCCGGGAGCACAAATCCATCGAGAGGATTGTGCAGCAGATTGACACCAAGAAGTACCCCCTGCCCGAGAACTGGCTGCACAGGGAGGCCCAGAAGCTCTTCCTGGAGCCCGACGTGATCGATCCCGAGGCCGTGGAGCTGAAGTGGAGCGAGCCGGACGAGGAGCAGCTGGTGCAGTTCATGTGTGGGGAGAAGCAGTTCAACGAGGAGCGCGTCCGCAACGGCGTCAAGAGGCTGAGCAAGAGCCGCCAGGGAAGCACCCAGGGCCGGCTCGACGACTTCTTCAAGGTCACCGGGTCCATCACCTCGGCCAAGCGCAAGGAGCCGGAGCCCAAGGGAGGGGCCAAGAAGAAAGCCAAGACCAACTCCAAGCCCAACGGCACCCCGGCCACAAAGACTAAAAAGGCAAAATAAGCAGATCAGGTGCCCACAGACCTCTGGGATTGGGTTTCTGGGGGGCTTAATGAGGAATTTTAGAGTAATGACAGTTGTGTGTCAGTGCTGCGTGTTAGTGCTGGGAAGGAATGGATGAGGCCGGCAGAGTGGAACGGCTTCTGGGCACAAACACTCCCAGATTTCAGAATTCCAAAGCTGAACAGCTCCAGAGCAGACCCAGGAGAAGTTAGATTTCAGCCTGATCCCATCCATCCCAGAAAAGGTAGATGCAAGCAGAAACTGGAAAGATAGGAGCAGAAGGCAAGCTGGAATTGAGAAGGAGGCTTCAAGTAATGAGGTAAAATTCTCCCTTTAAAGAGAGTTCGTTAAGGTTTTTCCTTCCCTTTTCATGGTCACTCTCCTTATTCAAAACCCAGTTGTGATCTCAATTCCAGCCATGTCCTGGCCCTCTTTTAGTGCATAGTCCAGGGAAAGTTGAGCCCAGACTGCAGCTCTCCCAGCCTGAAATTTGCTTAGAAATGCTTAAAAATAAAAATATCCATGAGCCTAGAACTTCAGCCTCTTCAGTCCCTGAATTCCAGAGGCACTTTTCCGCGTTGTACACACTTACAGGTCCCCAGATGGGAATTAAAACCTTTTATTTCTTATTTTATTCTGTATTTTCTGTAGTGTTTTGCTTGTCAGAGCCACGGGATGGGTTTTGTTTTCAGAATAAAATTTGAACTCAAAGACACTGTTTCTCTTTCTCTAGAGAAGGGGCTTAAACCGTGGTTTTAAATGAAAATCCCAGTTTTAGAGGGAATTCTGTAACAGCCGAAAAACCATTCGGAGTCTGGAACACAAAGAATTCCAATTTTGAGCTCTTTGGATGCTTCATAGACATCAAAATCCGTGAGTCTGCTCTTTGCCAGTTTGGACAATAAGAAGCTGGCTTGTTTTGTGGGGAAGTGAATCTTTAATATTTACTATGCATTAATCATGCTAAAATTGAGATTTATGTTTCCTTGTTGTGGATTCTCTTACATGTTTCGATCTATAATTGTTTTTTCCCCAGAAATTTTTAAATTAAGTATTTCTCTTTTATCTCCAGATATCTTCATAGATACGGCAATGGTTTTGTGGTGGAGGGATAAAAAAATACTTTAAAATAATAATATCTGGAAATAAGTCTGGGAAATTTGCCAATTCTAAAAGCTGCTCTTCCACCACCCTCTCCCTACCTGGTGCTTCATGGTATTTCACTCCATTTTTCTTCCATTTCTCATTCCAAACAAAGATTCCCACTGCTTCTGACACTGACATTATTATTAATGAATTCCAGTTCCAGTCTTTATCTTAGGAGCAAATGCTGTGGGAAGCTAGAGACCCAGCAGAGCCAATCAGAGAGAGCAAGGGGGATTTGGGACTCAGGTGTGGGCAGTCTCCCCGTGGGAAGACTGGAATACTTTTCCACCTTTCCCCCTTTTCCACCTCTTAGTTCTGATTAAATGAATTTTCAACTTCTTCATCCCAGTTTTCCAGCTGGCTGGACCATGCCTCATGTGTTACCCACAGCATTCCCACCCTCATCCAAGCCCAATATATGCCAGCTCCTGGGAAGAAAGGAACCCTGTCCCAGCGGAAAGCAGAACAGTGGGAACTCCCAGACAGCTTTTGAGGAAACCCTGAGTTTATCCAGCAGGAAGAACACTACGGAGTGTGCCCGCTGCTGCCATGAGCTGCATCCTGGATCCGTGACAGCCATCTCCTGAGAGCTCCCTTGCGTTTCCATTCCCGCTGGAGCCTCTTGTCCAGCGCTGCCCGGAGGGTTTTCTCCTGTGGCACTGCTGCACCCTGGGAGCCGTGCATTGGGCACCGGCGACTCAGGGACACTTGCTGCTGGGAATGCTTTGCTGGAATGGCTTGGCCTCCCGGTTGTATTGCCAGGCTTTTCCTGGCTGTGGGTATCTGGTGAGTTCTGTGGATAGCCACAGCTCCGAGGCAGCAGGGAGACCTGTCCATGTGGGCTCCTCCATCTGGAGTCCAGCAGATCTCATGGAGGCTCTGGCAGGGGTGGAGACCTTTGCTATAAATATCCCAGGTGGGGAGATCTTCCTTAGCCTCGTCCTCCACAGCCAACTCCAGGGACCATTCCTGACATGGGAACAGCTGCCTTTGCTGCCGGAGCCTCTTGTCCAGCAGCGTGCGGAGAGTCTGCCCCGATGGCTCCGCCGCAGGATCCTGGGAGCCATGGATTGGGCACCGGCGGCTCCAGGATACTTCCACTTGCTTCTTGGCAGGAACAGGCCAGGTTCCAGTTGGAGCACAACACAGGTCACAGAGGGTCTGGATGGGAATGGAGGAGCCTTTCCGAGGGATGGACATTCTTGGAAGGGGGGAGGATCTCAGCCAGCGTCGGGTTCTGCGGAGGACTGAGCCTTTTCCAGCGGCAGATGTTTTCCAACAGATCAGGGGTCTTGTTGGGCTCCTGGAGGGCTGGGGGCTCTCAGAGGAGCTGGAGGAGGCGCAGCAGGGCAGGTGGCCTTGCTCCAGCAGATGCTCCAGGTCCTCCCACGACAGCTGCCACATCTCCGAGTCCCGCGGGAAGGACACCTCGGGCCACAGCGCCGTCACCAGGTCCTGCAGCTCCCGCGCCGCTGTCGCACAGGGGGTGCAGCAGGGCCCGCAGCCACAAGGGA
>NW_005054416.1:2207422-2215190 GCF_000277835.1 Geospiza fortis | reverse complement strand
GAGGCGCTTCCGCGCCTTCCAAATGCGGGTGGCCAGCAGGACGGCCGTACCGGCCACCAGCAGGACGAGCGAGGGGAGCAGGAAACTCATGGCTTCACCCGTGTCCCATCGTGGCCGCACTGGGAGCCAGGGGTTGGTGGCACGTGTCCTGTAGAGACACCGTGCTGATGTCACAGTGCTGCGGGGGGGACACCTGTGTGACATCACAGCCCCGCCTCGCCCCACGCTCACGGCCTCAGGGCACCCCAGTGTTTCCAGGGGCAAGGGGCTCCATGTGGGCAATGGGGGCCCTCTGGAGCAGAACAGATGGAAAGATTCTGAGGCAAGTAGGACACAGTGATGAGGAGGAGGATGATGGTCTCACCTCCTGGCTGACAGAGCTGGGGACATGGATTGTCCCATGGGACACTGCAGGGTGCTGCAGGAGGAAAAGCTCTTCTCAGTAACCACCAAAAGATGTCTGTGTTATCCACAGCATTCCCATCCTCAATCCAAGCCCAGGGCTGTGCCACACACTGCGAAGAAAATGAACCCTGTGAATCCTACTAAAAGCAAACAACCAAAGCACTGAGGTGGAGCAGCATAAGTGTTTTCTGTGGAGCATGTTGGTGATGGAGAACTGCATCAAGATGGGATTTAGCAGAGGGGAGAGGGGCAGACTGGGTACCCGGGACATCCCATGCGGCACAGGGAAGGAATGTCATCTCCAGTGGAGCACCTGATATCCCACAGTACCAGCTGTGGCACTGACACATGGTGCCAGCTTATCTGTGTGGTCACAGAAGGACCTGGAGGGTGGCACCATCACCATGGGTTGAGTCTGACTGGTTTGATGTCTGGGATAAATCCACATGTACTGGAGATGATGGAAGGTGGTGGTTGCTGGTTCTTGGGCTGTTGGGAACAATTTGGATCCCGTCCCTCCCAGCTCCTTCTGGAGACAGTGTCTGTGGAACCACACAATGGTTTGGGTGGGAAGGGTCCAGCTGGGAGCAGGTCCGGGCTAAAGGTCTGGCTGGACAAGGCCCAGTGGGAGTAGGGAATGGGGCTGGCTGGAGAGCAGTTGGGACCCAGCTGGGAGGTGCTGGTGACTCCTGCCCAGAGATGGAGTCACAGAATCGAGATAAGAATCAGCTGCAACCCCAGGCCACCACCTGCGGATTTCCGGGCAGGAAATGCAACTGCTGGCCTGAGGCTGGTGCTAATTGGGGTTGTAATAATCAAATGGAGATAATTGTATCTGATTAATGCCATGAGAGCTTGTGTGGGGATCAGAATAGGTTGAACTGAAGCACAGCAATATGCCTGGAGGAACAAGTCCGTGGCTGCTGGGGAAAGGCTTTGTGGATGTCCAAGAGGGAATTGACTCCATGGAGTTTGGGTGAGGCTGTGCTTGTGTGTGGTGCTGGGGAAGAGAAGCAGAGGAGCTGAGCTCATGGAATTAAGCAGGAAGGAGGACAGAAAGGATGTGAGCTGTGTTATCTCCCAGACACACACACACACACAGAGGGACATACTGGAATGTCACTTTATTGCTCCATGGAGGGGTCCAGGGTGTCTTGGTGGCATCAGTAGGTGCTGAAGATGGCCTGGATGTGCTCCCAGTTTTTTGGTTTGTAGGTGCCAACCCCTGCAGCAGACGGATGTGTGAGGATGGGACACGGAGACCCCCAAGCACAGCCCCTTGTGCCCCACACCCCCTGGGTGCTCACCTTCCTGGAGGGGACTCCAGCAGCTGAAGAACTGCCAGTAGGTCCTTTTGGTGTCATTGCCAGCCAGCCCATGGATGGAGGTCACAAAGGGACCCCAAGATGTCTTCTTTGTCTTGAAGCTGCCAGCAAAGGGAGTGAGCTCAGAGCTGGGCGGGGGCATGCAAACACCTCCCCTTCTCTCCCACCCTCTGGCTCTCACCGAAAGATGTCAGGTTTCTCATTCCTTGCCACCTTCATCACCTGGAGCAGCGTGGAGTTATCTGGGACACACACCGAGGTGGAGTAGTGGAAGTAATTCTTCAGCGTGTTGGTGATGGAGAACTGCACCGTGATGGAAGCTGCAGGTGGGGAGAAGGGCAGGGTGGGCACCTGGCAGATCCCACCTGGCACAGGGCAGGAGTGTCACCCACAGGAGGTCTGCTCCAGGTTGGAATTGCAGTTGTCCCCAGTATTGGAGACAGGGGCAGCTGTTGGCATGGGGACATTCCGTTGGTGGCAGCACAGCCCCACCTACCTGCGTTCAGGTACGACTTGCCCACGAGGGGAGGCAGCACCTGGGCTATGGCCATGGGCTGTTGGTACTCGTGGTTGTAGACCACGCTGAAGGCCTGGGCACGGTCCCACTTCCGAGGGGCATAAAACTCACTCGAGGTCTCCAGAGCCTGTGGAAGAGGTGGAATGTGGCACAAGCAGCCTGCGAGCGGAACTGTGACCCCAGAGCCCCTGTCCAAACCTGCAGGGCCAGGCCCATGCTGTAGATATCCCCGATCATGCCATTGTGCCTTTCTTGCTCATCCAGAAAATCGTTGGTCACTGCCTTTAGTGCATCATGGATCAGGTGCTGCTTGTCTGTGTGGTTGTAGGCGCACACCAGCGCCAGTACCGCCATGGCCCGCGTGTCTGTGGGATCCCAGTGTCACTGTCAGCGCCCCAGAGACACCTCTGGGAGTGGAGGGGGCACAGCGGGGCTGGAGGATTCCCTTACCCACATCGGGGGAGCTCTTATGTTTCAGCAACTCCTCGGCCACAGCCTTGACTGCATCTTGGTTGTCATATTCCTTCACCAGGCACAGGGCCAGGATGTCCAGGCTCTCTGTGTACCAGGTGGTCACTGCAAGGCAAAGAGGGGTGAGCTGATGGGGTGCAGTGAGGGTGACACCCCCCAGTCCCCCCAGTTCTTCCCTCACATCCCTGTGTACCGTTTTTGCTTATCTCCTTATTCATTTTCTGCTTCAGGATGGGGATCAGGTTGATAGTCTTCCCCCTGGCATGGACATGTCGGGGGTCCTGGCAGGAGGAGAGGAGGGCAAGGACATACAGAGCCACTTGTCCCGAGGTCAGGTCTGTGGGGACAAGAGGACAGAGTGGTGGGATGGGATGTAGTGTCCTGGGAGCTGACGGTGCTGAGCCTGCAGTACGGGGTCTGCTGGGATCAGGTGTACCCCCTCCCCTGCTCTGGGTTCTCCTCCTCTCCCTTCCCCACCTTTCTGGGCTCTCTCCACTGCATCCTTCTTTATCTCCCGGAGCAGCCAGTTGTGGACATGGCCGTGGGTGGCTCCAGCCAGGTTCATAGCCAGCAGGATGCTGGGGTTCAGCGGCTCGTCAAACTTGACGGATTTCTCCATGCGCTGCAGCAGCTTCTGGACCAGGTGGTCACGGGTGACTGTAGCCTGGCACCCCTCTGCCACGGAGGGCAGGTCACCAGGAGCCCTGTGCATCATCCACTCGTCCTCCTGCAGTGTCACCGGTCTGTCTGCGGTGCCACTGCAGGAGAACTGACACTCACCGCAGCCCTGCGTGACCGTGGCACTTGCCAGGGCCAGCAGGACTGCGATGCTGTAAGCCATGCTGGGCATCCTGTGTCCTCAGGAGAGCTGATCCACTCAGGACAGCAGAGTCCTGCATGCACTCATCTCTCTAGCTGTGCCCTCTGCTTTTATCTGCTCCTGGTGCCATCCTGTGGTCACTGCCCACCCACAGTTCCTGTGGCACTTCCACATGATGCCAGCTTATCTGTGTGGTCATGGAAGGACCTGGAGGGTGGCACCATCACCATGGGTTGAGTCAGACGGGATGCTTCTGTGTGACTTGTTTGATGTCTGGGATAAATCCACATGTACTGGAGATGATGGAAGGTGGTGGTTGCTGATTTTTGGGCTATTGGGAGGATTTTGGATCCCTTCCCTCCCGGCTCCTTCTGGAGACAGTGTCTGTGGAACCACACAATGGTTTGGGTGGGAAGGGTCCAGCTGGGAGCAGGTCCAGGCTGAAGGTCTGGCTGGACAAGGCCCAGTGGGAGTAGGGAATGGGGCTGGCTGGAGAGCAGTTGGGACCCAGCTGGGAGGTGCTGGTGACGCCTGCCCAGAGATGGAGTCACAGAATCGAGATAAGAATCAGCTGCAACCCCAGGCCACCACCTGCGGATTTCCGGGCGGGAAATGCAACTGCTGGCCTGAGGCTGGTGCTAATTGGGGTTGTAATAATCAAATGGAGATAATTGTATCTGATTAATGCCATGAGAGCTTGTGTGGGGATCAGAATAGGTTGAACTGAAGCACAGCAATATGCCTGGAGGAACAAGTCCGTGGCTGCTGGGGAAAGGCTTTGTGGATGTCCAAGAGGGAATTGACTCCATGGAGTTTGGGTGAGGCTGTGCTTGTGTGTGGTGCTGGGGAAGAGAAGCAGAGGAGCTGAGCTCATGGAATTAAGCAGGAAGGAGGACAGAAGGGCTTCTGTGTTTTCTACCAGAGAGCTGTGTTTTCTCCCAGAGACACAACATGCACACAAACACAGAGGAACATGCTGGAATGTCACTTTATTGCTCCATGGAGGGGTCCAGGGTGTCTTGGTGGCATCAGTAGGTGCTGAAGACGGCCTCGATGTGCTCCCCATCTTGTGGTTTGTAGGTGCCAACCCCTGCAGCAGACGGATGTGTGAGGCTGGGACATGGAGATCCCGACCACAGGCTCCCCTGCACCATCCCTGGCCCCCTCCCTCACCTTCATCGAGGGCATTCCCAGCACTGAGGAAGTGCCAGTAGGTCCTGTCCTCCGTGCTGCCAGCCAGCCCGTGGATGGAGGTCACATAGGGACCCCAGGATGTCTGCTCCGTCTGGAAGCTGTGGGAGAGTTGAGGAGGCTCAGGCCTGGGTGGGGAAATGGCAAATCCCACCTCCAAAGCCATCCTGGCTCTCACCTAAAGGTCTGGGGGTCCTTCTTTGCTGCCTCCTCCATCACCTGGAGCAGAGTGGAGCCACTTGGGACTTCCACTGAGGTGCAGTCGTGGAAGTGTTTTCCCTGGAGCGTGTTGGTGATGCAGTAATGCACCTGGATGAGGGCTGGGCAGGGAGAGAGTGGCAGGGTGGGCACCTGGCACACCCTCAGTGGGCACAGGGTGGGAACATCATCCCTGCGGGGTCTGGGCGACTCCAGGTGGGATCAGCGTACCTCTGGGAATGCTGTGTGTCCCCAGCACTGGGGACAGGGGCAGCTGTGGGCCTGGGGACATATTCTTGGTGGCAGCACAGTCCAGGCCAGCCACATCCAGGTAGGACCTGCCCACCAGGGCTGGCAGCACCTGGGCAATGGCCATGGGCTGCTGGTAGTCGTGGGCGTACACCCTGGAGAAGGCCTGGGCACAGTCCCACTCCCGTGGGGCGTAAAACTTCCTTGTGGCCTCCAGTGCCTGTGGAGCGGGTGGGATGTGGAATGACACATCTGGGAATGGGACCAGCTGGCCGCGATTCCAAACTCCGCTGGCACCTGCCCTACCTGCAGGGCCAGCCCCATGCTGTAGATATTCCCAATCATGCCATTCCTCTCCTCCTGCTCATTCAGGAAGCTGTTGCTCACTGTCTGAAGTGCCTCCCAGAGCAGATCCTGCACGTCTTGAAGCTCCACGTAGTCATAGACGCAGGCCAGCGCCAGTGCCACCATGGCCTGAGTGTCTGTGGGGTCCTGGAGTCACCGCCAAGGCTCGGGATAGACCGCAGGAGTGGGAATGTGGGAGCAGAGGAGTTCCTTACCCACGGAGATGGGTCTCTCGGGGCTCAGCACCTGCTTGGCCAGGGCCACTGATGGCCCTTGAGCACCGCCCGCCTCAGCCAGGCACAGGGCCAGGGTGTCCAGGCCCACGCTGTACAGGGTGGTTTTGGGAATCCCCTCAGCCTCTGAAAGCAAAGAGTGGCAAGATGACAGGGTGTGGGGACAGTGACAGCCCCAGGCCCCCAAGTCCCAACAAACCCAGTTTGGCCATCTCCTCATCTGTTTTCTGCTGCAGGACACTGATCAGGTCGAGGGTCTGCTCCAGGGCATGGACACGCTGGGGATCCTGGCAGGAGGAGAGGAGGGCAAGGACGTGCAGAGCCACCTGTCCCGAGGTCATGTCTGTGGGGACAAGGGGGCAGCCAGGCTGAGCTGGGCTGGGCACTCCAGGAACTGGCAGAAACCTGGTCCCCCAGGAGCTGCTACCTTCCCTCCTTTCCCTCCCTACCTTTCTGGGCTCTCTTCACTGCCTCTTCCTTGATCTCCTCAAGCAGCCACTTGTGGATGGGACCGTCGGTGTCCCCCCCAGCCAGGTTCATGGCCAACAGGACACTGGGATTTGCCGGCTCCGCAAAATTTACAGATTCCTCCATGCGCTGGAGCAGCTGGGAGACCTTATCCTGTGGGGCCACTGGAAAGAGGGGGAGGTCAGTGGGATCCTGTGTCCCATCCGTGGTCTCTCCTGGTTCTCCGTGGGTGGCTGACACTCACCACACTCTGTGGCGGCTGTGCAGCCCACCAGGGCCAGCAGGACCCCGATGCCCAAAGCCACACCAAGCATCCTTCTGGAGCCAGCTGACCCACTCAGGGTGGCAGAGTCCTGTGGGAATTCGGCTCTCTGGGCGTCTTCTCTGCTTTTAGCTGTTCCCAGTGTCCTTGTCCTGTCACCTGCCCTCCCCCAGCTGCCCTGGCTCTGCCAAGCACTGCTGGCTTATCTGTGTGTCCAGTGGGGGAGGAAGGGCGGTGATTTTCCATTTGGGATCACTGGGGACCACTTGGACCACTTCAGTATCCATGAGGCTGTGATGTTGTATGGGATTCATCCCAGTATGTCCCAGAAGGAACCACCTCAATCTTCCACCCAAGATCCTGGAAGCCTGAGGAGCTCCATTGCTGGCTGGACATTCTCCAGCTGTATCCCGCTTGGACTTTTCCAGGAAACTCCAGCCTTGATAATGTAACCAGTACCAGGAAAACTGGTGGGGAAGGTCATACTGGGCCCTGCTGGGAAAGCAATTCAAGGACAGTGCCTGCGTCAGGCACAGGCAGTTCAGGAGAACGGAGAGAAATTCCCGTCTAACTGGTTTCTTATCCTGCTGCCATAAGGTCTCCTGCTTAGAGGTGATGGGAAGGCAGAGCCTGTTCATTTTTGGGATTGTAGTAGGAGTTTTGGCCCTGTCCCTCACAGAACCCTTCTGGAGGTGTCCAGCTGTGAGACGAGCAGGGACAGGGTGTGCTGGCTGCTGTGCTGGATGTGACTGGGATAGGGAACTTTTTGTTTACTGCATTTGGATTCAGAATGGTAATGGTGCAGATAACACACGGGAGGTTTGGTGGTTGCTGAGCGGGGCTTGCCCTCCTCAAGCACTTTGCAGTGTCCCCTGGAACAATCCAGGACGAGGCACCATCCTCAGGGACATTCCCTGTGCCTTCTATGGGCTGGGAAGGAAAAGGGATGGGGGAGTCTGGAGGGTGATGGTGTCACTTGGCACAGCCCATTGTGGTGGAGGACCCGGTGAGTGAGGGATGGGGGGTCCGAGGGAGATCCCTCCAAATAAGGGAGGTTACAGCCCCAAAAGGCCTGAAAATTCATGGAGGGTCTGTGTGAAAAATACTGAAAACTGCAAATATTCCCATTTATGTATATTCTGAGAAATTATAATGCATTTAAAAGCTGATTCCGAAATAAAACCCTGTGTCTGCTGTGTTATAGACATGATATAGACTGTAAGGAATTCTGGTTACGGGGCCAGAGGGTTTGAAAATACAAACATATTTCTCTATCCGGGGCCG
>NW_005054416.1:2205070-2205549 GCF_000277835.1 Geospiza fortis | reverse complement strand
GGGATCATTCCAGCTGCTGCTGGAGGCCGTTTTCTCTATTTACGATAGAGAATTATATATTTGCGATAATTAGATAATATATGATATATGATATATTATATATTTTATATACAGAGAGAGAATAATAGATTTACAATAGAGAATCTGTATTACAATTTTCCTCTGATTGATCCTTTCACAGGAATTTTCCTGGGCATATTTAAGAGTAATCCTAAGAATTTGGAAATAGTTGAAAAACAGAGGGGAAAAACTATGAAGCTGATCAATTTCTAGTAATTCCAAACTTCTCCCATAACACCATTCTGGGGGAAATCTGGTTAGGGGACAAAGATGCAGAGGAACAAATGCTGTAAACTCCCCTTGGCTCTCCAGCAGAGCAAACCTTCTAGTAATCCCAGCTGATGTCTCTGAGAAACTGTGGGATCATAAGGATTTGCAGGAAAGCTAAACAAGGACAGAGATGAGGGAATAAGCTTCCA
>NW_005054416.1:2173655-2198272 GCF_000277835.1 Geospiza fortis | reverse complement strand
GGCGGGCACTGGGATGCGCGGGCAGCGCTGGGATGGGCACGGATCAAGGGCTGCCCGCGGCTCCTGGGCCTGGGGCTGCTCTGAACGGGCCCCGGAGATGCTGCAGCCCGGACAGAGCCCCCTGACATCCCAACAACACCCCAAGGAACAGCTGCCATTGCCTGGGAGTGCTGCACGCTGGGCTTGCAGAGGAGCTCAGACAGCAATTCCCGGTGCCACCTCCTGGAGCTCCCACACAGCCACCAGGTACGTCCCAGCCACGCCAGTCCCTTCCCTTCCAGCCTGGGGACATCCTCCAGCAGCAGCCTTAAAGCCATTTTCCCTCAGAAATATCCCTGATTTATTACCCTGTAGATGAACTCAGATTTTGTCCCAAACTGTCCATTCCTCACCTTCATTTACTCTCCAAGTGTCCATTCAGTCCCCCATAGGTGCCCTGGTGATGCCAGGGAGGTCCCTTTGCGCACAGAATTCCCCTCACAGAAATTCAATCCCAAGCAAGGCCCTCGGAGATGCTTTAAAACAAAAGGTTAGAGTTAGATGAAGTTTTGTTTGGATGAAGTTTGGGGTTTTTCTGGGAGCCAGCTGGAGCTGCAGAACTGCTGGGAAGCTTGCACAGGTGGGTCACACTGCAGGTGCCCTGAAGGCAGGGATGTGCCTCCCTTTCCTCAGGGAAAAGAACTCCCAGAGGCCACTGCCGAGGCTCTGGAATGAGCTCAGCTCCTGCAGGGAGAGATGTCCTGCCCTGGGCACAGGGGCTGCCTCAGCAGGGCCGGGAGCGCGTCCGGCCCCGCCCTCGGCTGCTGTAAAACATCGGCTGGAGCCCGAGCCCGGGGCTGGAGTCCACGGAATTCCAGGGAACTCTGTCAAGGGCCCCCGGGAACACGGGTGGGGCTGGGGGATGGATAAATAGCCAAGGGTTATAAATAGCAAATGCTATGGAATATCAACCTGTCCTTGTCCTGATCCCCCTGAGCTTCCTTGGAGCCTCTGCTGGTTCCTGGCACAGCTGGTGTTCAATAGGCAGCTCTGTGTGGGAATATCCATGCTGCAATGACTGGGAGGTTATTCCAGCAGGGAATACTGAGCTATAGCTCTAATTCATCTAAACAGCAAAGCTGAACCCCAAATCTGGGCACTACACAGGGAACAATCTTTGTGCTGCCCTGCCAGCCAAAGCCCTGGGCTGGGAAATTTCAGCAGCCAAATAGATCTAAATGATCTAAATGCCAGCATCCCCCAAAGGGACAATCCAATCACCTCAATTTGCTCCCAGAGTATCCATTCTGTTCCCCACAGGTGCTCTGGTGACACCAGGGGGGTTCCTTTGCCCACAGGGCCTTTCTCCTGCCCCTCTCCAGCCCAAGGCCTCTTCTCCCTTCCCCACCAGCTGCTGCCAGGGAAGGAGGACACAGGGAGTCCGGAATTTACCTCAAAACAGTCCTTCCCTCACCTGGAGATTACCTGAGATTTCCCCCCCAAAATTTTCCCTGTCTGTCCCCTTCTGATTTCCTCACTTTTTACAAGAAAGCATTCTTTCTCTAATCTGGAGATTACCACAAACTATATTCCCATTATTTTCCCTACCTGTCCACTCCCTATTACCCCATTTCCACCCCAATATTTTCATTCTTTACCCTACAGATGCTTTCAGTTTCCCTCCCAGTAATTTCCCTACCTGTCCATAACTGATTACCTCAGTTTACCCCATCAAGCGCATCCTCTCTGCTACAGATCACCTCAGATTTTACCCCTGAAATTTTCCCTACCTCTCCACCACTGAGTACCTCATTTTTACCTCAAAATATTAATTTTCTACCATGGAGATTCCCTCAAGTTTTACCCTCCATATTTACTCACCTGTCCACAGCAATTCCCTCAGTTTACCTCAGAATGTTCCTGCTCTCTCCTAGAGATAATCTGACATTTTAGCCCCCAATTTTCCCTCCCTGCCCAGTACTGATTACCTCCTTTTCACCTCAAAATATCCATTGTTCCCTCTACAGATTAACTCAGATTTTATTTCAGAATGTTCATTTTGCCCCTATTTACCAACTAGATTTTAAAACCAAACCCACACAGGTTGTCTCTTATCCCCAAAATGTTCATTCTGTCCCCTGCAAATTATGCCAGATTCTTTCCCAAAACCACTTATTATTCCTACATAATTACCTCAGGGTTTGCCCCTGAAATTCTGCCTAATGTTCACTACTGATCATTTCTACCTCAAGATGTTCATTCTCTGCCCTACAGATCTTGCCAAGTTTTACCCCCAAAATTTCCTTGCTTACCCCCTGTGACTGCCTCAGTTTATGTCAGTGTTCACTCTCTCCCTTGAGATTACTCCAGTTTTACTTCCAAAAATTTCCTTACCTGTACATAACTTTTTACCTCATTTTCACCTGAAAATAGTAATTCTCAACCTTAAGATTATTTCAAGTTTTACCCCCTAAAATTTCCATCTACTACTGATTCCCTCATTTTTCCTTCAATATAGTCATTTTCTATTATGTAGCTTCTCTCAAGATTTACACCCCAAATTCTCCATCTGTCTACTACTGATAATCTCATTTTTACCTCAAAATGTTCTCTGCCCTACAGATTATTTAATATTATTTTTGCCCCTCAAAATTTCCCCATCTGCCCACAACTCATTCCCTCACATTACCTCAGTATGTTCATGCTCTCCCCTAGAGATTATCTCAGATTTAGCCCCCAAATTTTCCCTACATGCTCAATACTCATCACCTCATTTTCCTCTCAGTGTTCATTCTCTACTCTTGAGATTTTGTCAAGTTTTGGCTCCAAAATTTTCCTTACTTAAAAATGAGTACCTCATTTTTACTCCAATATATTCACTCTGTCCCTTACAGATTGCATTGAGTTTTACCCCCAAAATTTTCCTTCCTGTACAATACTGATTAGCTCTTTTCTATGCCAAAGATTTGCATTCTCTCCCCTAAACATCACCTCAGCTTTTCCCTCAAAAATGCCACCTTGCTCCCCTTGACATCCCCTCACATTTTCCTACACAAACAGTTCTTGTGTCCCCTCTCAACTGCCCCAGGTTTTCAGCTAAAAATGTCACCTCTGTCCCCTCTGAGTTACCCCAGGTTTTCCCTATTAGGAGCTGCAAGGAATTCAGGCAGGGCAAAGGACAGCAGGGAATTCTGTAAATTCCAAGGCAGAAAGAGAAGATCTACCAGCAAAGGGGAAAGGTTTCAGAAAACTTTTCTGCAATTACTAATTAATAATTCTTTCCCATTCCCAGTGAGAAGAATATGAACTCACCACCACTGAGGCCTGGCAGTTCCCTGCAGTGAGAGCTCAGTGCACATCCACAGAGGCAATTCCAGCATCTAAAAGAAAGAAAAGAAGAAAAAGGTTATTCCTTCTCTTTCAAAGTTATTTTTAGTTCTCAGACCCAAACCACCCTTTGCCCTTGATTTTGGCTGGGTGACTCCTGAGCAGTGGGCACAGGTCCTGTCATTCATGCTGATGGGAGTGATGCTTTCTGGGGACATCAGCTGATTTCCAAAGTTCACTGCCTGCCCCATGCCTGATCTGCACAGGAGAAAACCTCTTGCATGAAGGGATTTTGCTCCATCTAATCCCATCTGCCCAGGCTGTTCCATGTGGATGTTGCCAGGCTGGGGCAGCACAGGCAGACACAGCTCTCAGCTCTCTCTGCTCCAAACACAGCTCTGGGCTCTTTGCAAACTCCTCTGCTGCGAGGTTTTCTCCAGGAGAACTCAAGGAATGGCTCACAGCAGGTGGAGATTAAATTATCACACAGGGAAGTAGAGGATAAATATTCCTGTAAGAGCCTTTGGGATCTGCTGGGCTGAACTGGGAAGGGGACACTCATTCCCTGCAGTGCCAATGCACAACAACCTCCAACACAAAGCACAGACTGTCAGGTGGGGTCTGAAAGCACCACTTGCACAAACCTCGTTGTTGTTCTTCCTTCCAGGCACTTCTGCAATCCAGCCCTGAAGCTGAGAAGCCCAGAAGCTCTGGAGTCTGTCTGCTCTGGAACAAAAGGATCCTCCCGGGGGTGAGGCACATTCCCAGCAAACGCTCCCAACAGGCACAGAGGCCCCACTGGAGCTCCTGTTGGGGCTGGGAAGGGCTGCCAGGAGGACACGGCCCCCAGGGGGGTGGCAGTGGCAGTGACAGCAGCAAATTGCCACGGTCTGATGGCACAGCAGAGAGACAAAGGCCACAGGGGGGACAGAAACTCTCGGGGTGCACAAAATGCAGCATCTGTGACCCTGATCCTGCCTGGGCTCAGCGTGGGGGGCCAACCCCCCCAGGGTCAGCACTGCCCTGCCCTGGACCAGTCCCAGACACTGCCCCAGCTCCCAGCTGCTCCCGGGGCTGCCACCACATTCCTGACAAGGTGACAAAGGCCACAACTGCACTGGCACGAGCACAGGCCCATCACTCCATCCAGGTCCTCCAAATCCTCCCAAAGCTCCCCATCTGTGCTTTGGCCAGTGCCTGCCCCCCAGCCCTGCAGCATCCAGACCTGCAATCCAGGAAGTTTGAATGCTGGAGATCTGCTGCACTTCTCCCCTTCAGTGTTATTTTCAGGAAGTAACAAACCCACCAGAGTGCAAGGGGAAAAAAGGTGATTTAAGGAATGTTTTACTCACACGTTCCTCACTTTACCCCTCACAACCACCCCAGCATGAAACAGACATTCAGGAATTAGTGTTCAGTAGCTGCCATTGGAGTTTTAAGGAATACCAACAAAGCCTTGATAAAGATGTGGGGAATTCCACAACAGGTTTTCCTTCACCATCCGTGTCAGCACCCAGCACAATTCCCTGTTGCTGTTTGGTCCCCAGGAGCTGCAAGAGGAATGTCAGTCGTGGGCTTCACCTCCTCGGCGTTGCCTCGTTAGTCCAGGAGATAATTAATTCAAAGAGAATTCATCTGGTCAGTGGCAGAAGATCATCACAGCGAAACATCATCCTTGCCACAGGGTATTCCCACCCCTGTGGGCAGTTCCCTGATCAAGAACTACTTCCCAAACTCAGTCATTCCATTTAAACCACAGCAGCACAGTTTGGAGGGAAGTTTTCAGCCTTGTGTGACCGAAGACAGAAACATCACTGGGAGAAAATCCTGAAGTTTAAAATCCTATTCCTCACTTTTTTGACCAATGAACCTCTTAAAATCCAGTCTGGATTGTGCAGAAAAGTTCCTTGGTCCCACTTGGAAACTGATCTCCCCAAAACCCATTAAACAGTTATTACAAGTGATGCCATTAATTAGTATGGAAAAGACAATACAAATAAACTGGAAAAAAATTTGGCTTAAGTTTTCCTCAGGAATGAATTGGGAGCTCACCAGCAAGGATTTCTGACAGGTAGAGAGTGTGATAGAAAAGATATATGTGCATATATATATATATATATAATATATATATAAATAAATATATATATATTTATACACACACACATAAAAAAATATATAATACATATTTATATCATAAAGTATCTATCTCCAATACATCTGCCATATATATATATATACACACACACATCTATATAATCACAAATGTTTTTACATCACAAACTCTACCTATAAACATTCCCCCCTTTTTTTCAGGAATGTAACATTTTTAGGGATCCTAAAATCAAACACATGCAGTGCTCTGCAAAGGAAAATAAATCACTCTTTTATCCCATTAATGCCAAGATGTTTTCCTGGATGTGCTGCTGGGTGTTTTCCTCTAAGCTCTCGTTGCTTATCCATGAAGTGTACTTGGAATTGTCAGGATGATGAAATCCATTTGGAATTTTACTGTCTCTGCAGTGGGATGAGTTTTTCCAAAATTATTCCTTACAGACTAAGCGCATCTCCTCAAGTTCCTTCTCACTTTCTGCATCCTGGAAATGCAAGAGGGAAATTCATAAACGTACAGCTTTTAAAACAAATACAGAACACCATTTCCATTATTTTCCTTCAAACCAGCTTTTAAGCATATTGTGGAGTCCTGGTATGGCTTGGGTTGAAAAGGACCTCAAAGCCCATCCAGTTCCTGGGCAGGGACACCTTCCATAGCCCAGGTTACTCCAAGCCTTGGACACTTCCAGGGATGGGGCAGCCACAGCTCCTCTGGGCAACCTGTGCCAGGGTCTCAGCACCCTCACAGGGAAGGATTTCCTTCTAATACCTGATCCAAGCATCATCTCTTTCCATTTGAGGCCATTCTCCCTTCTCCTGTCATTCCAGACCCTTGCAAACCGTCTCTCTCCCTCTTTCCTGTCACTGGAAGGCCACAATTAGGGCACCACAAACTTCCCAGCCCAATTCTCCCAGCCTTTCCTCATGGCAGAGGTGCTCCATCCCTCCCAACCAACTTGTTGTCCCTCCCTGTGGCTGCAGTGGCCCAGCTGGGATGTCACAGGGTGGAGCAGAGGTGCAGAATCCATTTTTACCTCTTTGGTGTACCCTGGCAGCTCCGCGGCGAGGTCCATCCACAGCACTGCCGCCGAGGCGTTCCCGAGGTCCCTGTAGCACTGGGAAGGGAAATGCCCATGGGAGAGGGGTTAAATGGGAGAAAACAGACAGCAAATGGAACTGGGCACTGCTAAAAAGAGCTGTTTCTGCCTCTTCACCCTTTGCACTGGCATCTCCTGCAGTATCCCTCTGCCACCACACCTCAGAAGCGCCACCAGATCTTGAAATACTAAATATATTTCACTCTTTCTTTTTGGGGAAGGAGACTGGGTTTTGTTTGGACATTTTAAGGTGCCCCTGTGGTTTTCACCCTTTTCAAAGCTCTACTTTGATTTTCAGTTGGTGTTTCCCCTCCTCCTCACACCATTTTCTCCACAAAACCTCTCTCCTGGGACCACAGTGTTCCCCAGCCTGCTGAAAATGTAATAAATATTATCTACAGGAGTCTCAGGTCCCAAAATAGGCATGAAATATTCTCCATGTGACCAGCACCTGGGGCACAGTGATCCCTCTGGGAACAGGAAGATTTTGGGTGCCCAGAGAGTCGTGGGGGTGTTTGGAGACCATGAAATTCACCCAGGAAAAGGAAGTGGGTACTAAAATCCCCTCAGCAAGAGGGCTCAAGACTCCCATGCTGGACAGGGAAAGAGAAAAGCTTTATCCTTTACTTCTCCCCATGATTCTCTGGCTTTATCACCACAGAAGTCGTGGTGGGGAAGGATTAAACCTCCAGCCCATAGCTGCCAAGTCACCGTTCCTGCTTTATACAGAATTTCATCTGTTAAAAACCAGGGATGCTCCACTGGCTGACTCAAAGGCAAAACCCCTGAATTTTAAAGCCTCTGTACAAGGTGATTTGGCCTAAAAAGATTTAAAAGATAAAAGGAAATATTATCATCCTATAAAATTTTGCTCCTGCATGGAGTATTTTCCACCTGGTCAGCACTTTACAGCCAAAGGTGATTTTTAATACAAGTATTTCTTACCCTCTGAACAAACAAGAAGTGAGTGGTTACCTTGGCAATGTAAACTCTTCCTGCTTTGGAAAATCCAGGGCTCAGCTCCTCGACCTACAGGAACAGAGGCAGGGTGTGACAGGGAATAGCAGACATTAGGATATGCAAGGACACAGTTAATTCTTACTTCAGGCTCATTGCAGCTTTTAAAGAAAAAAAAATAGATGGCAGGAAGGAGAATCCTAATAAATACATAAAGCACTATGCCCCTGAAACCTTCAAGCAATTGTCTGGAAAAGTTTGAAATGGACAAGTCAGCCAGGCTTTAAGTAAAATATTCTGAGGGAGGAGCTGCCAGCTCCCAGACCCTGGAAGCACAGCCCAGATGTATCCAGTACTGAGCAAGGAATCACTGTGCAGCCTTAGAAAGGAAAACCAACCCCCTAAACCAATTCTCAACACTTTGGGCTGCAATTCTGACACCTTCAACATCCCATTCTTCTATCTGGCTATTCTGGAATGGACACTTCTCATCAGCTTTCCTTCCACCCAGGTCCTAGGCTGTGGGGAAGCACCAGGGAGGGATCCAAGCAGCCCAGTGCCATCCCTGTGAGCTGTGCAGGTCAGTGATGCTGTGAGCTGTGCAGGTCAGTGATGCTGTGAGCTGTGCAGCTCAGTGCTGCCCCTCCCCGGCCCATTCCCACCTTTCCTTACCCTCAGGAAGTTCTGCAGCGCGTCCTGCACCGTGGCTGTCAGGGGAGCCTCGAACAGCGCCGACACCGTCCTCTTCTCCAGCCAGCCCAGGTGGGCAACCTGCACAGACAAAAGGGCAACCTGGCCTGTCCATCCAACACCAGCACAGGAACAAGGGCTTGCCCACTCCCTGGGAGCTGCTCCTGCAGCAGGGAGGAAGCCAAACCCCTCAGCAGTGTTGGAATATTCCCATGGAGTATCCAAGTCCAGCCACAGAATTTAAACCCGATTTGCTTTCCCTTGTCCCAGGTCAGTTTTTGCAGTTCCCCACATCTGGGACATGGATGGCCCCAAATCCCAACCTGCCACGCTGCAGCCACACCAGTCCCCACCCATGTTCTCCCTTCTCCCAGCCTAAACCTTCCACAGGAACCTGCTCCCCTCCACCCTGTGATTCCTGGGGAGAGGCAGGCTGGAGCCTTCCCGCCAGATAATCATGGGATCATTTAGCTTGGAAAAGTCCTCCCAGCCCATGGAGGCCAACCTGTGACAATCCCCACGTTGTCACCCAGCCCAGAGCACTGACTGCCACCTCCAGGCATTCCCTGAACACCTCCAGGGATGGGGACTCCACCAGCTCCCTCTGACAATACCCTGTTTAATCCTGTACAATTCCAACGATGCAGACTAGATGAAGCACTACTATACTTCTCCACCTGTGGTTTTATTCCACAGCTTCAGCAGCTCCAGGCTGAGCATGAAGGAAGGATCTTTTTCCAGGAAGAGAGCCAGGAGCTCCCAGCAGTTCAGCTCAGGGCTGCTCTGTAATTCCCACTGTCAATTATCCCAGTTACAATCCCTGCACTGTGGCTCCATTCCCAAAAAAGTGCTTTCCAATGGCACAAATGGAACAGCAACAGTCACTGTAGACTTTTATTCCCTTTTTTAGGCTCTAAATCTGATTGAGAGCTTGGCATTTGACTCCAAGCTTTTCCCTGTCAGGAAGCACAAAGTAGCTGGCACATGCTGCCAGTGCTCCAATTCTGTGTGTGGCAGGGGCAGGGGGACACATGCAACACATCACACACCAACACTACGAGCAGAAGCTCCTCAGATGGCCTTGACCACATCCCTGTGTGCTCAGAGCATGCAGGGAAGGTTGTTTTTATCAAGCAAAGCGCTGGGAACAGGAAAGGAGCTTGCAGCTCAGGCTTTTCCTAACCCACCCTTTGCCATTTCCCCTCCCATGCCACCAGCAGTGACTAAAGCCCCAAGCTGGAGCTCTGAACCCTTCAGAGGCTGCCCAGGGGCTGAGAATAAACTCTCCTACCTGGTAACACCACCTTCCCAGCAGATAGTAGAGCTGTGGGTCCTGTGGCTTCAGGGCAATGGCTTTGTCAATGTGTTCCTGTGGGAAAGCAGCACCAGCACGTGTCACGTCTTTGTCAAAAGCAAGTAAAATACCCACCAGAGCAGGGGGAGAAAGAGGAAAGGAAGGAATCAACAACTTAAGTGTTAAAATTAGACTGGATTCAGTGAGCAAGGAAAAGCAGCATTTCTCCAGCCTCAGGGACAGGAATTTCTGCACACACACACACACAAAGAAGCTGCCCTGCATTTTATTCCTGCTCCAAAGCTCTGCCATAACCTCACTTATCGTGCCAAAGGCTGATGGGGAAACAATAACCTGTGGCCTGTTCCATGAACATCCTTTTTCCCTGGAACATCCACAAGGCATCATACATCACTCCTAGTAATAATACTAGGAATTAAAAAAAGGGAATCTGAGGCAAATGAAATCCTCTTTGAGCAGTTACTGCTCCCTGGGAGGGTGTAGGTTGCTCACAGGCACATACTGCAGACAAGCTGGTGCTGTGTGTTGTAACCACACAATAATTCCATGTTTCAAGCTCTAAGACTCATCCTTTACCTAAATTCATTTGCAAGATTTTTTTTCTTTTCTGCAGTTACAGTGTCTAAAACTGCAGAGTCACTCCCAAAAGGCATGGCTGGAATCAGCCTCCTCATCCCTGGCACCTCTGAAATCTACTGCTTCCCTCAGAAGAACTGGAGCCAATGTTCCCAATTTCCTGCTGCAGAAATGAGTGTTGTTTGATACTCACACAAAGCCCAGCACCTCCTGGCCACTCACCTTGAAAACATATCCAGCCTGGATGCGCTTGGGAATGCTCTCCTGCTCCGACACCTGCCCACAAAGGATGGCAAACCTGCATGGGGAGACACCTGCATGAGCCACCTGGGGCTGAATCCACACTGAATCCTCATTTCCCTGCTGTCCATGGCTGCACAAGGAAGATCTACAAGTGCTCAAAGCCAGGCTGGACAGAGCTTGGAGCAGCCTGGGATAGTGGAAGGTGTCCCTGCCCATGGCAGGGGTGGAATGGGATGAGCTTTAAGGTTCCTTCCAACCCAAACCATCCCAGGATTTTGTGAAGTGCATTAAAGCTTCACACCTTAGTGGGGAAAACAAGGAATACAGCATATCCCTCACAGGGAAGAGACAAAAGCAGCAAAAATGTAGCACCCAGGAAGGAAGGAGCCGGAAGGATGAGGCAGCCAGAGGGGTTGGGTGTCACACAAACTCACTGCTCTGATGGCTAAAAACCAGGAGCAGCACACTTCCACACTGGAATTGTTTCTCTGAGCAGGGAAAGCTGTGCCAGGACCCAGAGCAGGGCAGAGTGAAGTTACTGCAGCAAGAGGCAGACTAAGAGCAGCTCTAATCAACTACAGGGCACAGCAACCTCCTTACACACAGCCCAGCTGCAGCACACAGGGCTCTACTTCCAGGGAAACACTTGGAAAACCTACCCTCATCCTGCAGCTGGGAAACAGAATGACACATGCTCAGTGTTGAAAGTGCAAAGCCATTTAGTTTTGTCCAGTGAGAGACCTTGAGTTGTGAGCCTGAGAAGCAAGGCCCCAGCAAAAGCAGTTATTGCACGAGCTGTGAAATCCAAGGTTAATTCCCTGTGGATTTGCACCCTCCCACCTCACCTCCTGCACCACAGTGGTTCAAAGTTTCCATCCCTGCATCACTTCCCAAGAAACAACAACAGCTCAGAGAGCTCTCAAATGGGGCAGAACCTGCAGATGGCAGTTTGGCCTCTCCTATCCTGCTTGGGCTCTGGGAGTGGAGGACATTTCCATCCCTTCTCTGAGTTTGGTTCAAAAAATATCAAGTGGAACAGAGAGACAAATCAGGAACATGGCTCATTCTTGCAAAAAATGAAACTGAAAAGCAGAAAGATGCAAATAAAAATCCCCTTTCCTACACCCACACCCCATTGCTGCTACAGATACCAATATCCCAAAGCATCCTTTGGGATGATTAACCACAGCAGATGTGCAGGAATTTGTCAGGAGACCTTTAAATCTCCAATTACACTTTCCTCAGAGTCACAAAATCCCACAAATCCCCTCACACCTCACTGCTCCATTTCCAGTGTGTAAGCTACAGCACAAAGTCACGATTCCTGAACAATTTAACATTTTGCCTTAAATCCCTTCCTTTAATTTGTCAACTTTCTTGTGGAAAAGCTCTAGATCAGCTCTAAAATTCTTATTTTTCATGGTAATGGAAAGGATTACCAGATCAGTGGGTTATGGGACAAAAATCTTTTCCTGTTGCTGGGACTCCACAGCCCCACTCTGTTGTGTGCAGATGATGGAGTAAGTGTTTTTAGGATCTTCTCCAATTTGTTTCCCAGCCTGGACTAAACATCCCCAACCACAACATGACAGGGCTTGAGAAATACAAGCCAATAAAAAGCTTATTTTCTAAGATCGTGAGATAAAATATTCCTAGACAATAAATCACACAGTTGCTTCATGTCAAATATAAATTCCAGGATTTTTTTAACAGCCTGGTGAAATGTTGATAAAGAAGCCATAAAAGCAGCAGTAAATTAAATTTCAGTCCTATTTTGGTGCTATGAAATAAACTAAAAAATAGATATGGAAAGAGACACCTGATCTGATTTTCACTGTATTCCCAGGAAAGATGATTCTTCCCAACCCAGCTTTGCTGATCCCAGGTTCAGGGCCACTGGACTGTGGGGGATTTTCACACCCACAACTCTGCACTTCTGGGATTTTAGGCTCTGCTTTCTGCTGTTCTCTCCCCTGCTTGCTCAGCTTGGCAGGATGGAGTCATTTATTCCAGCTCATTCCACGGGATGCCTCGGGCTGAGCATCACCAGAGCACTGTGGAGGTGCAGGGGGGGCTGAACAGCAGCACCAGGAGAGATTAAAATAATGATGATGGAGATTTTCATCCCCTGTAACCACTGGGTGCCCTATGCATTACTGCTCAGATCCATCCAGAGCTTTCCTTAGGATATCTCTTGATTAATTAGTAGCCAGACTCCTCATTAAGCTGCTGACACACCAGGAATCTCAGCTCAGGATTTCCGCATTTATTAAAAAAATAAACTCTGTGGAAGGAGGAACCCCCAGCTGACAGAGCCTGATCTTCCAGTTTAAATCCCCAGGATTTAAGGACTTTTTGGGTTCTGCATTCTGACTTCCCTAGAAGCAGGACTCTGCCATGGAATACAGAGCAGCACCTCCCCTCCACAGTCAGCTAGCCCAAACACAGCTCTTAGCTCTTCTAACCACCTCCAAGACAGTTTTCCCAATATTTTGTGAGCATTCCCAGTTTTTTACCTTCCTGTGCACTGGGTAGATGTATGTGAGTCCCTGCACTTGAGTAAGGGGACGGGGAATTGGCAGGCAGGTATTTAGACTGCAACAACTAAAAATTAAAATAAGAATTTATGTGGGAATTAGTGCTTTGGGAGAGACAGCAGAATTCCCAGTGACTCCACCTGAAATTAATGACCAGCTGATCCTGAAGAGGTTGGGAAAAAAAAGCTTTGGCTCTTCCAAGGGGAGACAAGATGGAAGGAAGAAGTGAGGGAGGCTCATGTTCCCTCCCTCCTTACAGCCCACAAACATCCATATGGGAGAGCTCCTGGATTCTAGATGTTCACATTTCTGAATTCACCTTCCAGGGCAGACAAGTCAGGGGGCTGTATTCAGACAGCTCTAATTCCATGTTATTTTCCCTCCACTACATTCTGAACTATCTCCTAACACCTATTCTTACAGTTGCTCCTGCCCCATATCACACTGACAGCAAATTCCCTGTTTCATCTGCCTGCAGAACAGAAAATGCTCAGCTCATAAATTCAGAATCTGGCTCAGAACTGGCCAGATCTGGGCAATGACTCAGCAGGAGTGAAATCCTGAAGCAGTGCCAGGTGTTAAATGAAAGCCACCCCCCAGGCATATCCGGAATGCTGGGACTTTTCAAAAATCCAGGATCTGCCCACGGACAGCCAGATGTACCCACAGAACTGAAAAGGGCTGGTGATGAGCATGTTCCACCACACTGCCAGACTTTCCAGAAGAAAGGGCACATTCTGGAGACTCATCCAAGCCAATCCCACTTTTCCAAAACACACAGGATAACCCCAAGGGGGCTGGAGCTTAAGATTCCTCCCACAGCCAGGGCTTTCAGCAGGCAGTGCTTAATTTCCAGGGCAAGATGTCCAACTCAAACTACAGCTCCTGACACAGCACCTGCACCATTTTCCTCAGGTTTCTCTGAAATCCCTCTGGTTGCACTTCCAGTATTACTTTTAGCAAGAGGAATGGAAGCCAAGGCAAATCCACAGCTCGCTCTCCTCTCCTGATCCCTAAAGCTGCTGCCCTGTGCTTACAGCTGTGCTGCAAACACCCACAGGGAATGGGCTGGGAATTCTACAAGGCCACAGTTGTTTCTCAATTCATTTCTGAAAGGTCTGTGCAGCCACTGATGCTCCATCCATCCATCCATCCATCCATCCATCCATCCATCCATCCATCCATCCATCCATCCATCCATCCCTAAAAGAAAGAACAGACTTGGGACCTTGCTCTGTCCTACTCAAGAGCTGAAATCAGTTTAAATGGACAAAAGCTCCACCTGCTCAGGGGTCTTTGACAATCACAGCAGAGAAGGGCTCTGGTGTCCAAATCCAAGGTAAGAACCAGGTCATTGTAAGTCAGGAGCAGAGAGGCTCTAAGGTGATTCCCTGTGAATCCCTCACTTCCCACACACAGATCTACTCCTAAGGCACTAAATGCATTTAATGCCCAACACAACTCCCACATTTCCCAAGGGAACATCCCAAGGGCAGCATGGGCTGGATCAGCCCCCCTGGACAAGGCTGGCTTGTCTGTGCAGCCCTGACCAAATTCCTGCTCCATTGTGCCCAGAGATGGCTCCCTTGGCACCGGCCAGCGTCCAACAGCACCAGCCACAAGCAGAGCTTTGTCCCACACTCCATGGCCAGGGCAGAGCCATGAAAGCCTCTCCTTTGTGCTCAGGCAAGTCCCAAAGCCAGGCCAGACAAGCCCCACACACTGCTCTCTCTGGCACTCCTGAGAAACCACTTTTCCTCCTGCTGTCAGATCCTTCCAAGCCCAAAAGGAGCTGTAGCCAGCAGTACAGCTTCCCAGCAGAAATCCTTCCCTTCCCCAGTTATTTTCTTTCTTTGTTTCTTTAAAATATCAGTGGTGACTGAACAACAACAAGGCACTGAGGGGAGAAATCCTTCCTTGAAATGGTAACTGTAGGAAAAGTACCTCTTGTCTTCCTCAGCTCCTCAAAGAACTGGGAATGGTGTGGGCAGCAGGAGGAAATAACAAGCACAAAACACAACGAATAAGCACCAAAAGCCAGCACAATTTCATCTGAAGGAATCCACAAACTTTCAAGAGGCAATTGATAAAACAGAAAATCAACATGAAATGATAAACACAGAGAAAAAACTCAGCCCAGGAATTCCTGCACCACCAGGCTTCACACAGCCTGTGTGGAGAGGCAGCATAATAACTGGGAATATTTCCATTAAAGTGGCCATTTGGGATGCAATGGGAAAGAGAAAATGATGGTGTGTGCTGCTGTGTGTAGAAGAAAGAATGCAAAGAACCATCACACCAGCACAAAGCCATGCCACTCTCCCAGCTTGTGTCCTGCACTGAATCCCTCCACTTTTGTCTGAAAAACTACAAGGAAGAGGGAGAAGGATATTGGAAAGACAACATGGGTGGTGAGGGATAATAAATTATTCCCCTGTGACAGAAGATAATAAAGGATTCTTCAGCAAGGAAATTAGTCACTAGAGAGAAATATGACAGAACAAAACTGTAATTTAAATAAATGTGAACAATGTTCCCTGATCGCTTCCCCCAAGAGCTGGGGCATCAAATCCACCCAAAAAAGCTTTAAAACCTCTGCTGCTTTTTCTCCCCAGGGTAAATTCAATTAGCATAAAGAAAGACTGCAATTAAGCCAGCTTGTGACCACTTCAGAGCTGGGAAGGGAATAATTTCCTGTTCTATTCGTGGCAGAAAATAGTAATTTGTGTGCTGATAAAGGGAGTTACATACTCACTCCCAAGAAATCCCACACCTCCCACATGCTGCTCTGCTGCTTCCTTCCTCCAGCTGCCCTGGAGAATTGGAAACAAGATGTAGCTGTGCAGGAAGGAGCCTTATCCCTGTTTGGGAAAGGGGTCTGAGGGACCAAGAACTGTCCCAGACTTGGAATTCCAAGGCAAAACTGTCAACATTTGGACACTGGAATAGAACCTGGCTTTGTAAAATACAAATTTTAAGATTCACCTTGGCAACTAAACCCCATTCATTCAAAGATGTTAAGCCAGCAGGTAAGAGCCCAGCACCATGATCTGCTGGAGAATTTCCTGCTCCCAAATTCCTTCTTCCAATCAAAGCTTTAATTGAGAGCAGTAATTCATTACCAACAGATGAAATACAGTTTTAGGATGATAAAGGCACTTATTCAGATGCAGTAGTTCAAAACAATCCTTCAAGGAAATCTACTCCTTGCAAGAGCACAGATCTTGTTTGGCAAAGACACTCAGCAACCTCTTTTCCAATAGTTTTCATTAAAGAAGAAAAAAAAAAAGCCTTTTATTCTAATTTAAGTGCTGTCAATCCTTCAGTGCAACTGCTGACAAACACCATTCACAGAGGAATTCACCAGAGTAACAGAAAAGAAACAGAAACAGTTCCCTTATCTCCAAATACCTGTGCCACTCCTCAAACTCTCTTTTGGAGTAATTTTTATAAAGGCCATGTAAAAATCCCCCATAAGAGCTGGAAGCACAGCCTGCTCATCCAGGCTGCTGAAGGCAGCAAGGTCCTTCCCCCTCTCCTGCCTCCTTCCCTGAAAGTCTGGGCAGAAATGTTGGTCACCACTGCCTGGCTGAACTACAAATCATCTCTTCTTTTAGCATGGAACAAATACATAAAATATCTCTGTTTAAATAAAAAAGAGCCACGTGCTGCTGTGTCCCTACATGTCCAAGCCAAGGGCCCTGCAGGGGGACGAGAGCAGAGCCAGCAGTGCCAGAAAACATTTCCAGGAGACTCTAAAAGCCTTTCTGCTGAGAGTGATGGATCTCCTTCCTCCAGAATTAAGTGGAAAATAGGGAATTTGGCAGAGCACCAAGCTCACACTCCCAGGCCTGGCTGATGGAGTCAAACACATCCCCTCTTGCCTCAAAAGCAGCTCCATCTGGGAGCTTTTCCTCCAGAACTCTTCAGAGAGAAATTCATAATTAAGTTGCTGTAAGATACCCCAAATTTATTCCCACCATCACAACCAAACCTACTGTCTGTCAAGTTATTCCTTACACCAAGTAAGGAAAGCTGTTAAAAATGGCTTTTTATGGAAAAACACCACCAGTGTGGCACAGTGCAAGTAACAGCAAAGAAGTTTGTGGGGGGTTTGTATTTTATTTTTTTTAACTGCAGCTCAGCTCACAAAAAACTCCAGGTCCTTTTCCTATACTTCTTAAAAGCAAGAAGTAAAAAGTCACTTACCACTGGTGGCACTCAGCACTTTGATCCCAATTCTGCAAGGTAAGTTCCAGCTCTTCCTTCCCTGGAACAAAAAAAAGTAGTCAGAGGTAAGAAATTCAGTTGCTTTCTATCCCAGTATCTTTCTCTGAGGCTGTCAGAGTAACAGAACAGCATAAAAGTCATATATTAGTCAATTTGGTAATGCATTTGGCTTGGAAACATCCATACATAATTTTATCCTCTGGCAGGTTCAAAAGGCTGAAAACTAAGCACCTATTGATGGCTGAAAGGACAATATAAAACTTAGAATTCCATGTTCAAATGGCTCCACTGATTCCCAGAAAAGAGTAATTATATTAGCTACATCATTAAGTAACTCTATTTAGTTATGTGCATATTAAACAAGACAGAAATTATTTAAACTAATATCTTTTATTGCACATCTTAACTGTAATAAAGATTATTTTTTTCTCTATTCTGACTCACCTAAAATCTTGCAGATACCTTTGAGGTAGTAAAGAACAAAGAGGGAATGAAATTAAAGAGAATTTAAAAATAGGTATTGTTTTTATATCTGTACGTGCTGGCAACAGAGAAAATCCAGTGTGCTACAGCAAAGCTTGTTTATTTTATATTTATGGTTTATTTTAGTATCACAGAGAAATGGATGACAGGTTTGAGAAACAACTTTCCCAGCTCTAAGCAGGTCTCAGCCTGTTTAGACTCTTTCACAAAGCTCCATTTTTAAACAAAAAAATTAGTTTAAAGCGTTGCTTCCCACCAGATTCTAGGGAAACCCAATAAAACCACGGCCCTGCTGGCAGCTGGAGGGGCTGTGCAGCTGAGTGCCAGCCCTCCTTTGGGGCAGCAGGAACTCCTTACCCCCTGTGGCATAGGACCTCCTCTCATCCTTGTCCTCTGTCAGCTCCCACATGTCGCAGTGCGCCCGCGCCAGGCGCCACAGGAACTCCCGCTGCCCCGCGTACTGCAGGGAACACAAACACCCCACAGCAGGTCAGCACCACGGCTGAGCAGGGCACTCACAGCTCAGGTCATGCAGGGATCTTTCTAAGCCTTAAAATGCCCCAATTCCAAAGGAAGCACAGTGGAACCACAGCGAGGGCGAGTTTAGAACTCAGTGCTGCAGAAGAGTTCCCTGAGCTGGGAGCTGCAGGGGCACCTCCAGTGCTGTGCCCAGCTCTGGGCTTCTCAAGTCAGAAAGACAGTGAGGGAGGGGATGGGGCATGTCCAGGGAAGGGAACAGAGCTGGGGGGACTCAGCCTGGAGAAAAGGAGGCTCAGGAGGGACCTTTTCCCTCTCCACAACTCCCTGACAGGAGGGGGCAGTCAGGGGCATCTGGGCTCTGCTCCCAAGGAACAAAGGATAGGACAAGAGGAAATGGCCTCAAGTTGTGCCACAGCAGGTTTAGGTTGGACACCAGGAGGAATTTCTTCCTGGAAAGGGTGGTCAGGCAATGGAAGGGGCTGCCCAGGAAACGTGGTAGAGTTCCCATCTCTGGAGGTGTCCAAGGAATGACTGGACATGGCACTCAGTGCTCTGGGCTGGGTAACAAGGTAGGGATCATTTCCAGGTTGCACTTTGAGAGAAGAAACCCCTCCTGACATCCAAGTAGACCCTCCCCCAGTGCTGGAAAATACAACAAGGCACCTATACCGCCAGCTTGTTGTTGAGGAGCAGCTGGAAGCCCTCTCTCCTGTCCTGCTCATCCCCGCTGTGCAGGCGGTCAGCCTGCTCCAGGAGCTGCCCCAGCCCCTCCTCCAGCGAGATCTCTGGGGACAGAGGGCTCTGATCCTCGAGGGGCAGCTCCACCGAGTCCCCGATGGTGTCACAGCTCTCATCCTCGGGGGGCAGCTCCAGCGAGTCCCTGTGCAGGCTCCTCACGATGTCACAGCTGTCACCCTCGGGGGGCAGCTCCAGCGAGTTCCTGTGCAGGCTCCTCACGATGTCACAGCGGTCATCCTCGGGGGGCAGCTCCAGGGAGTCCCTGCGCATGGTCCTGACGGTGTCACAGCTCACCTCGTCCTCGCTCTCCCGCTCCGACTCCCGCTCCGACTCCCGGTCATAGTCAGACTCAGCGTTGGCCGTGGTGTAACTTTGGGGGAAGAAAACATCACCAAAGTGGTTTGAGGAAAGGAGAGGAAGAGTATCTTGGCTTATCCCAGAGAAAACTGCACAACCCAAGTGTCCCACACAACCTCGTTTCTCATATCACCCTCAGAAAGCTGAAGGATGAAGGTGACAACACAGTTAAGTCCCAAGTTTTGTCTCACAGTTAAGTCTCAGTTTTGAGCAACCTGCTCTATGGAAGGTGTCCCTGCCCAGGGCAGGGGTGGCACTGGATGAGTTTTAAGGTCCCTTCCCACCCAAACCATTCCAGGATTCTAATTGTCCCCACCTCCCCTGCACACCCTGTCAGCTCTTCCTAACCGTGATTCTGTAAAGCTCAGATCAGAGCTGCTGAAAATAGAGAAAATTAAGCTCCCCCAGCATTAAAGCTGGGAATTTAAAATTTGAAATTTGAACCAGGGCTACACAGTGATACCACAGTAGGAGGGAGTCTACTTACAGAGCTGATTCCTTTTCAAACAAGACTATCTGTCTTGTTTGGAAAGGAATCCAATCCTCACTTTGACCTGCAAGCTCTTAACTACAGAACAAGCACAAATCAGCCAGTCATTTCAAAATGTGCACTTGAACACAGGGCCATTGTTGATTTAAGTCAGTAACTGCCCAAGAGAACTTGAGCAGTTCTGCTGGATCTGAGTTCCCTGCACTCTGGGGGCACTGGGTACCTCCAGCTGTGCTTCCCTGTGTCCTGGCTGATTGCTCCTCCCAGGGACAGCCCTGTGGCCCTGCCTTTTTCTGGGGACACAGATATGTGACCACAGCCCCTATCTGAAGGAGGCAGTGACAGGGCTTTGCCCACACACAGATAACAAGACACGTTTGGCTATCAAAGCTTCCTGAGAACCATCCCTAATTCTCAGGAATTCCCCTCTCTGCTCCCTCCAACCCTCACCCAGACTTTCAAAACCCCACCACGTTGTCCTGAAACATTCTAAGGCAAGAAATAAAGCATCAGCCTCACACTGCAAAGGCAGCAAAGCGAGGATGCCATGCTGGAGATGACACTGAATTAATGGACAACCAGCACAAGGGTAGGTGACTCTGGCACAGCTCTGCCCCAGACTAAAACTCTCATTTATTTACATTTCTTAATATTAATGACATTATTAGTTCTCTAGACCACCCCATTTCCAGTAACTACACACAAACTCCTCGAATTCCCTCATTTCCCCATCCTAACGCCCAACATTTTACTGGCAGCTGCCAAGATTTCAGCCCTTCAACTCAAAAACCAACCGTGTTTTCTGCCAGACAGCCCCTACAAGATTCTGCCAGTTCAAAAAGACAAGGGAACTCAAAGTTTTCAGGGAGATTAAGGGATTTAGGTGTTATCAGCCTGTTTTCCTCAGTTTACAACGATGGAAAGCTCTAGAATGCTTTAATATGGCAATCCTGAAAGAAAACAGCCCATGGGAAGAAGAGATGAAGAAGCCCAAAACCACACAGGGAAATTAAGCAGTACAACCCCCCTGAAAACTCTTGGGAGATTTTTGGGAATTGTGTCTGAAATTGGAGAAGCTGCTCATGCCCACGTGGTTCACAAAATAAAGCTGAAACTGGGGGTTCTCTGTTCTGAATTCCACTGAAAGAATTCAGCAAGGAACACCCAGCTGAAATCCATGTGCTGGCAACAGACTCATTCCTCCTCCCAGTGCCTGCTCCAAAGCTTCAATAGGTTTTTCCAAAATTTACATTTCCTACTCTGAAAATGCTACTTTTCAAAGACATTCACATCCCTAGCAGACAACACTACAGGAAGCTGGTCCTGGCCTGACTGATATTTTCACACCTCTCTGTGTAGGACCAAAGTGAGGCATTACCCAAGATTCCAGTTTTAAATCAGGTGAGAGCTGCTAATCCACCAATCTCCACACTGGTCATTACAGCTAATTACAGATATTAATTAAAAGGTAAGGACTCTACCAACCATCTCTGGATTCCCAATAAATTAATGAGGTTTTGCAGTGAAATACACCCCTGTCCCCTCAGGAGGTGCCTTTTCTGTAACTCTGAATTCTTAGCCTCTGTCACAATTCACAAATTTCTATGATTTAAGAACAGCCAGGGCTGGGATGTGCGGACAAACCCCCTTTTCCAGCAGGTTTACACAAACCATTATCCCCTGGTGACTCAGTGCATCTGCTGTTACCCAAACACCCAAGCCCTGCCTTGAGCACCAACTCCACAGTTCTAAAATCTGTTCTGCAGCCTTGTTACCTATTACACCACCATGAATCACTCCCTCCCTAATTCCCCTCCCATCCCAACACCCACCTGAGCTGAATGAAGCTCTATAACCCCAATGATATCACCCTCACCAGCTCCAGTTATTAGAGACAAACATCGGCTTAGGGCAGTCCCAAATCCCTGTCCTTTGTCCTGACAGGACAAATCCCTGCTGAAATGCCAGCTGGCACCATCCCTCAGAACATTTGGCTGCCCAAATTCCCCCTGTAATGCTCCCACTGCTCTAAAATCCCTCTTTAAATGACATTTCATCCCAAATACTCTGGGAAAATGTATATAGCAGCACCACCTGTTTTTGGACACACTTCCATACCCCAAAAGCTACAGAAGTGGTCAAATTCAGGCACAAAGGAGCAGCATTGCCTCAGAAAATCAGCAGTCACAGGTGCAGGAGAACTTGTTACCTGTCTTGCTATAGAACCTGCAGCTATACTGGCATTTTTAATGATGTTCTTACACTACACAGAATTTTCTGTCGTGTGCAGGGCCAGGAGTTGGACTTGGATGATCCTCCTGGGTCCCTTCCACCTCAGGATATTCACTGATAAGATGATTTGATCATTTTAATATAATATAACATAAATTGTCTGGAAATTTGATTTTTAAACTCTCTCACTCCGTTGCCAGGCTGGACTCATACTTCCCTTCCTTCTGCAAGGTTCCTTAATCAAATTGTTTCTTTAAAACCCCTCAAAAATTTTTTTTCCTTCTCTTAAAGGATCATTTTAGATCTCTCAGTCTGGCCCTGGCAGTACCACACTTACTGTAACAAAAGCAAATTAAAACAGGCTGTAGGGGAAGAAAATTCCCTTCTTTACGTTCTAAACTGCCCAGATGTGGCACCAAATCCCCTAAAACATCTGTCCCAGTGCCCTGCTTACCCCCCTTCACTCTCTCCATCATCTGTGTTGGGATTCCTTGAGCTGGTGGTGAAATAAATGGAGCTGGAGCCTGTGGAGTCACTTCTCTCCCTGGAGAAGGGGAACTTCCTCCGGCGAGCCACGCGCTGGGTTTCTTCCAGGTGGGTCCTGCAGGGAGAGAAAAAGGAAGAGAAATAAATATTTGCTAGTGAAATATCTGCCATTCCCCTTCTCCTCTCCAGCAGA
This sequence comes from Geospiza fortis, assembly GCF_000277835.1. Lineage (NCBI taxonomy): Eukaryota > Metazoa > Chordata > Aves > Passeriformes > Thraupidae > Geospiza > Geospiza fortis. The sequence goes on along the minus strand of NW_005054416.1, from coordinate 2,175,750 downwards.
CTCCACCCAATTCCCTTTATAGGCAAAGAATTCCCAAGGTGGTTAACTCCTGTTTATACGAAGTCAAATGGAGCTGATGTTGTACTCTGTATAATACATATAATATATTTTAATATATTATATATATTTATATATAACTATATATTATATATTATACTATATATAATATATACTATATAATGTATCTAATATAATGCATTCTATAATATATATGATATAATATACAATTATATCATATATATAAGGTATCATATATAATTAAAATTATATATAACATAATGTATTATTGTATTATGTATTAATGAATTATTATTATATAATATACATACATTATACAATATATCTATTATACATAATGTATATAATATAATGTATTATATATTATATTTTATATATATTATGTGTTTATATTATCATATATAACATATTATATATATAAAGTATATATATGATATACATTACATATATACACATTATATCTATTACATAGGATATAAAGTATATTGTAAAGGATACAATATACAGTTATATAATATATATTATACATATAATGTACAATTAAATAGCATATACTATATAATATAATGTATCTAATAGAATATATCTGCAGGTAAACAAATCCTCTTTCATGGAAAACCCATGGACAATCCTTAGAGAATCCATAGATGCGATGTTCATCCAACCCCTGCAACAGGAACTGGAGTGACAGAACAGGTTCAGACTGGAAGAGGGGGAAATTTAGGTTGGATTTAGGGAATGGATCTTTCCCTGTGAGGGTGTGCAGCACTGCAATGGACTTCCCAGAGAAGCTGTGGCTGCCCCATCCCTGGAAGTGTCCAAGGCCAGCCTGGGCTAGAGGAAGGTGTCCCTGCCATGGGTGGGTGGGCTCTGAGGTCCCTCCCAGCCCAGGCATTCCCAGCTCCCGGGATGCTGTGGCTGTTTCCCAGCAGAGAGGGGCAGTACCTGACTTCCCCCACGATCTCCACGGCCAGGTCCTGCAGGCTGTTCCGCAGCTCCTCCACCTCCTTCCTCAGCTCGGCCACGTTCCTCACCACGAAGTCCAGGCGCTCCAGCAGCTCCAGCTGCTCGTCCTGCCTCAGCAGCAGGGGGCTGGGCACGGCTCCATCGGCGGCTCCAGCTCCCCCCACCGGGAGCAGCGCCCCGGGCACGGGCACGGGCACGGCCTTGCCTGCAGCACAGCACAACGAGGGTCACATCCCACATCCCAGCAGGAAAGGATTCCAGGGGGAGGGAAATGTGCATGGCTCTGCTGCAGGGCAAGGCTGGGAGAACTGATTGCTCAGCCTGGAAAAGTGAAGGCTCTGCGCTGACCCAACTGCCCCTTAAAGGAGTCTGAAGGAAAAATGGAAGAGAGACTCTTTGCAAGGGTCTGGAGTGATAGGACACAGGGGAATAACTCCAAACTAGAAAAGAGGAGATTTAGATGGGACATGGGAAGGAATCTTTCCCTGTGAGGGTGCTGAGGCCCTGGCCTCAGTGTCTGCCTGAAGTGTCCAAGGCCAGGCTGGATGGGGCTTGGAGCAACCTGGGCTAGGGGAAGGCGTCCCTGTCCAAGGCAGGGGGTAGGACTGGATGAGCTTTAAGGTCCCTTCCCACCCACACCATTCCAGGATCCCATTATTCTTTGATCACTGTGAAAAGCACGGTTTCATTTTCTGTTCCTGAAATTTTGCACAGACGTGGAAGAAACCCAGCAAGTTCAGGGTTCCAAACCAGCATTTCTAAAAGCCCAACACTCCAAACCTCACTTCCCCCTATTCCAGCCCCACTCCCCCTTATTCCAGCCCTGCTTCCCCATTCCATCCCATCCCGTTCCCCACACTGAATCCCTATTCTCCCCTACTCCAGCCCCATTTCCCGCAGTACAACCCCACTCCCCCCGTTTCAACCCCATTCTTCCAACTCTAATTGCGTTTCTCCCTACTATTCCTATTCCAGCCCCACTCGTCTCTATTGCAACCCCATTCCATTTCCTCCATTCCAGCTCCGTTCCCCCTATCCCATGTGCCCCATTCCAGCCCCATTCCTCTCTATTCCAACCCCATTCCCCGCATCCAGACCCGGCTCCCCCGCC
>NW_005054416.1:2171327-2173323 GCF_000277835.1 Geospiza fortis | reverse complement strand
TGCCACCTTGGTAGCTGTCCCGCCGTGGTGACAACACCTCGGCCCGAGGGTGCAGGGGACAGGCCGGGGCGCAGGGGACAGGCCGGGTGTCCCCGCACAGCCCCGCGCTCTGTGGGCGCTCCCACACGCGGGAGAAAACCCCGCTGGGTTTGGGGTTCAGCTTGCAGCAGTGAGGGACAAAAATTGGGAATTTGGGGTGCCCAAATTTCAGGAGCTGAGCAGGACAGGGTTATTGTAGGGAGGGAGCTGGGCGCGGGGCTGGCTGTGGGATTGTGAGCACAGAGCCAGCAGTTTGTGGGATGAGATAACGGATTTTAGGTGGAATAGGCCAAGGAGATGGGAATGGCCATACAATAATCTCAAGCATTTGAGGTTGGAATTCTCCCTTCTACAGGAAATGTGGTGGGATCCCCCAGGAAGAACTTCTTAACCCCAGAATCACTGAAATTAGAAATACCTTTTTCTGGAAGAGCCAAAGGATTCCTTAGGAAAAGGTACCAGCCAGGAGAGGGAAAACCCTCAGTGTGTGCTCCCCCAAACCTGGGGGTTTGGGTGACAGCAGGATTTGGGCAGAGCCAAAGAACCTTCTGCTTCCCTTTTTCTGAATTATTGGGAGCAATTCCGAGCCCAGTGCAAGAGAGTTGGGAGCAGCCAGCTGGGAGCCAGAGGGTGATAAGGTGCTTTGGGATGATGGATGAGATCTGGCTGCCTCCCAGATTTTGGTATCTCCTCAAGAAATTCAATATTAAAATGTTACATATAGTTCTGTTCTCATTTCCTCTTTTTTTCCTTCCTATCTTTTTCCCCCAGGAAAGAGCCACATAAGAGTCAGAGCCAGAGCTGGGCAGGCTGCCAGAACCCTGGCTAGTTCTCCTTTAATTTCTGGAAAGGTCTGGGTTTCATATCCATATCATTCCCTGCATAACCACAGAGCACACGTGCCCAGCAGAGGTCCAGAGGGGTCATGGATCATGGGAATTCTGTTAAAATCCACCCAGCTGGGTGAAATATGCCCTTGGTTCATTGGGCAACAGGTTTGCACTGGGACAGGAGAGCAATGAGCAAACATTCCAGCTGTTCCAGGACTTGGGAAAGAGGCTCTGCTGATAGTGGGAATGATGAAAACCAGCTGATGTTTAACCCATGAGGGGAGGCATCCCACAGGGAACTCCTGATGGACATACTAGGATCTGTGGGAGGTGCTTTAGGAACAGGAGACCATCAGCCTCTGGGGTTTCTTGTATGTCACCAAACCCAGCCAACGGGTCAGTGACAATGTCAATAACAACAATTAACAACAACAACAACAATAATAATTATAACAAGAACAATTAATAACACAGCAATAATAATTAATAACGGATATGCAGCACCTCTGCCTGTCCCAGTCTCAGGAAATGGAATTTCCCCAATTATGAAGGAATTTAACTCCTCCATGTTCTCAGATAATAACAGCAGAAAAAGAGATTTTTCCCAAAAAATGTTGGTAATGCTGAACATTGTCCTTCAGGGGAATGTCTGGTCAGACTGTGGGGTGGGAATGGGAATGCTCTGCAGGGCCCACCTGCCTGGCTCCTGCTCCACCATCTCCCAGTCCTCACCTCCCTGCTGTTATTTCCTGGTCCTTTATCTCCCTGCTATTAATTTCCGTTTTCTTCGTCTCCCTTATCCATCATCTCCCTGTCCATCATCTCTTGGTTCATTGCCTCCCTGCTCATCATCTCCTGTCCTTCATGTTCCTGCATTTCATCTCCTGCTCCGTCCTCTCCCTGCTCATCATCTCCTGTCCTTTGTCTCCCAGTCCCTCATCTCCTGCTCCATCCTCTCCCTGCTCATCATCTCCTGCTCCATCCCCTTCCAGCTCCTCACCTCCTGCCCATCCTTTTTTGGGAGGGCAGGGCCGAGATCCCGAGGGATCCCTCGGAGCCCCCGGGTGCCTCCCGCCGCCCCGAGCCCCCCGGGAGCCTTTTCCCCCCGCCGCCCGGGGGCGGGGGCG
>NW_005054416.1:2162915-2171190 GCF_000277835.1 Geospiza fortis | reverse complement strand
GGGTCGGGGGGTGATGCAGGTTTGGGGGACCCCAGCACGGCCAGGCTGTGCTCCAGCAGCCTGTGAGAGCTCCCCGTGAGAGCCCCCGGTGCTCCCAGCCCGGCTCTGCTGCCCCAAACCCTCCTGTCCCAAACAGCGACTCACTTGGGAAACTTGAGGCAGGATCCAGGAACGCCAAAGGGACGGCCCCTCTTGTCCTCGCAGTTGGTTTTCCCTCGTCCCCAAAGAGCCATTCCAGGGTGGAAAACGCGGCCAAGGGAGTGGGCATGGCTGGGGCAGACGGGAGCCGGGCAGTGGCTGGGCTCCCTGGCTGAGATCAGTGTCCAGGAGCACTGGTGGGATCGCTGGCCGTCCCTGCCAAATAAAGTCACAAAGCAAACGTTGCTCCCTGGCACTGGCAGCAGCCACATCCTGCAGGACTCTCTAGGAGCCCACAGCTGTGTGTTTATCTGGAGTTTCCCTTTTCCCGACATCCAGAAGCCTGGATCTGCCGGGGTGGTTTGGGGCAGGAAGCAGGGGCAGTGAAAACAGCAAATGAGCAAAGGGAGGGAGTTCTGATAGACACTGCTGCTGCTGCCACTGGAGATGTCCCCAAGGAAGCAGCAGTGGATTGGGAATGGGGATGTGTGGGGATGCTGCAGCACCAAAGCATCTGCTGGCAGTGGCATTTGGGATTGAACAAGCTGATTGAGTGATTATGGATGAGGTACAGGAAGGGACACATGGGTTATGGCCCTGGAGGGAACAGCCTCCTGGAGCAGCAGGGCTCAGTCTGCCCTCAGAGACTTTGGAAGCTCTGCTCTTTACTAAAGGGGCAAAGCAAATATTTCCAGTGTGAAACCTGGCATCGAGCTGAGGCTGGAACCTTCCCAGGTGAGCAGCTGCACCTTCCTGGCAGTGGCTGGGACTGAGGGCCCCTCCTGGGAACAGGGGGTGGCCGTGTCACCACGTGTCACTCACCACTCTGTGCCTGTCCCACAGGAGGCTGGGCCCACCATGGTGGGCGACGAGCACTCGGATCCCCACCTGATGAGTATCCTGGGGGCCACAAAGAGGAGCACACTGGGGAACAACTTGTAAGTCCTTCTCTCCTTATTTTCCCAAAAAATGCAGAACATTTTCACTCCTGGGATTCACCACAGCACCTTCCAGCTGTACAGTTAATCCCAGGACTCTCATGTGTCCTGTTAATGACTAAATACTGCCTGCTATTTCACTTGGTTCTCTACTTTCCTTTGCTCTGACCCTGCTTTAGCACCTGACCCCCCTTTTCCTTTTTGGTGCCATCCCTGCCTTGCTCTGCCTGTACCTTTCTTGGTGCTGAGACACCAGAATGCTCACCCAGTTCTGTCCATCCATCCCTCCCAGCTGCAGTCTGTCTGTCCATCCCATCCCATCCCATCCTGCTCTCCAGTGCAGCTTAAGGCTTCACCTCAGCCAGCCCTTCCCAAAAGCTCCCAAATCTTTTCCACGGGCAGCTGAGCCCTGGAATTGGAGCTGTTTCCCATTGTGTCACCCTGACTCTGACCTCTCCACTGGTGTGTTCCCAAGCTGTGGATATTGGACACTTCTCCATGTCCCCACCTCTGGCCACGGGGAGTTTGACCCCAGCCTTTGGCCAAGTGCCACTCAGAGATGTGACCAGCACCTTCCTCATGGTTTGGCTCACTTTTTTTTGTTGTTTTTTTTCCTCACTTGATATCTCATTTCCTGGTTTTCCCTGGGGTGGGAAAAAAAAAACCCAAAACCACAATGGCAAAGCAAAACAAACCCCCAAATGCAAAACAACTTGACAGAGAGGAGCAGCTCAATTCCTACTGTGTCCCATGTGCTGTGGTGTGGAGTAGGAGAAGGAGGAAAAGGAGGAATAGGAGAAGGAGGATGAGGCATTAAAACAGAAGTTGCATCTCATCCCAGATGTTCCCAAGTTTCCATCCATGGAGCTGGGAAAACCCTCCTACTCAGCACCAGCCTGGCCAACACCAAGGGTTGGATCCTCGGCTGCTGCAGCGTTAAAAATCTGAGTGGGGTGGGAAAAGTTAATAATAAGGAGATAAAATATAACTACTGAGGGCCCCCCATCCCAGCTGCATTGCTGGGGGTTTGCCGGGCTGATCCCTCTCCGTGCTGCCATTCCCAAGCCCGTGGGTGGGGCAGAGATTGGCAGCAGCGCCAGAGTCGTGCTGCCACCCGCCGTGGGGAGCCCGGAGGTACGCAACGGGATGGGAGACAGAGAAACACGACAGGCTCCAAGAAGGAACTGGATCCTGAGAGATTTGGGCAAGGATCCCTGGGATTCAGGTGGAAAAGGAAGGCAAAGACAGATAAAAGCCTCTGTGGTGCCAGCCCTAGCAGCTGGGGGAGCCGCAGCGCTGTAAGAAACAGAAGCCCCACATTCTGCCTGTTCTGGGGAAGGGATGTGAGCTTCCTATGGGATCTCCCTGCTGGATTCACCACCTTTCTCTCCTCCCCGTGGCCCGGAGCGTTTTGAGCTCCTCTTGCCCCACCTGCTCCTTGGCATGGCCTGTGTCACAGCTGGGAACTCCGCTGTGTCCCTGCGGCACATCCCTGCGGCACAGCACGTCCCTCCCCACTGCTCAGGCACACAGGGGAAGTCTCCTGGCTGGAATGTGGCTGCTGGCACCCCCGGGAGCACAGCCACGTGCCAGCCCAGCCCAACCAGGGCTGGGAGCTCCAGGATCTGCACTGTGGCCGAGCAGGATTTTCCATCCCCAATTCCTTCATGAGCAGAGCCTGGCTATGGAGGCTGCAAACCCCCTTCCTGCAACACCTTGGGCCCCAGAACTTTAGCCATGACCTTGTAGGGAGCCTGAAGGAAAACCTCAAGCAGCACAGAGCTGCTGGGAAACTGGGGTGTACAGGTGAAGCTGAAATCCCTGTAATGAGGGAGCACACGGATCCTGTTCCACAGCTCTGCACAGACACACGGCCCCTCATTAAGTCCCACAAGGTGTGGGGAGCAGGGATGTGGTCCCTGCCCTCTCTCTCGGGGTCAGAGCCCTTGGGACAGCCAGGTGGGGCAAGGGGTGGGGTGGGATTTACCTGGAAGAAAAGGCTTTGCAGGCATCCCAGCCCCTCCATCCCGACTGGATGCACACGGAGACAGCAGCAGATCTGATACCCACAGTGTGCAATCTTCATTTCCCTCAACACACAGCTGGGATAAAGCCCTGGGAACTCTTACCTCCTGCTTTTAGCTCAGCTACTCAGTTTTTTAGGTTTCTACAAATCCCTGCCTCTGTTACTTCCTCTGAATAGTGGGAATAATATTTACTAGCTCCCACTGTGAATCTGAAGGGTATGTGGCAACCCTCCTGGAGAAAGAACAGACTTCAAAGACACTTATAATAATGCACATTATCTTTACACCACATCTATAATTACAGCCAAGTACAGTCTGTCTTGAGAAACTGGAAAATCTTTCACATCTCAGGTTATTTCGTGCTTTAAAGCACTCCCAGCTCCAGCACGGGTCTGAAATCCAAGCAGGAGAAGCTTTGGAAAGGCTTTTGGATCTTTTTTTATCATTATTAGTAGGAAAAGCAGGAGCAGCTTTGTTCAGGTGCCCAAACAGGATCCCCAGTGATCCTGCAGCCCATCATTATCTGCTTATCCGGCACTGTGAGTCAGCCACAGCTGAGCTGCTCTGGGCCTTATCCCAAAGTCATGTCAGAGGAGAGGCTGGCACATCCAGTGCCAAAGGTCCCACTGGCCAGCTCAGCTCAGCTGTCCCCAGCCAATTTAGCCCAGTCTGTGCCTGGTCCCTTCACTGGGGAGCAGTGTCACAGCCCTGGAGCTTCTGGGATTGAGGGGTAGGAATGTGGGACAGCTTCTGCTCCAAGCACACAGCCAGCACAAATCAGTGGGGAATCAGAGCTGGACAAGGATCCCAGTGTCAGCTCCCAGGCACTGCTGGAACAGAGGAGCCTGGGCTCTACCTTGCCTGGCACATCCATGCAGGATGGATGACTACTGGCTTTCCAAAGGTTTCCCACCTGCCTGAAAAGTATCACTTTGTTCCAATCCCCAAATTCTAACAGTCTCTCAAACCCACCCATCTCACAGACATACTCTGCCATGGGTAGAACATTGGGATTTCATTCCTTAGAAACACCTGAATCATTCCTCTCCTCCTCCATGAATTCCCAGGTATGCTAAAAACGTGCTCACTTTGTTTACCTGTGAACCCTCTGCTGCAGTGTCAGCCCAGTTACCGAGCAGCATGTGGCTCTGGACACCAGCCCCTGAGCCACATTCCCATTCAGCCTGATCCTTCCCTCCTGGACAGGATTCCTGTGGTTTGGCACCTCGGGCTGTGCCTTCCCCCGGGGTTAACCAAGGCCCTGTGTCACACACGCCTGTGCCAGGTGTGGCCGCTGGTCTTAGAGGGATCAGGAGCGAGGCAGGCTCACTTCCAGCAGGAAATTCCCATCTCTTCCTCCCCAGCTCACCTTATTCCCATCTCTCCTGGGTGCAGCTGTGAGTACTACGTGAACGACGCTCCGCGCGTGGTCCTGGACAAGCTGGAGAGCCTCGGCTACCGCGTGGTCAGCATGACCGGTGTGGGCCAGACCCTGGTCTGGTGCCTCCACAGGGAATAGCCAGGGAGAATCCTGCCTTCCACCCGGACCACATCCTGCTGGAGATCATCTTATAGGACTGGCAGCAAACCTTCCCCCCTTAATTCCTCCCTGTCCCAGACTCCAGGAGGAACGGCGCAGAGGCAGAGCTGGACCCAGTGGAATTTTGCCATCCCTGTTCCGTTTCCCAAGAGCAGGGGGAGGAAGGTATGCCCAGAATCTGGCAGAGGGAACAGATGGCTCCAGCTCTGCCTTCAGTGGGATGGCAGTCTGGCAAATTCCAGCTTTTTACATTTTAATCATGTATTCAGCATGCCCTGGAGGAAGCTCAGTAACAGCCCTGTTTAGCTCTGTGCCTTCTCCTGGGCCAGGGGGTTAGGGAGGGACAGCAAGCATGGACACCATCCCATCTCATCCCTGAAATCCAAGAGGGAACCACTAAACCTACTCCCAGGGCTCTGAGAATCCCCTCCCTTGGCAGCAAGGCCTGCTTCTATCTCAGCAGCACCACCAACTTCCAGATCCCAGACTGCCATCCAAACCTAACATGGTATTCCCAAAAAATAACACAGAAAGTGGTGTTGTATGACTATTCCAGGTGCAGGCTCTAATCCCAACACTGCTGGAATGTTTGGGACTGTGAACGGATCCTGCTATGGGGGTAACACCAATAAAACATCGCTCCAAAGAGACCAATGTCCTTCTGTGGGTTGTTTAAAGCTGTTGCCAGATCCCTCTGGATGCACAGCTCCTGAAAGAGTTTTCAGGAATTAAAAGCCCCAAGGTTTGGTGATCTGATGCCACCTCTCACACCTTGTCCCATGGGATGGGGCAGCTGCTCTGGGCACACACACTGACAGGGTAACACCTGCACTCTGTGAACCTCAGGCAGCCATTCCTTCCCCAAACCTGGAATGGGATAAGGGCTGCAGTCCCTGGGAGTTTCTATTCCCAAGATACCTTTAGAAAAAAGGAGGTTTATTGACTTAAATAAAGAAACAGCTCTGAGGGGACGGAGGGGTGGGAAGAATCCATACTCTCATGCTAAGTGTGGGACTTTTCCTCCTCGTCTTCCCGCTGGAGCTGCTCGATGAGCTGCTGCCTCTCGGCTGCCTGGCGCATCCTCATCATCACCAGGCTCTCGTAGTCCCGCTCCGACACCACCGACGCCTGGGAAGGAGCAGGAAACACAGACAGCCCATCAGGGGCAGCACAGACCTCCAGACTTCCCCAAATCCCCCTCACAACACCAGTGTTCTGGGCAGGAAATAGTTTGATCCCACAGAAATTGGGTGAGGTGGGTGAAAGCTGCCTGGCTACAGGAAATAACCAGGAATTGTTATTAAAATGATTATTAAAAATAACCAGCAATAAGTGTGGTTGGTGAGGAAAGCAGGACAGACATGGAGCCAGCATTCCACGAGGCTGGATGGGGAATTATTTTGGATGACAAGATCGCCGTGCACCTACAATGTTGGTGCCCGAAGTCCAGCATACACTTCACCTGTTACAAAGGCTAATGCCATAAAAAAATCAAACCTTTGTGGATGAGTCATGGAAGTGACTAACTTCCAACTTTCTGACAGCGCTGAGGCCTTGGCAAAGGTTGCCCAGAGAAGCTGTGGCTGCCCCTAGATCCTTGGAAGGGTTCCAAGCCAGGTTGGACAGGACTTGGAACAACCTGGGATAGTGGAAGGTGTCCCTGCCCTGGGATGGACTTTAAGGCCCTTCCCCACCCAAACCATTCCATGATTCTAACAGCTGCAATCAATAACCTTGGACATCTTTTTCACCACAAACAATTCCCCAATTCTAAGCAGCTGCAGAAAGAAAACCACCAGGGATGTTCCCAAACCTGACACAGGAATGGAACAGTTTCCCAAAGCTCCCAGAGCCTCCCTGCTGTGTGTGGCAGCAACTGTCATGTCAAGGCAGTTGATTGCAGACTCAGCCTAATGAACGTGGGCAGCAGATGACAGCTCCTCCAGTGCTTTGGCGCTGCTTCCAAAGCCATTCCACACTACTAGGCGGCCGTGCTATTTTGGATGTATGAAAGCACTGCAAGGCTTGGAAACATCCAGCTCATTCCTTGACAGTTCAGGTGGAAATAAGAGTTTCTTGACAGAAGGTGAATGGGAAAAAAACCCTTCGTATTCCTTTTTCTAGGAAGTGGGTTAAGTGGTGATCACAGAAAATCACGGAATCCCAGAATGGTTTGGGTGGGAAGGGATCTCAAACATCATTTGGTTCCAAACTCATGCCATGGGCAGGGACACTTTCCACTAGCCCACGCTGCTCCAGCCTGGTTTTGAACAATTCCAGGGATGGGGCAGCCACAGCTTCTCCAGATATTGAAGGATTTCTTAGGAAGCAGAAGAGATACAAAGGCAATAGAATGCCTAAATAAGACTCTGCATGGAAATATGGGCGAGTGCAATTCCTTATCCTGTGCCAGCAAAGTGGTTCCTCCGGCTGCGAGGACACAATGAAAGCCCACAGCAGATAAGGTACATCAAGAGGGAAATTAAGAGTCTAATTGGTGTTTTAGGAGCCACCTGAGCAAAATGACCTTTGGGTACTGGCAGCAGCAGTGTCTGAGAAAGCACCGATGGTATCAGCCCTCAGCCAGGATCCTTCCAAGTCCCATCCACCAACCCCAGGAATTTGCTGGGCTGGATGGAAGAGGCTGCCTGAGACTTATGCAGATGAATCACCCACACAAACCTGAAGCCCCACCTCACACTGGGATTATAATTTAAAACAGCCAGGAAATTATTTGCAGCCTGGCTTGGGAGCTCTGCTGACACAAGGAGCCCTTGGAGTGGCAGGAGGGAGAAGAGCCTGATCCAGGTGGGCTCCCAGCACGTGCTCCTGGTGCCTGAGCGTGGGCTGAGGCTCCACCACTCCACACACCTACTTCCTGCAATTCTGGCAATTACCAATGGAGTGAAACCCAGTTTCTGACGTGGCTGACTCAGCAAGGGCTTGGCTCAAAACAAACACATCCACGCAGGGAGCCGCAGCCCGTGAAGCAGCAGCGACGGGTGGCACATGAAGGGACAGCAGCGGCAGAGCTGGGGAGTTTTGGCATTCTGGGTCCAACCTGGCTGAATTCCTGGACTCCTGGCTGAGCTCTTCCTGGACTTGCTTCTTCATCCTGGTCTCCGAGTGCTCTAGGAGCTTCTCCTCTCCGCTCCAGGACTCTGGGCTGCTCCAACAGGGTGTAAGTCTCTCCTGCACTCCGTTCTCCCAACGCTGTCTCCTGCACTGTCGCTTTCTGCATCCCCCTTCTCCCGTATTCCCTGGGTTCCTTCGGTGGGACTGAGTCACCGTCTCGTTCCCAGCCACCCACGGCGCTTTTCTGGCGGTGCCCCTCCGCAGAAGGTGCCTGGTTACCATGGCACCCGAGTGCCCTTCTGTTCTAGATGCCAGATTAGATCTGTTCTCATGGTGACTGTGCCTCTGCTGTTCCCCACCAGCCCGGAGCCGCAGCGCACGTTTAACGAGCTCGCTCACACACCGCCGCTCCTCTCCACTCCAGGGGAGACTCCTTCAGATCCGAGACAAGCCAAGTGCTCCTTGCCACGGCGTGGAGTTTGCATTTCCTGCACTACCAGCCTCTCTGTGTTCCTTGCAGCTCCAGGAACGGGGCAGGAAGAAGTTGATCCTGTTGC
>NW_005054416.1:2151411-2162851 GCF_000277835.1 Geospiza fortis | reverse complement strand
ATGGATACTTGGCGCAGGGGGTCCCTCAAGTCCACCACCTTCTTCCGACGCTTCTCCCTCAGGAGGCACAAAAAACTGGGCAACCAAGTCATCATCCTGAACCAGAACAGCCACACTCTGGACACGGATGGCCAGAAGAGGGAATGCTTGAGGGATCTGAAGGACAAGTCTGAGTACCTGTCCTGTCAGAGCGAGCAGAACCTGGCCAAGGCACAAGCCCCTCCCAAGCCTCCCCGGCTGTACCTGGACAGTTCCAGCTGCCCCAACATCATTGACCACACAGATTCCCACTCCGACCTCTCCTTTTCCGACGCTGCTCCATACCACAAAGGCACTCCCACGCACAAGGACCAGGCTACGGACCACGGCACCTCAGAGGCAGGTTTCCCCAACAGCGCCACTCTTCCTGACCTGGCTGACCCCTTCCTGTCCTTCAAAGTGGATTTGGGGCTATCTCTCCTTGAGGATGTGCTGCAGACCCTCAGGAAACAGAACCCGAGGGATTACGCCATTTGAAGGTATTCATTGTCCATCACATCCCAGTTACTCACTGCTGCTGCCAGTTCCTCCCATTCCAGCAGGAGGAAGGATACTGGAGCATGCCTGTTGTGTGTGGCCTGTTTTGTTGTCCTCGCCTCACCCACCACAGAGCATCCCTGTCCTTGCCAAGGAATCCTCTGGAGCAGAGCTCACGGGCTCTGTGCTCAGGTGAGAGCACCGTCTGCTGTCTCATGACCAACTTTCTGCTCTCCACCCCGGGAATTTCCCACTCCGGACTGCGCGTCCCATCCTCAGGGAAGACTGGCACTTTTTGGGAAAGACTTATTTTGGGGATGTGACAGTGTGGGGCCAGGGACACACAGGGATTTGGCATGGATCACTTGTGGAACAGCAGGCAGCCTGCAAGGAGGCAGCAGCACTGCACCCCGAAGCCAAAGCTTTGAGGGCTGAGAGACGGGAACTGGGGCTTCTCCTCCCACCATGTTTGGATGTGAGAGCTCAAAGCTGCTCCTCCGTTTTTTCTCTTCCTCTTTGTGGGTTTCTTTTCCCTTAACTCCAGTGCAGGCGGCACTCCCAGCCTGGAAACAGGTAAGCATCCAAGTAAGCTCCTGATACAGCACCAGCAGTGGATTTATCCTCCTGGCAGGAGAAGAGATGTCTCTGACACTGCTGCCTCACGCATGCACTGAGCTCCCAGCTGTACAGACATAGAAGAATAAATGTATCTGTGACTGAAGTGTCTGGTTGCCTCATTTCATTGGGAACAAGCCACAGAAATCCCAGGCACCAGGAGCACAGGGTATCTGGAGTGGCCCAGGTCCATCCTCCCTGGCACTGCAGGGTTTTATGATGGGGGTGGGACACCTGTGTAGCTCTGAGGGAAGGACAGAGCTGCTGGGACTTGCTTTTTCCCCTGAGGAGAGCTCACACAGCTCAGGGCAAGACAGGAACAGTTGCCCACCCTGAGCTGGACAGTGGGAAAGGCTCTGCCAGGCTGAGAACATTTTGGGCAGCACCAGGGCAAACTGCTAAAAGAAACTACCAGTTCTTACCCTTTTGACTATTATGGCTCTTTTAAAAAACAACAATAATAAAACCTCCATGCCCCCAGATCACCAGGAGCTTTGGAAGTGGCCACAGCAAAGTGCAGGGGCACTCCAGGGTAGGCACAGCTGCCTCTTACCCTGTGAGATTCACCTCCCAAAGTCAGAAAATAGGAAATAAACCCTCTGAAACCTCTGAAGGAGTTTAGAATAGGAACAAGAACACCAGGCAGGAGGCTTTTCTCAGGGCTGAATGGCTGAGGAGCCCTGGCAGGGAGATTCCACTGCAGGAGCAGGGAACATCTTCCCAAAACTGAGCATTGCATGCTGTTGGAATGGCAAAACAAGCTCTCTACAGCCACTGTGTGCTTTGAACCATCACACAGCCACTGCTCTCAATAGCCTGGAGTAATACTGTCCATGCCACAGCTTTTGAATTCCAAGGGGAACTGGAGCCTGCTTGGCTGCAGCAGCTCTCCAGGAACTGCTGCACAACGTGCACCTGTTGCTGTAGGAGACAACAGGGCTGTGGAAGATGAGCAGCTTCCACCTGGGAACTGCTCCCAAAGCCCCTGGCTGGGGTCTGGCTGTCCTTTACCTGTGGATTTTGGCTCTCAGGCCCTGGCTGGCTCTCCCAGGCAGGGAGTACTGGCTGCCTGTCTCACACAGGGAGCAGAGGATGAGTAGTGAGCGTGTTGCCATGAGAACGCTGCAGGCTTGGGCTGTTTCCTGAAGCAGAGCAGCAGAGGAGCTGCTTTTGCACACAGTGGGAACAAAACGGGGGTGGATTCAGACAAAAACAGAGGGGGGAAGCGAATAGGAAGCAAGGGCAGCTTAAATCAGAATGAGGTAAGTGCAGCCTGGAAGCAAGAACGTGGAGCCTGGTGCCTAGGAAGCCAGGCTGGGTGTGAAGGGGAGAGGCAGAGGGATCAGGGATCTGGGAGCTCACTCTGCACACTCCTGAACTGGAGAGCACAAGCTAAGTCAGCTGGAAGCAGATCAGCCAAGAGGAGCTATAAACACATTGCAGGTTTTAGGAGCATCCCAGTGGATGCAGCAGGAGGATTTGGGGAGGGTCTGGAGTGGGAAAAAGGGAAAACAGGAAAGAGAGCAGCTTGGAGATGCAAGGCTGCAGTGCAATCCCAGAAAGTGCAGCTTCTTACAGCTAAAAGCAGCAGAAAGGACAGCAAAGCACCAGCTGTGCAGCTCCTGGGAAGGGTGCAGGTCCCTGGCAGCAGCTCCTCAGCATTCCCAGAGCCAAGTGGGATTGAGGAGCTGTGCTGGGCAGAGGTGAGTCACCAGCACTGTGTGTGCTGCTTTCCTGCTCTCCCTGCTGCCCCACCACACTAATCCTGCACCGCAGGCAGACGCTGCACTTCCACACTAACAAGCTCTGGGCATGGAAACAGGCCAAGACAAACTCAGGGATCTGAACCCACAGAGGCTGGAATCCACTACCAAAGCCCCAACTGCACCAGCACCCTTTGGTAGGAATGAGCCAGTTCTCACTCTCTGCTAGTGAGAAATTCTCAAATAACATGCTTTGGATTCTGCTTTTTGTGTTCTTTCCCAACATTCTGGTGACTCTTCTGTGGCTGCAGGACTCTCCCTGGTCCTACATGGACAGGATAACAATCAGGTGTTTTGATGCATAATTACAAATAATATAAATAAAATACTTAATGAAACATGAAGAGAGTGAATGCACTGAACAATCTCACAAGCTTAAAATATTTAGGGAGTGAACACACAAAAGGGTATTTAGCTTGATATTGCTCCTGCAGACCCTAAGAATAGAGGTTTGCTTCCAGCACTGAAGCTTCCTCCTCTTGGGAATGTAGTGAGCAACCAAGGCTCTCTAAAGGAACCTTTCAGCAGCTGTCACTCAGAGGATTGCAAAAATCCCATCATAATGGCACTGGAGGCTTTGGGCTGAGCAAGGAACATCCTTGCTCTTCACTTGAGAGAAAGGGAATGTGTGAAGATCCAAATAGCTCCCAGTGTGCTGCTGCCCAGGCAGGAGGTCCTTTAGAAAGCCACTTTCCCAGTGGGAAAGTCAGTCCTGGCCCCAAGAGCTGCTATCTGACAGCACTCTGAGATTTAGGTTGTTCCAGCACCAGATTTCCATCTCCTTACCTGTGAGCTCCTGGGCTGGCTGGTGCTGTCAGGGAGGACGGTGCTGGGGCGGCTCTGGGGCTGGCCCTCCAGCCAGGAAATCTTCAGGGGGTTATTTAGCAGGCCAACTTCATTCTTCACAGCCATCTCCTGCCAGGGAAAACACCTTTCCATCACCACCTGAATTTCAGACCCTGCTCCCTTCCCTCACAAGTCCCTAACAATCATGCTCCCATCTCAGAATGGCCTCAAGGCCAAGCAGGGCACAAACAAGACATATCTCTGGAAGTGTCCAAGGCCAGGCTGGAAGGGGCTTGGAGCAACCTGGGCTGTGGATGGTGTCCCTGCCCATGGCTGTGGGCTTGAAATGGATGGTCTTTTAAGGTCCCTTCAAATCCAAACCATTCTATGGTTCCACTCTGTAAGATTTTAAGGATCTTTCCAACCCAAACCATTCCATGACTCCCAGATTTCACAGCTGCCTACATGAGAAGCACCTCTATGGTCCATACTCCTGCCAGCACTTTTGATATACAGGTCTCACACAATTCTGGGGATTTTTATCATTTGGATATGAGTGAAAGAAAAGCTAACAAGGAAACTCTCATACAGCCCAAGCTTGTGGAACTACTAAAATTTAGGATAACTGATGACTTCTGCTCCCACAGCCACATGAATTATTATAACTCACAGTGAGTCAAGACATTTTGGGTTGTTTTTCACTTCAAATGCCTGATATCACCTCCAAAACACATAAGCCCAACTCCAAGGCATTTTTCACCTACAGAGAGAGCTGAGTAAGTGCTCAGAGCCTGATTTTTAAGGCAGTGCCTCTTCCCTCAGCCTGTTCCATGCACAACCTGTTTATGTGCCTGATCTCTGGGTTTGTGCCTCCAGCTGTGCCACTCCCTCCGTGCCTTTTGACTCTCATTACCCTTCTCCACTGCCTTAATGACAGGGCAGTGTCCTGCTGTCACCTGTCCTGTGCCACCCCCAGCACAGCCAGCAGGGGATCTGCACACTCACAGCTGCCTTCACCGTGGCAAATTCCACCACTGCACTCCCAGTCTTCCTGCTGGAGATCAACAAATTGAGCACATCACCATACTGTGGGAAGAAAGAAAGGAAGGAAAGTTAATTACAGAGCCAGGAGAGATGTCAAGTTCAGTTATCAAATGAACACAAAGAGAAAACATGTGTTTTCACAGACATGAGGCTCGAGCTGTCACCATTTCTGTCCTGCTTCCACGGATCCCATCATTTCTGTCCCTCCAGGAAATAATCTGGGAAGGCATGGAGCTACACACTTGGCTCCCCAGTGCAAGAGGGCTGCTGAGCTCAGAGGGGAAAGATGCCAGGGTGGGATTGATCAGATCAAAGGCTTGTCTGTGCCTGCCTCTGCACTTGCCACAGCAGGGATGTGGAGTGCTTCAAGTGAAGGATGAGTGCACCACAACCACAGAGCCAGACTAAGTGGGCAGGCAGCATCCAGTGGGAAGAGTCTGCAGTTGTTCTGCTGGGAAACAGCTCCCAGCTCAGGGATCAAAGGATCCAACTTGGTTCAAAGGTTGGATCTGATGATTTAAGAGATCTTTTCCAACCTTAATGACTCCACGATCATGCTGATGAGCTCTGAAAACTGCATAAGAAAGCTGAACAGGGAAGGAAATTAACCACTCCAGCTTACAAGGCCATGGAGTGACAGGACACAGGGAATGGCTTCAAACCAGCTGTTTAGATCAGACTACCTGTTTAGATTAGATTATTAGGATAAAATCATTCCCTATGATGGTGCTGAGGCCCTGGCACAGGTTGCCCAGAGGAGCTCTGGCTGCCCCATCCCTGGAAGTGTCCAAGGCCAGGCTGGACAGGGTTTGGAGCAACCTGGGATAGTGGAAGGTGTCCCTGCCTGTGGCAAGGGGTGGAACTGAATAATTTTTAAGGTCCCTTCCAACCCAAACCATTCCATGATTCTGTGATATGCAGCTTCCCAGAATTCACTATTGTTACAGCCCTGAGATCAGGGGAAGACCCAGTAATACAAAGGGAAGAGTGTCAGACAGGACCTTTTGCAGGATCTGCAGCAGCACATCTTTGGAGTATCCCCCTCCAGTCTCATCTTCCTTCCTGCATTTCCACCTGAGCTGGGGAACAAACGGCAGGAGTTAATTTTTCCCCTTTTGGATGTGCTGCCTGCTCAAGCAGCTCCCACCCCCCTGCACATTCACCACGTCTGCTATTTCCAGCCACACTCCCAGGCCTGCCAAGACAGTGATCTCAGCATGGGAGTGAGCACAGGGAACAAACTGTTTGGGGAACAGGGAGAAACGCTGCTCACTGGAACAAAAAAAGATTGCACTTGAAAGGATGCTAATGGCTCTGCCAGGGTAATTAGCAGATGTTTCTCTGTGCTTAAAGCACAGACAACTCAATCCCAGGCTCAGAAATCTGGAGCAGACAAAGAAAAAGTGAGTGAGAAGGAATTCTAACAGCAAGGACAGGAGCTGTTCACCTGATGATGCACATTCCATGGAGTGGAATTTATACATCCCAGTATAAAAAAAGATGTGCCAGCTCAGCAGGGTTGAAATGTCCCTTCTGTTTTCCACCATGTTCTATCAGTTTTCACCAAAACATAGCTTTTTAAGGATGTCTTACCTTGAGCTTAGGAGTTATTTTGCCTTCTGCTCCATTTCTTTCCTGCTTGCCTAAAGAAAGAAGGAAAAAAAAAAAGATGGAAAGGGCATGGATGAAAATTCCTCAGCATTTTGCACAATTTTTTTCCCCTGAGAACATACATATGATGAAACACTTTTGGATTTCCACTGGACCATTCCAGTCCCAAAAATCTCGTGCAACAGGAACTGCAGCATAGACTGAATACTCCATGGGAGCATTTTTCCCTTTTAGGAAGCACAGACTTGCCAGGATCAAGGCTAGAAACAGGTCAGCAAAAACACAAGCAGGAGACATGTTCTGAGGCATTTTTCCCTGCAAGAAGGTTGGAAAAATTCAGGGTGGAGAGCTGCCAAAGAGCCCAAAGCCACCTGCAGGTGCTCCCTGCGCTCACCTCGGCTGTGCTGCTCCCTTTCCAGGCGGATCTGCTCCCTGACCAGCCTCTGCTGCTCCTCCAGCTGCCGGGAGCCCTCCTCCCGCAGGCGGATTATCTGCGGCACAGGGAACACAGCACGGGCACCTAAGGCACAGTGCCAGGGCTGCAATGCCACCTGGGCACCTCCAAGGACAGCCTGGGCCTCACACACATCTCCTGGGACACCCCTCCTGCCAGTTCCCCCGGGGCAGCTCCAAAGAGAGCAGCCTGGTCTGGTGGAAGGGGTCCCCAAGCATGGCAGGGGCTGGAACTGGATGGGCTTTAAGGTTCCTTCCCACTCAAACCATTCCAGGATTCTCTGATTCACAGAGCCTTTTAATCCCAAAGGTTGAAGCACTGCTCTCCAGAGATTTTTTGCACCTTGAGAGGAATAGCAGATTTGTCTTTACAAACAAGCTATGGGTCTTGCTGGTAGGTACAACTAGCATTGGGAGATAAAAGAAACAATGGAAAAGATTCCACTGATTGATGAATGGAAAAAGATATTTGCTTTTACAAATAAACTTTAGGTTTGCTGATAAATGAAATTAGACATTAAAAGATGAAAGAAACAATGGGGAAGAAAAACCCCTAAATTGTGTAAGAATTAAAAATTGAAAGGGAGGATTATACATTAAGAGGGAAATCTTCAGTATCAGGTGTATTGGGAAGTCTGTACCTCTCAAATACCTGAGCCAGTGGGGAAAGAGAGAAGGGAAATGGGGCCAGGAAATTAGGATAAAAAGGGACGCTGTGCCCTCCAAAAATTTGAGAGACCCCAGGGGAATGCCCCATGGCCTCTCCCTTTATTCAAATAAAGTCAAAGGACTCCTCTGTCTCCTTTTTGGACATAAACCTCTGATGTTTGTGAATTAATTTTCCTGACAACCTCATCCCATGGATTTCATCATGAATGGAAATACTTCCAGCAATTCTTCTCAAAAACAGCAGAGAGAACTAAGAATTTATCCTTACTTCTTCTTCTAATGATCTCGTTATCCTGATCTGCTCCTCTTCGTTCTCCTGGGACTGGGCTTCCCGTTCTCTGGCTTCAAGATCTGCAGAGAAAGAAACAAAACTAAAACAATCCAAAGAGAACTTGAATTTTCCCTGCTGGCCAGAGAAAGATGGATAGATCACAAACTTGGCTGCAGCTACACCAGTATCCTGACAGCTCTGCTGCCTCTCCTCTGGCCCCACACACCAAAGGAGCCTTAACAGTCCTCAACCCCCTAATTCCCACAGCAGGACCTAATTCCCTCCTTCCCAGAGCAGGATCACCCCACCTATGGCTGTAGGAGGAGATTCCAGGTCTACCGCACTGTACTAGGGATGAAGAAACCAGAGTCATCCCCCATGGACTGACCCCTGTGGAAAGAGAAATGCAAGCAGCCAGCTAGGGGAGACCTCAGGAGAACTGAGGGTTTGATTTTCTTACCAAGCTTTACTTTCTTCCTCTTCTCATCAAGTTTCTGTGTCCTTGCTGCAGCCTCCTTCTTTGCCCTCCTCACCCTGTCATAGGCTGCCTGCCAAGGAACCAGCACAACAGTGGGAAACTACAGAAACCAGGAGAGAAACTGGAAAACAGGGAATACAATGACATCAGGGACTGAAACCCTGTCAGCAGGGCTGAAGCATCTGCTGCTTCTTGGATTACAAGCTTTGCCAGTACCTGAAAAGAGGAGCTCACGTTTTTAGCTTTTATCAACTGAATCAACACTTTTCCCTCTCCTGAGCTAATCTGGAGAGAGTTCCTTGCTCATTTTTTTGGTTTTATTCTTTCCAGGGATATTTCCAGGTTCTTTTAAGCCTCGGCAGTGGGTTCTCAGCCACTTCCTCACAGCCCCAGAAGGATCCAAGCTCTCCTGTGTCCCACAGACAGCAAAGCTTGGAGCCTCAGGAATTGCATCCAGGTATTACTCATTTGTCAGCCCCTGACTCAACAGGAATGGCAGATGTTGCCATGGGAATTTGGTGTTCCTCAGTCAGGGATGGTGTTATTAAATGGGATATGCCCAAGTCCAGAACATTTTTAAAGGCAGAATCTCAGGGCAGAGCTGTTCCCAGCAGCAAATCCCAAACACCATTTTCTCCAACCTCCTACCTGGACCCTGAGATTTGATCTCATGGAGAAGCAGAGGGAATAACAGAATAACAGCTGAGATTTGTATTGATGGAGCCTCTGTCAGAGCAGAGAGCAGGACAGGCAGGAATACAGTTCCCAACACCACCCCAAAATCCCACCCTTGCCCAGGGAGCATCCTTACCCTGGCTGCTGCATCTGTGAGCACGGCCAAGGCCTGGGAAAGCTGGTGGAAAATTTCCGCTGGGAACGAGAAGAAAGAAGGGCAAGATGAGGGAAACCAGGTGAGGGACCTGGGGAAGAACCAGGAAAGACAATTCCTGCAGGAAGGTCTCTCCAAGCAACAAAATTCCCCTCTGCAAGAGATTTGTAAGCCAACTTCCAGCCAGGGCCACCTCAACTCAAAGGTGTTACACAAACTTGAGAGTAAATAAAGAAACAAAAAACTGGGATTCTTTCATTTTAAGAGAAATCTTAGAACACACAAGCTTAATTTTTCTTACTGATTCTTTTCATTTTGGGTTGCAATATCTCCTTCACGCCAGATTTAGCTGGAGCTTCACAATTTCCTTCTCCCTCTCTGTCCTTTTCCTTCAACAAGAAGTCCTGCTTATGCTGTACTGGAAGTTGTTGCATTACAGCCATCTATCCTTTAAAAGTCTTTCCTCTTGTCCCATTACAAGCATTGGCAAACTGTATTTATTTTTTATAAAGATGCATGATCAGTCTTGACACACAAAATACAAAGTAACTGCTAATTCCACAATCTCCATCCGCAGCAATCCCTCACTGCAGGCAGCTGAAATTCCCCCTTGCCCTGCCCACAGATAAAAAAGGATTTATGGAGTGCTGGTGAAGTTTGGACTGTCAGAGATACAGATCAAAGCAGTGTCCAAACAGGCAAAGGTTGGGAAGCTTTGGAGGGTTGCAGCTGTAATTGCAGCACTGACTTACTGCTGGTGTTTCTAAACCCAGCAGGGATCGTTCAGCCTTAAAAAGCAAAGTTAACACCAACAGGAGCAACTCCCAGCCCTGTGTGCACCCCCAGGGACACACACCCAGCCATCCCCTCAGCACTTAGGGAAGCAGAGGCACTTCCAGGAGCCTGGAGAAGGCAAAACTGCAGCAGGAAGAGCTGCCCCATCTCTCTCACCTGCCCGGGGGTTGTCGGGGTTCTTGTCCGGGTGGCAGGTGAGAGCCTTCTGCCGGAACGCCGTCTTCACCTGCAGGGGCCACACTGGGGGTTACTGGGGGGAAACTGCTTTGGCTCTGCCAAAAAAAGCAGCTTGGAAACCCAAAATAATCCCTGTGGTCAAGGGAAACCTGCTGGGCTCAGGACATGGATATGTCTGGGAGGAGTTGGAGCTTTTAAAAGCTGTTATGGCTTCCAGGTGTCTTGTGCAGTAGTTAAACCACAGGTTAAAAATGGGAGAGGGGAAAAAAGGGGGAGAGGGAAAATAAAAAGGAGAGAAGGAGAGAAAAAAAGGAGAGAAGGAAAAAGGAGAGAGGGGGGAAAGGGGGAGAGGAAAAAATATGGAGGAAGGAAACTGAAGAGGAAAGGAAAGGAAAGGAAAGGAAAGGAAAGGAAAGGAAAGGAAAGGAAAGGAAAGGAAAGGAAAGGAAAGGAAAGGAAAGGAAAGGAAAGGAGAGAAAGGGAGGAAAAAAGGGGGAGATGATAAAAAAATGGAGGAAGGGAAAAACCCAGACAAGGAACCAAAAAGAGGGAAAGGGAACCAAAAAGGGGAAAGGAAAAAAAGAGGGAAAGGAAAACAAATGGGGAAAGGAAGAGAAGTGGAAAAGAAAAATAAAAGAGGTTAAGAGAATGAAAAATGGGGAAATTGAGAAAATGGAAAGGAAAGGAAAAAAAAGAGAAGAGGGGAAGGAAAAAAGGAAGGCACTCTATCCCACTCCCAACCAATTCCCTGCTATACCAAGTGGAAAAGTTGTGTCCCGGCCCCACCTGGTGGACAAAGCTCCCGGGATTGGGAATGTGCAGGAAAAGCCCTGCAGATGATCCCACCTCCTGCACAAGAGTTCAGCTGAAGGAGAGGCGTCTCCTCGCCAGGCTCCAACCTCCAACTTCCCATTTCAGCCAAGAACTCCCCCGCCCTGTCCCACCCAAGCCCGCTGTCTGGCAGTGGGCAGCCATTCCCTTTTTATCCTGCTATTCCCGGCCCTTAGCCGAGCCCCTCTGCAGCTCTCTCGGAGCTTCCTTCCGGCGTTTAGCACTGACTAACCCACTAAACTCAATTCAAAACCGCAAACGTGTAATTACAACCCCACAAAATTAACTACGCGACTTCTGGGCGCTCGGACAAACGTCTGACAACAGGATTTTTGGATCAACACGGGAATTTCCCTTCGGGATGCACATAAACAAAGCGAGAACATGTCCCAGACCAAGCCGCAGTTCTCTCCTCCTCCAAAGGCGAGTTCCGCCCCGCAGGATTGAGGGGTGAACTGGAGGAACGAGGCCAATTCCAGAAAAAACGGGATATGACAACGCCAAAATCAGCAAAACCGGGATTTTTGCGTTTGCCAGCCCCGGTCCCGCAGCAGCGCTTGGAGCAGCCCCTCAGCTCCGCGCTGGAGAGCCGCGCCACGCCG
>NW_005054416.1:2142278-2151400 GCF_000277835.1 Geospiza fortis | reverse complement strand
GGGGACATCGGGAAAGGGATGGAGGGGAGAGAAGGAGCCCGTCCCGAGCCGCCCGCGCCCCTCACCTCCTTCTCGGACGCCTTCTCGCCGATCCCCAGCAGCCCGTAGAGGTCCCGCTCCAGTAGCTCCTTATCCACCGCCATCTTCGCGCTTCCCGGTTCCTCTCCTGGCGCCGCGGTCGCTGGGAAATGTAGTCCCCGCGCGCCGCCGCGCCACCTACTGCCTGGGAAGGTTGGACTACAAGCACCGTGATGCACCGCGCGGCCCCAGAGGACGGGAACCGCCAGGGTGCGCAAGCCCTGCTGGGCATGCTGGGTGTTGTAGTTCTTTAGAGGCGGCTGAGAGCGGGGATAAACTAGATGAAAACTACAAGTCCCGTGGGGCCGTACGCGGGTACTGAGTCTTTAGGGAAAACAGCACGTGGGTCCCGCTGTCCCCCAAGGTCACCACTGACCGTGTCCCCAAGTGCCACAGATGGATCCACATCCATGCGCTAAATCCCTCCAGGAATGGCACTCCACCACCTCCTCGGGAAGCCTGTGGCAGTGGGGGGGGTGGTGCGAGCCCAGCTACAGCCTGTCCCCAAAAACATACTTGTTTCTGTTGTCCCCAAAAAGCATCCATCTCAGCCCAAGGCACAGCTCCTTGGGAAGTTCTTGTTTTCTTATTGATCTAAAATACCTCCCTTTCCCCCCACTGCTCTAAGAAGGGAGCACTGTAGAAGAAAGCCGATCCAATTATTCCCATACACAGGAGACAGAGTTTTTCAGCCCTTACTCCTTTATTCTCGTGGGATTTGTGTCCTCATGGCTGAAGGTTACATAACTTACTTTACCAACAATAGCAACAAACCTGATATCAACCTGAGATCATGAAGAAAACTGGATAGCCATGATTCCAGCAAAATGAATTGTTTCAGAGAGCTGTTCTTAGCCAGTAGTGCAATAAACTGGAAGGTTCCTGGTGTGTCTCCATGGAGCCTCACCCAAGCAGAGCCTCAGCTCTCAGGGTGCACTCAAGTCATCGTCAGTGTTGTTCCAAGCCCTGCTCCATTGCCACCTCCACCTTCTTTATGAAAAACCTGGAGTTGTTTGTGCTCAAAGGGACCTTAAAGATCACCCAGTGCCACCCCCTGCCATGGGCAGGGACACCTTCCACTATGCCAGGCTGCTCCAAGCCCTGTCCCAACCTGACCTGCAATGCTTCCAGGGATGGGACAGCCACAGCTGCTCTGGACAACCTGTGCCAGGGCGTCACCCCTGAACAAGGAAGGATTTCTTCCCAGTATTCCACCTAAATCTCCCCTTTTCCATTTTGGAGCCATTCCCCTTGTCCCAGCCCTGCAGTTGCTGATGAGTTGTAGCCCTGACTATGCTCAGGCCACCTGTGGCCATCGTGATGCCACTTTGGGCACCTCCTGTGGCCTCCCCATGATGATCCCACTCCTGTGACACCTTCTTGCCCTACGAGACACAAAATTTCCCCCCCGACGCCTGTCCCTAAACCCAAGCACAGCACCTCAGCCCTTCGGGGCTGTCCCACGCCCCAACAGTGGCCCTTTGTGACAGCACCATCAGTGACATCACAGCAGCCACGGGACACGGGCCATGTCACAGAAGCAGCAGAGGGGGCCCAGAGCCGCAATCCCATGGTGAGAGCCGTGGGATGCAAACACCGCTATTCCAGCCCCACCACGGCCCCGCTGTTGAGGTGTGGGACAGCCCCAGAGGGCCGAGGGGCCGCGGGGTTTCGGGGAGAGCTACCTGCAAACAGACTTTGTGCCTCTTGCAGGGCGAGATGTCATCGAGGGAGGACACTCCGGAGCCCAGCACCAGCCAGGCCGCCAGCACCAGCAGCACTGCCTGCTCCAGCTCCTGCCGGCACTGCTTCTGCCAGCTGTGCCTGTGGGACTGGAGCCTGGGCGAGGCCACGTGCCCGCGCTGCCAGCGGCCCACGCGCCACCCCTACCCCCAGCACGTGGCTCTGTACCACGAGGTGCAGGACCGCGTGTACGACAGGAAGCGGAGACGGCGCGGCCATTCCGCCCGGAGCTGGTCCTTCGGGCCCTCCGAGAGGAGGCCCAGGAGGTCCGTGAGGTGGCCCCGCGATGGCCGCCGGCAGTCCCGGCGCCGCCGAGGCAGCGACTCCCTGAGGAGGAGGTGGTGGCAGCAGCAGAGGAGGGCTTGGGAGGACACACCTGAAGAGGGACAAGCTCCGAGGTTGGAGTGGGCCATCTCGGTCTCCTCGCAGGGACAGCGATCCCGGCGCGGGTCCCGCAGGTCATGGAGCCAGCAAGAACGGTCCTGGGGCCGCCGCAGGTGGAGCAGGGGCAGGGAGCGTTCCCGTGGCTGGGACAGGTCCTCCAGGAGAGAGCAGGACACGCAGACAGGCTCCCCCGAGCGCTCCACGAGGCGCAGGCGCTGGAGGAGCTGGGATGGCGATGACAGACACCCCCCAGGGCCCCAACACGATGTCCCCTCAGACAGGAGTGAGACACGCCAGTCGGAAGACTCTGATTCCTCCGAACAGCACACAAGGGGGAGGCAAAGCCAGGGCAGATCCCACAGGAGAGGCCAGAACTCCCACACAGGCTCCCAGAGAACGGTGCCCTATGAACGCTCCAG
Organism: Geospiza fortis; assembly: GCF_000277835.1. NCBI lineage: Eukaryota > Metazoa > Chordata > Aves > Passeriformes > Thraupidae > Geospiza > Geospiza fortis. Next base: position 2,148,776 of record NW_005054416.1, on the reverse strand, counting down.
ACACCAGAGGCGCTGGAGGAGCTGGGATGCTGATGGCAGACACAGTCCAAGGCCCCACCATGACACCCACTTGAGGAGGAGTGACAGACACCACTGGGAAGACTGGGGTTACTCCAGGCAACAGTGCGCGACAAGGAGCCGAACCCGGGGCAGATCCTACAGGAGAAGCCAGAACTCCCGGAGAGCCTCCCAGGGAAGGGTGCCCCGCAACCACTCCACAGGTCAGAGGCAGTGGAGGAGCTGGAATGATGACCAGGGACAAGCTCCAAGGTCCCAGCGGGACAACCTGGGCTCCTCAGGGAGGAGCCAGCACAGGAGCTGGAGCCGTGCCGGGCACAGGGACACATAGCCCACCCTCCCAAAATGGGAATTCCCACACTCAGGCTCGGCCCAGGGTGTCCAGGCAGGCTTTGGTGATCTCCCAGGATGGAGCCACCAGATCCCCATCCTGGACATCCGGGGCTTGACTTGCTGCAAATAAATAAATGCCACTTGAGCCAGCACTCCCTTTCTTCTTTTTCTGTTTTTGCCACCTCAGGAGCCTCCACAGATATTTTGGAGCATCCCATGCCCTTGGGTTGCCCTCATGAGTTTCATCCTTTCCCTCTGTGAACTCTCCCAGCATCATTAAGTGCCTCTATGGATCAAGGAAGGAGTTGAGGGGCTCTTCCCCTCTCCATGCTCTCTCAGCTTTTCCATGGTTAAACCTGACTTGGCTTTTGCCTTTGCTTTCTCTTCAGTTTTATCCAGGGAAGTTTTGCTGGGAGAAGTCGGTACCCCTTAGCACTTTTTCAGCAGAGCCGCAGCTCGGTAACAAGAATATTTTCCCCAAAAAAACATGGTGTGGCTGATACAAATCAGTGCTGGAGGTGCCTAAGCCCTGCTCCAGGACCAAAACTTGCCCTAAACTTCCCTGTCAGCTGTCATCCAGCCCCTGTCCCCAAATGCCAGCCTTTGGAATCACCCCACTAACCTGCAGTGTCCCATTGATCTCCAATCTGGGGTGTCAGCATAGCTGATCATCCCCCTAGATGCATATTCAGCATGTGGGATGAGGATTTTGCCTATGGATACATTCTCTGCTGGATGGAAGGAGCCTGGTCACACTGGATCCCTCTTGCACTGCAAGAAATAATTGGAAAAAAGCCATAAAATTCAACAAATGGTGAAAAGCAGGAGCCTGGGCACACAGGAGGTGGGCAAGGATCCTCGATATCCACATCATGCTCTGGTAGAGCCACTCCTCTTCTTGATCAAGTTTATTATTCTTCCTCAGAAACCTGCTTTAAATACATCTGGAATTCACTCATTTTCCAAAATATACTCAGAAAATGGGCTCTTACTACCTGGAAACCACACACAGCCTCAGATGGGAGAAGCACTTCTCAGCACAGGACATGGCCACACACAGCACCAAAACCACCCTGGTAGTTTTCCCCTAGATTTAATTTTTTTCATTAAATACAAAACTTCTCCTCAGATAAGCTGATGTTTGTTTAACTCCTGGAAAATCCTCTCCCTGCCTCTATGAGCATGGCACCAGGGACCTGGAAATGCTGGGTATGCCCACCTGAACATACATACGCAAATATTTCACCAGGAAAACCTGGAAAAATGCAGCATTCTGTGTGGATGGATGTTGGTGGCAGAGCCACTACTTCAGGGTAACAACGAGTAAGAAAATTCAGACCATTTCTGCTGAAGTAAAAAACAAAACCAAAAAAAGGATCTGGGAAAAGTGCAAAGAGGTTGGAAGTCTGAGGGGAGTGCTGTCCCTGGAGGTCTCTGTCCCAGAGCCTGGATTCAGGAGGTCTTTACAAACACTGGCACCTCGGCCAGGCTGGCAGAGTAATTCCTGAGCGTGGTGCCACCATCAAACACTCGGGCAGTGTTGGTGTCCAGCCACAGGTGCCCCTCTCCTGGCAGGTAGATGTCCCTCCACGTTTGTCCCTTTTCTGTTATTGGAGCCACCAGGACCTGCAGGGAGAAGAAAGAAAAAAGAACTTCAGCAGAGGGAGGATGAGCCAGGATGTGCAAGTGGGGATGAGATGGTCATCAAGGAATCCTGGAATAGTTTGGGTGGGAAGAGACCTTAAAAACCATCCAGTCCCACCCCCTGCCATGGGCAGAGACAACTTCCACTAGTCCAGATTGCTCCAAGCCCCATCCAACCTAGCCCTGGACAGTCCAGGGATGGGGCAGCCACAGCTTCTCTGGGCAGCCTGTGCCAGGGCCTCACCACCCCCACAGGGAAAGATTCCTTCCCAATCCCATCTATCCCTGCCTTCTGTCAGTTTAGAAACATTAATGCAGTGCAGTGACATTCCTTTGGCTGGGATTGGGATCATCCCTGCCTGCAGCTGCCCCAAGATTCCATCCAGTTTATATTTTCGAAAACCAGAATAAAAAATCCCCAGTGATAGAGCCAATGTAATCCCACCTCCAGGGAGCAATTTCCCCCCTTGTTTCATGGGAAAAGCAGTTCCCAAAAGCAGTTCCTAACATTCTGAGACTCTTTATTGCTGCTAAATCATTTCACTTCCAAAGCTGATAGAAGGTTTTGGAGCCCTAAATAAGAGTTTCATGAGGAAAGCCAAGCTTTTCCAAAAAGCAAAAACCCCAAAAACCCACAAAACTCAGCTGCTTTGGCTTGGATTTAAATCTGCTCAAATCCAAGTCCTGGATTTACAGGAATAATGCAGAATTCCCACCTCATCTCCAATGAGGAACTCATCCTCTATGGTGAATGCAACGGGATCCGTGGGGCTGAGCCACCAGGCAGGACGGAAGATGGGGTATCCCAAACTCTGCCACTCCTCACTGTATTTTAGGAGCAGGGGCACAACAAAATCCCGGTGCCTCTGGATGCACTGGCGGGTCAGATTCAGGACCTGCAGGTGGGGGACAAATCCATGAGGAGCCCAATGTCCAGGGAACAGCAAAGCAGGGAAGGCAGGGAAAAAAAAACCCCAAAAATAAATAATTAAAAATTTAAAAGTAAAACATGTGTTCCCTTGGGAAAAGAAATTACTGAATTGGAATGTCCTGATCAAGTTATGGTAAAAATGGTGTTGATATTGGATATTAATTGATTTGGATATAAATTGATATGGATATTAATTGGATCTATTGTATATATTTGGATATTAATTGATTTGGATATAAATCCATTGGTAATACATTTAAATCCATTGATAATGGATTTAAAACAATTGGACTTAAATGGCTTTAAATCCATTGGTAATTGTTATAAATCAGCTGGATTTAAATCTATTGATAGCAGATAAAAACACATTGGATTTGAAGGAACACATTGGATCATTGGATTTGAAGAGATTTAAATCTGTTGTTAATGAATTTAAATCCATTTGATTTAAATCTATTTAAATACACCAAAAATAGTTGTGGATCCATTGGATTTAAATGGATTTAAATACATTGATAATAGATGTGAATCTATTAGATTTAAATGTGTTTCAGTCCAGTTATATTGAACATGGATCCATTGGATATAAATGGATTTAAGTCTATTGATAATGAATATAAACCCACTGGATTTAAATAGATTGAAACCCATTGATAATGGATATGAGTCCATTGGATTTAAGTGAATTTAGATCCATTGACAATGCATATAAACCCATGGATTGAAATGCATTTACATCTGTTGATAATGGATAGTAATTAATTGTATGTAAATGGATTTGCATCCATTAATAAAGGACCTTAATAAATTTGATTTAAATTCCACTGATAATGCATGTGAATTGCCTGAATTGAAATATAATTCAATCCATTGATAACGGACACAAATCCTTTGGATTTAAATCCATTGGTACTTGAATCAAAACTCATTGATAATGGATTTATTCCCACTTCAGTGGGAAGCTGAGGACAGCACCTGGCAGGAGAGATCCCTTCCAGGCCTTCCATGGCTTTTGGGGGCATTGGCCATGTCAGAATCCCGGTGCGGGACACGTACCCAGGTGTCACAGCAGAGCCAGGGCGGGGTCCCAAAGGCCATCACGGGCAGGAATGTCACAATCTGCAGCCACCTCACAAACAGCTCCGGGTCCCCCGGGGTGGCTCCAGCCTCGCTCCCTCCTGCAGGAACATGGGGCTGGAGTGAGGGCCTCCCATGGCATGGAAAGGTTCTGGGGAAACCTCAGAGCTCCTTCCAGTGCCTATAGCATCACCATTGCTCTGAAAACCTGGTTGAGCTTCCCTGGAAATGGCACAAACCCCACAGCACTGTGGGCTCACCCAGCCATCCACAAATTCCTGTTTCCTCCAGAGGCTTTTCCCAGCTCTTGCACCTCCCAGGCTGTTGGGACACAACCTCCTGCCCAGCTCTCTCTGTGCAGGAGGATCTGTGCTCCCATCCACGCAAGCCAAGAGCTCCAGCACCTCTTTGGGAAGCAAACTCCCATGCTGGGATTGCTTGAGCCTCATTTTCTAAGGAAAACAAGCTAAAAATAGAGGCCAAATTGAAATATTGCTCTCAACCCCTATTTCAGGGCTGTTGTTTAGCTCCGCTCTCCGTGTCTGACACTTCTGCACAGCCTCTGCACGCTCAGGGCATGTTTTAACCACCACTAACTCCATCAGCTCCAAGAAAAAGGGAAATGGATCCACATGGCCCTAATTAAAGGCTATTTCTTGCCCTTTTATAATGCTTTTATTTCAGGATTTCTGCAGCCATTTTGCTTTGGAGCAGAAATACAGACTTGGAGCAGAGCTGCCTGGGTATCTATTATCAATGTATTTAAATCCACTGAAATCCAATGGATCCATAACTATTTTCAATGCATTTAAATAAATTTAAATCAAGTGGATTTAATCCATTCCCCAGCCAGGAGCCTGGGGATGCAGATCGTGCCTGTGCCAGATGGGATTTAGCCCAAGCCAAGCCCTGCAGGGGTGGGCTGTGGTAGAACTCTGGGAAGGGCATCCCCAGAGACCCAGCTGCTGCCTGGCAACATTTACTTCATATTCTTTTGGTTTTAACTCCTCACTTTTTTCCCTGGTAACATTCATCCCAATCAAGCCAGCACAACAGAAAACTGGGGAGAAAAATGCTCCAAGCCTTCCCATAGCACACCTAAGGTGCAAATGTACCTCCTGTGCCTGGAAAAAGGCACAAAATTCACTGCAGAGAAGCCAGAAACTGGAAAAAAATGGAAACCCAATCCTTACCTACTGCATCAGGGATGAAGAAGTTGTAGCCCAGGAGGCTGTAGTGCAGCACAGAGGGGATGAGCCCCTTCAGCCCAGCGTGGCTCCAGTCAGAGCGCAGGGGGCTCATCTGGACAAACAATGGGAGGTGACTGGATCTGGAGAAACAGCACAAACCCTTCAAGGTGAAATTCCATTATCCCAGTTGGCTTTGGAGTCACTGGGGCCAGATTATAGTCCCAGAATTGTTTGGGTGGGTAGAGACATTAAAAAGCATCCAGTGCCACCCCCTGCCATGGGCAGGGACACCTTCCACTATCCCAGGTTGCTCCAAGCCCCATCCAACCTGGCCTTGGACACTTCCAGGGATGGGGCAGCCACAGCTTCCCTGGGCACCCTGTGCCAGGGCTGCACCATCCTCACATCCTAAGGATCATTGACTCCAGCATGCTGCCCTAGCCCACTTCCTCACCCCTTGACTTCCCTGGGTGCCAAGAAACATCTGGGAATACCAAGAGGGAATTCCAAGCACCAGTTCCACCATCCCCCAGCAAGCTCTTGTGCCCAACAGCTCCAGCGAGGCCTCTCCCTGGTGCCCACCTGCTCCCGGCGCTGATGACGGTGCCATTGCCCAGCGTCGCCAGCGCCGCCGCCAGCGCCTCGGTGTATCTATCACCCTCCAGCTCAGCAGGAGCAGGGACATCCTGCTCCAGGAAGGAATTGCCCTCCACTCCCTCAAAGGCCACGTAGGCGGCCCCCAGTGCCTGCCGCAGGCGCCGGGCACGAGCCAGGTACCAGCCCAGCGCTGCCTCGCTGGTGACGTTCAGGCGGGCGCAGAGCTGCCCCTTCCAGGTGGTCAGCAGCGGGATCTGCGGAGGGGGAGGATGGAAATCCCTGTCAGATCCATAGAATGTTTTGCTGATTCCATGGGGGATGCCATGCTGCCACCATCCCACGCTGCACTGTCATGGTGCAGCGCATCAAGGTGTAAACTCTCCTTCAACCCGCCCGAAAATCCCTGAGCTGGTGGCAAAGGGATGATTAAAATGACCACAAAAAGTGGAGCTGGGGAATCTTCTCAACACTGGAAGTGGAAATTAAAGTGGCTTCTGTAGGAATGAGGAGAGACGCTGCTTCCCCCAGCACTGCTGTCCCAGCACAGTGGGATCGAGCTATGTCCCTTGATAAAATAATAAACTTAAAGGGGTTTATTCAGCTTTAATTTTGTTTTGGGGGCTGAGGGGGTCCCGTACCGAGCTGGCCCCGGGTCGGGGCTGGCGGCTGAGCCAGTATCCCGCGGCCTCACCGCTGCGCAGGGAGTGC
>NW_005054416.1:2138690-2141842 GCF_000277835.1 Geospiza fortis | reverse complement strand
GGCCGCCACGTCGGCGCTGACACAGAGCTGGTAGTGCAGGGGCTCCTCTCGCCCCGCCGGCGTCTCCAGGCAGAACTGCTGGTGGCTCTCCAGAGACAGGAGCAGGGACACGTCAGGAGCCACTGTCACCGTCACTCCTTTGGGGGAAAAGTGGGAAAACGGTGTCTCGGCAAGCACATGGCTGCTCCCGGTCCTGGGAGCCGCAGGGATGAGCAGAGCCTGACTGGTGCCAGGGCCTCCTGGGCTGATCCCACCGCAGATCCAGCTATGCCAACCATCCCCACCCTGCTCCTGCTATTCCCTTGTAGAGTCTAAAATGCCCTTCTAGGGCTGGATTTCTCCTTTTTCTGGCCTTTTTGCTCAGCATTCAGTGCAGGGCAGCTGCAGGTCAATTGGATTAATGTGGGGTAATACCTGAAGTTTGGTGTTCTGCAGAATAATCCAAATATACCCCAAAAAATGACACCAGCAGCTGAACTCCTGCCTGAATCCAGCCTCCCACAGTGACATCAGGCAGCCACAAAGCCACTCCAGTGGAGCTGGAGATGCAGCAATGGGCACAGATCTGGGCTTAAAAAGAAACCAGCCACACCAAGAGCACAGGATGTCCCAGGAGTGACTTGGGCCACCCCATCCTCAGGCACTCAGCTTCAGTATCAGCTTTACCACAGGGATGAGGCAGTATGGGATCCATCCCATGTGCCCTGTTGCTGCTACATTTGCAGGATATTTTATTCCCGGAGACATCTATGCTGCCTTGAACCAACTACTTTAGAGGTGAGGAGAGGAGGAGAGAAGCACAGGGATGAAGCTGTTGGACCCTGGCCAGGGAAGGAGGTGGTTACCTGTGGATCCCAGGAAGTACCTCTCCAGGAGGGGCCCGAAGCCGTCGGGGTTTGCGCTGAGGTCGCCGCTCACCAAGGGCTGCGCGGGGCTCTCGGCGCCATTGAGGGGCCAGTGCTGGGCACGGATGCTCGGCCCTCCGTACCAGGAGACATTGGCCATGGAAAAACAATCCTGCAGCCAGGAAAGCATCATCAAAGAGCGAGGAATACTCAGGGGGAGCAGGAAAGGCAGACTTGGAGCAAACTGTGCTAGTGGCAGGTGTCCCTTTTACAGCGTAAAATTATGGTTTCATTAAAAAAAAAAACAAAGGAAAAGCAAGACGTGCTTCCCAAAGCCTGCCAGTTTTTGCTGGAGGAGCACAAATAAAACCAAACTGCCACGACAATCACACTTCTGCACTCCACCACAGTTATCAAACACCTCTGAGTCGCTGGGGAAAAAATGCTGCAAAGGTGTGAGCAAAGACTCTGCAGGGATGAGTGGCTGTGGAGGAGGGGGAAATTCAAGGAAACAGGTTTAAAATGCACTGAGGGCACTTTCAGAAACTCAATTGAAAAATCGATATATTTTGGTTTGTTGGTTTGTTTCGGGTTTTTTGGTTTGGTCAGGTTTTTTTGATTTGGTCAGGTTTTTTTGGTTTGGTTGGTATTTTTCATTCAGTGGGGTTTTTTTCTCCATTTTTCTATTTTTTTCCCCTCTGCTTTACTTAAAAACCACATTACGCTCTCCAGCTGCCTTCTCAAAGTTTCTGGAGTGAATCAGCAAGTGCAGCTGTCCTCAGCTGAGCTCTCACAGAAAGCTTTTAGCCCCATCTTGAGCCCTCACCTTGATGGCACCAGTGCCCTGAAGGTGACACATCCTCCCTCCCTAGGCACAGCTTCCCTCTTTCCCAAGGGCTGATGACAAGAATTTCCCTCAAGAGACTCAGTTTGGAGATTTGAGCATTTCTCATTGGCCTGACAGGGCCCTGGGATGGGGGACATCCCCATCCTTGACCCGCCTCCTGCCAGAAATCATCAGTTTTCACTTCAAAGCTCCTCAAACTTTCCCCTTTCTGCCAAATCAAGGGATCAGCAGGACTTAGCGTCCTCGTGACTTCCCAGGCAGGATGGGCTTCCCCACAAGCCCAGAGATCTGGGGCCCTGAAGGGGGCTTGGGGTGGCAGAGGGGACCCAGAGACCCCCCACTCAACCCACCCCACCTTTATTCCCAGCCCCAGGGCTTCTGAGCCTCCTGGAGTCCTGAGCTCGGGGGCGCAGAGAGGTTAAGTCTCTCCAAGGGGTGGGGAGAGGAGATGTAAATTATTAAAGTGGAAACCCTGGAGGCTCAGAATAGCTGTACCAGGTGTCAGCTGAACTCGTTACACCAGCTGGGAAAGAGGGAAAACAGTCTGTTCTGAACTCAGATTTCGCTGGATCATATTTTCCAATGGTTTGGGTTTTTTTTAACAAGTGGGGGAAAGCCTATTCTGTCTCATGCATCCTCTCAAATGCCTCACAGCAATGTCAGTGGAGGAGACCAAGGCTTTGTGCTCAGGCAACACCTTCCACCCACCCAGAACGGTGCCAACAGGTGATTTGTGGCTGAAGGGGAACAATCCTCCATCCCAGAGAATCCCATCCCACTTCCCTCCCTGTTCTGAGGGCTCCCCACAACTGGACACCCTGCTCTGACAGCGTGTCTCCTTCCCCTCCTGAGGCTCCTTCCCAGAGTCTGCTTTTATTTAACTGAGGGAGAAAGCAGGGAATGGTACCAAAAATGTTCGCAGCAGCGGACACGGATTATTCCCATCCCGCGGGAGCTGCCCATTGTGTCTGTGCTGGAAGAGACCTTCCCGAGGCCCTCGCCAGCATTGTCATCTCCAGTGGGTATTTACTCTGTCTCCATATAAACACAGCTCTCCCACCCGGGGTCACCAGCGTGGCACCACCACAGGATTTTGGGGCTCAGCTTCAGAGCACCACGCTTCCTAAAGGTTTTCCCCACCCGGCACCTTACGGATGTGGAAGACAGGGAACCACGGCCACAGTGCGACCCCATAACTGAGCTGGGGGATGATGGTGAGGCCAGAGCCGCCCTTGTCGGATCCCAAAGGGCTCGGAGCCGGACGGAGGGGTCCCCGTTACCTTCAGGGTTACGTCGGGGCGCAGCGGGGTCCAGCGGACGCCGTAGCACTCGGTTCCGGGGGCTGCCGGCGGCTCCAGGGACGGCCGGAGCTCGGCGTCCTCCTCCCAGGAGTAGCAGAACTGGCGGCCGTCGTGCCAGCAGCGGTCTCGGGGCGGCGGGGGCTCGGTGGCCGGCACGCT
>NW_005054416.1:2132281-2138494 GCF_000277835.1 Geospiza fortis | reverse complement strand
GCGGCTCCCCTGCTTTCCCCTCCTGCAGCGGCACAGGAAAGAAAACCCTCTGGGATAACTCCAAAAGATCTGGGATAGCTCCAAAAGCATGCACAAAAAAACTAATGAATATGATGTATATATAATGAAATTTTTAAAATAGTTTAAAAGAGGGGAAGCTGCCACTTGGTTCCCTCTGCACTGATCCCGAGGTAAGGGAAGTCCCTTCCACAGCCTCCTCCAGAGCAAATCCCACCGCTGGGCTCGGTGACGGCGGCTCAGCCCCCAGAGCCAGGGGCTCAGCCCCTTGGCACAGCCAGCAGCACCCAGTGACACCGAGAAGAGGAGGAGGTGTCACACGTGGCCCAGAGCCCGGGAGGAGATGGGGCCACGGACAATGGGAATCGGGGCCGCGCTCCAGCCTCCGCTGCTCCGTGGGGTTTGGCATCGCTTCCCTGCTCGGTTTGGAAGCAGCAGCAAACAGCCAGGGGTGCAGGAAAACATCCCAGGGTGGGTCAAGAAAGGAGGGGATGCAACATCCTCCTTCCATCTCCTCTCTCCCTTCCCCGAAAAAGCGTTTGGATGATGCACAGAGCAAAACCGCCTGTGGGCAGGGTGTGGGCACTGGCTGAGCCCAAGGGAACGGGCACTACTGTCCCTCCAGGTGAGCGGTCACTCTGGGGACAGCTTCATGGTGTGGCACTGGCTTGTCCCTGCATCCCAGGCCCCATCCCACTGCCCGATGGCAGGCTGGGAATGGTGCCACCTCCCCTGGCACAGCACAGCCACCCCTACACCCCCCATCGTCCCCTTACCTAAAGGCAGGTCCGGAGATGCTGACACAGCCCCCGAAGTGTCCTCGATGTTTTCCCCAGCGGTTTTCCCACCACAGGCAGGTTTTCCTCCTCTTTCCCAGGGCAGTTTCCCCTCCTGGCTGCGTCTGAGACCCGTGGAGCCGAAGGAACTTGATCCAGACTAACCCAGGAGCGTTACTTAAGCCAAGCTCCCTCCCCTCTGTCCCTCCCGCCCGCTCCCCTGCAGCCCGCACGTAGCCACAGGTGGCTGCATCCCCAGCAGGGGCAAGACATTAAAATATTCCCTTTTCAAGGCTTTTATCTATAGGGGAATAATTTTAAAGGAGTTTTGTTTTTTTTTTTTTTTTGCCAGCTTGCTGAGGTGGCTCTGGTTGAGTCTTTACCCCACACCTGTGAATCCACACGTGAAGCCCTGGGAGTGCTGAGCCTCCTCCTGAGTTCTCCTTTTGTTGCTGTTATTACCCAATTTTGGGGGATTTTATCCCTGTTCCTACTTCTCATGAGCCACTGGACCCTCCCTTAGATTAACTCCAGGGCTGCAGCTAGGGTGCTGCCTGCACCCAAAACCACAGGGAAGTCACTTCCCAGGACACTTGAAATCCCCACCTAGGGATTCAAAAAAATTCTGGAAATCGGAGATTTCCATCAACTTTTCCATGCTTCAGTCCCCATTTACAGTCATCTCACCATATCTACAGGTGATCAGGGAATACCTGGATTTTCCAATTGATATTACAACCTGTTGGCTGCCAAGATATAAAAAACTTGGGATTTAGAAGTGTTTCCCCATCCTGCATCCAGGCAAAACCCCAGCAATCCCAAGGCCAAAGCCCTGCTCACCCCAGACTTCAGGAGAGTCCCAGAACATCCAAATCCACCAGGAAAATTCTCATCTATGGCCCAAATAAGCCCGTGGATGGGGCCTTTCCTCTCCAGGATTAATTTTTCATTGCAGGTAGGACAATATCCAGTGCTGGATGGAGGGAAAAATGGTGGATTGCATCAGGACAAGAAGGGGCTCCAGAGCAGGTGAGGAGGTGGATCCAGGATAAGGAGGAAGGATGAAAAAAGCTCAGATTTGAGCCTGGACACCATGATGTTCATCTCAAATGGGCTGGACATCCCCTGGGAATGGAGTCAGGAGAGGTTATAGCAAAGCTGTAGGTGATGGACTCATGGGACCTCAAAGCTATGTCAAATCAAGGGAAAAATTGAAACAAAAATAAGGAATGAGGAGTGTTCCTTCCGCTAGGGGTGTTAGAGGCACTTGAGGGGCCCAACACTCCCCATGACCTGGAAAGGGGGAACAAGAGAAGTGAATAAACCCTGTGGTGACTCAGAGCTGCTCACCCACAGCATCACCGGAGCCGATGGAATTACTTGTGAGGCTTTACAGACCCATGTGCCTCAGGGAGAGCTCAGTTTGGCTGCAAAACCTGCAGAAACAGGGCAGAGGAGGGAAAAAAGGGATCTTTGGGATGGTCTGGGATCCTGGGACAATGTTCAGTGCTCCCGAAGGTTCAATGCTCTGTCCAAGGGAGAGAAAGGGACGTGGCAGCAGCGCCCAAAAGCTGCCCAAGGATTGGCAATTCCCTGTCTCCCACCACAACATGGGCTGGGAGGGGGGCAGCTGATGAGGTTGTTTGGCTGCAGCAGCTGAAGGCAAAGCTCTGTCACATGGCACAAGATTAAATCACATCCATGGAATGGCAGAGGGGCCCCCAAGGTGGTATTAGGGAGACCCGGGGTGGCGCGGGTGCAGTGGGATAAGCAGGGACAGGGGGCTGTGCCTAGGAGGGACAGCAGGAAATGGGGGTGGTTTGAAAAACCTTTTTTCTTAAAAAGCAGCTCAAATCCCAGGGAAAAATCCTGCTGGAGCTTTTAACAACTCAATATTTGGCCAAGTTTGGGCCCCCAGTTCTGCATGTGGCCTGGGGGTTTGGGCCGAGCCCGCTCCCACCCTCCCAGAACTCCTGGGTTTTGGGAGGAGGAATGGATCTCTGAGTTTTCCTGCCCATCACAAATCTCAGCATGAACTGGCTCCCACGAGCAGAGTGAAACCTCCCTTCATCTTCCTCCCACTGCCAACAAAAACCACTTAGCCTTGACTGGCCACAGGGAAAAAAAATATTTCGGGGTGGCTCCCTGGATTCCACAAGGGTGTCCTGCCCCTCTGCTTCCAGAGGGTTTTTTAAAAACATCTTTAAATCTCTTCCTTGCAGAATGGAGCATCTTTTCCCTCTTCATGACTTTTCAGGGTTGAAAAGACCTTGAGGTCACTTTTTTATATCCAATGGGGCTTTCCAGGCTCCAGGGTTGCTGAGGAACCTTGATGTGGGGGCAGGTGTCCCTTCCCATGGCAGGGAGTTGGAACTGGATGGGCTTTAAGCCCCTTCCAACCCAAACCATTCCAGGACTGAGGGATTTGCCAGGGCTCCAGGTTTGCTGGGCTGTGTGGATGTGGACAATGGGCAGACAATGCCCAGGGAAGGGATGGAGTGGGAGGCTGGGAACACATTTAACTCACCAGCGTCCACAACCAGAGTTTGAGAACCTGAGATTTTTGGTAAAGCACCCAGAAAACAGGGACTAAGGGTTATTCCCACTGGGATTTAGGAACACTGTCCCCTAAGAGAGGCTTCCATCACTGCATACCCTGTGAATCACACTCCTTACCAGAGTTCTGTCATCACCTTTTGGGCTGGCTGGAAAAAGGGAGAGCACAGAGAGCCACAGGGATTTTCCTCTTTTGTGGGGTTGCACTTGGGAAGGCACAGCCCTTTCCATCAATATTTTCCTACAGCCTTTAAGCACCAGCAATTACAGCCACAGCTTCCCAGCCAGACCCTCCTGAGGTTTCTGGTTTGGGATTTCTTAAATATTATTATTTTTTAAAAAATACAGGAAAGCTGTGTGGGTTGGCCAAGAGCAAGTGAAAACTGGTGGGAGCAGCAAAGTGCCTCCAGGACTTGGCATTTCTCCTCCATTTTCCCCAGTGGCCAGCAGCCTCACCCCAAAACTCTCCATGTGGGATGGATCCCACAGTCCCTCAAAAGCCTACACCAAACTCTCAGTTTTATCCATTTATCCATGATATCTCTAAGCTGGGAGACACAGTGATGAACCAGAGTGGATTCCCAGAGGCTGGCAGCATGGATGGACCTGGATATCCCACCTTCCTGCCCACCCAGAGTTTATCCAAAGGGAAAAGATACCTTCAGAATCCATCCTGGGAATAAATCAGCCAATGTGCCATGGTGGGTGTTCTCCTTGGGTTTTCCTTTCCCTTGCAGTTCCCAGCCTTGCCTTTCAGGGCCAGCAAAAGCCTTTGGCTGTGCTGGAATTCTCTGTGCCTTAGAGAGCTTTGGGCTCCTTACTGAAGCTGAGCTGACTTTAAAAGGAAGGAAAAAAAAAAGGCAAAAAAAGTGATGTGGTTCCTAAATTCCCAAATCTCAGCCCAGATTTCCTCCTGGAAAGCAATCTCAGATTTCCATGAACTCTGCAGCTGTTTATAAAGGAAAAAAGGAGCAGCAGGACTTGCACTGACAACGTGGCCTTATAAACAGCATCAGCCCTTGGAAGCAACCATTGTCCCTTCCCACCCCAACTGTGTGCCCTGAACCAGCAATGCCTGGATTTGGGAGCTCCTTGAGTCCATCCACAGCCCATTTGGGTTTTCAGGAAGGTTTCATGTCAAGTAGCAGATTTTGGGCTGGGGAACAGCCTGGAGCACCTGAAATAATCCATGGATGGATAATTTTGCAGCTGGAAAGTCACCAGCTCCAGCTGCCAGTTTGGGGATGGAAACAGCCCCTGTGTGTACTTTGCCCCCCTTGTCCCTTCAGGCAAAGCCTGATACTTTGGGGACACCAAATCCAAGTTCTTAATGCACAGTATTCTGTAAAATTTCTAATCTGGGTGGAGAGGAGCCCCCTGTGCTGAGGAAAATCCCCTTCAGGGGGCACTCACCCCCTTGCACCTCCAAACCCAGCCCAGGTACCTTAAATCCAGGGAATGTAAGCACCCAGCCAGCCTCAGTGTACCTGCTCTGAGCTCAGATCCCTCAGAGGGGCGTGAGGCTGCTGATTTGGGATCTCCAAAGGCAGCACCTGCTTGGACAGAGCTGTTGGCAGTTCCACTGTCCCCACCACTCCCAGGAGCAGGGCAGTGGTGAGGCCACATCCACGTGCTGCTCCTCCAAGAGAAACCCTTCAAAAAGCTCCAAACCTGTATTTTTAAAATTAAAACAAGGCACAGCTGATGACAAAAGGTGTGGCTGTGAAGAGAGAGCAGCTGCACCCCACGACCTCAGGCCAGGATTTTGGTTTTCCAGGAAACCCCTTGGCAGAGGGGACAAACGGGGATAATGGGGGGGCTTGCATGCCAGGGAGCTGCTGGGGGTGAGCACAGCGAGGGAGCTCTTGGAAAGGACCTTTCTGCTTCATCTGCCTCTCCCAAGCTTCCCAGAAATCTGGTGAGCAGATTTGCAGCCTGCCTGCTGCCAAATTCAATCCTGGCCCTGGAGATGCTGTTTGGATAATGAGACCAAAATTCTTCAGCTCCTCTCCATGGAGCTGAGCCATCACAGGCTGGAAAGGTGCAGGACAACCCTCAGGACACTCACCTGTCCCCAGAGAGGTGGCTCTTCCCAGCCATACCCAGGAACATCCACCCAGGTGATCAGCATGGGGTACCAGGGGCTCCAAGGCCAACCAAAGCCCAGCTCTCACTCCCAGCTTCATTCCCAAACCCCCCTCAAGTGTTTTAGGGGCACTGCCCTGCTGGGCAGGGAGGAGATTACAGGTCCCACATCCCCACAGAGCCATGGGTGTCTCCAAGAGGCTCCAAGGAGGCTCTGGGCACCTCCTTTCCAGGGACCTGGCTTGGACTCACCTGCCCAGGGCTCTGAAACTCCAGGCTCTGCTCCAAGTAAGGATTAGACCTTCCTCTTCTTCCTCATCTTCTTCTTTTTCTTCTTGTTTTTGCTCTTCCTCCTTCCTCCTTCTCCCCTGCCCAGCCCTGCAGACTTCTCACCAGAGGAATTTAGGATTTTTGCCCCCCAGAATCCCAAGGACAAAAACCTCTCCCCACCCCAATGAATGCTGCATCCTCAAGACCTTCCTTTATAAGGGAGAGGAAGCTGCCTCTGGAGAGCCATTAGAGGCTTCCAGTAATTAGCAATTACCAGTCCTGAAGAGCTGCCCCTGCCTCTCCTAACGAGGTTTGGTGCTAATTATAGCAGGCAGAGCCAGGAGCTCTGGTGAGGGGCCGTGGCAGAGACCACACAGAGCCTTCTGGATTCCTTGGGATGTAAAAAAGGGCCGGGGTTACTCCAGGACAGCGATCCCCTCCACTGCCAGGAGCTCTGGGGATGCTGTTCCAGGGCTGGCCTGGCTTCCTGCTCATCAGCTGCTCCTGT
>NW_005054416.1:2129525-2132249 GCF_000277835.1 Geospiza fortis | reverse complement strand
TGAATATTGTGGGATTCCGCCCTGCCCGGCTCCAGCCAGCAGCTAAATCCATCCCCCCTTGGACCAGCCTTGGGGATATTTGGGAACTGAGCAACGTGGAATGAGAGCACCCAAATCCTTCGTTTATCAGGCTCAAGTGTGTGTTCAGTGTCCCAGTGGAGTTTAATCCCTCCTGAGCTCTTCTCTGCCCATCCCAGCGCTTCCCAAAGTGGCTCTTCTCCAGCCAGGGCAGCAACAGCCACCCCAGCTGCTGGAAAACAAACCTCCAAACCAGCTCCCAGTGTTCAACTCCCTTGGGAATGCCATAAGCCCACAACAAATAAACAAACATCCCCTCCTTGTCCAGACCCCTGAGGCATTTTAGCCCCATTTGGGCTCTGCCCATACACAGAGCCCTGAGCGAATTTTAATTCACTAAATTAAATTAAATTCAATAAAATTGGGATTTTAATCAAGGTGCTGAGAAAGAGCAGCCCCAAATTGCTTTCCTAGCCCAACCCTTTAATGGGGCTCATTTTCCCCCCAACAGGAGAATGTGGAGGTATGAAGAGAAATGGAATAAAATGAATCCTTGAAACCCCTTGGATAGACACAAGCAGCACCAGGAAACACCTCTGGGAGCTGTAGGAGGG
The DNA here is from genome assembly GCF_000277835.1 of Geospiza fortis. Taxonomy (NCBI): domain Eukaryota; kingdom Metazoa; phylum Chordata; class Aves; order Passeriformes; family Thraupidae; genus Geospiza; species Geospiza fortis. Next base: position 2,131,617 of record NW_005054416.1, on the reverse strand, counting down.
CAAAGGGTGCCTGGGAGGGTTCTGGAGCAGGCTGGGGAGGTGGGAGAAGTGGCTTCCCAGGCTGTGATCCTGCAGGGAATCCTTTTAGGGGTGGAGGGAACCAGGAGGGCGCATGGTGCCAGGGGGAGGATAAGAAGGATGCCCAGCCCTAATTTAAGGGTGATCCCACAAGCATGCACTCCTTTCTTTAAGCTCCCTGAAATAACCTATCCTGGGAGTGCCACAGGCTGTTGGGAACTCGGTTTTTATTGTCACAGGACACGGCAGCAGACAATGGGGTCGGTCACAACAGAGGGGACAGAGGGGTCACACCACAGGGTCCCAGCAGAGCCACCCCGAGCAGCCACACAGCCCCAACACCCAGAGGGAGGGAAGGAACATGAGCCACAAGCCTGGCTCCTTCCCACACCTTTCCTGCCCCATCCCTGCGCAAAACAACAACTCCTCAAGCCATGGTGGTTCTCCCTCTGGGAACAGGGCAGCTGAGGAGCAGACAGAGGGGGACCGGCAAGCAGCTTCTGGAATCAGCTCCAAGCTACTGAGCACAGCCTGGATGGGCTGGAAGGGCTGGAGGATCCAGGGGTTTTACTCATCAGCCACGCTGAGGAAGCAGGCTCCATCCCCAGAAAATGGCTGCTGCCAGCCTGACAGCCAGCACAGCCCTTGGGGTCACCCAGCATGGTGGGTGCTGGATTTGGGGTGCAGATACACCCAGCCAGCTCAGGGGAGGGGGAAAGCCCCCCCAAACGTGCCTGTGCTGGGTTTGAGCCCCACCAAAACACAGCTGAGCCTCCCTCCAAGGCCTGTCCCAACACTGCCGAGTCACCTCAGCCATGCCAGAGGGGGAGGAGGGAACAAAGGGATCAGATGGATGGAGAAAACCTTCCGTGCTGGCACAAAGCCCCCTGTAAGAAGAACCCAGAGGCTTTTGTAGCCCAGTGCCACCCTCTGCAGTCCTGCCCTTCCCCTCCAGAGAGCCGGCACAGCCCCAGCAGCCGCCCCCATCCCGGGCTGAGCCGGGCGCTCACTCGGGAATGTAGTCCCTGAAGGAGTTAAAGCTGAGGCTCCTGCCCGCGGAGTTCAGGCTGGAGCTGGCCTGCATTTTGGGAATCTTCTCCATGAGCTTGGACACTGTCCTCCTCTTGAAGGAGCCTGGGGAGAAGTGGCCCTGCCTGAGCAGCTCCTGGTAGAGGCTGCTGAACACCGCCACCGGCTCCTCGTAGCTGTCCCGCGTGGAGATCTCGTAGAAGGGAATCTTGAGGGCTTTGGAGAGGTTCTCCCCGTCCTCGGTGGACACCATCCTGTCGAACTGCAGGTCCTTCTTGTTGCCCACGATGACCACGGGGGGCTGCTCGGCGGTGCCGCCGCCGCGCTTGGGGCTGGCGTGCAGGTGGTTGATGAGGAAGCAGAGCCGCATCACCTCGTCGAAGCTGCAGCGGTCGGTCACCGAGTACACCACGGCAAAGCCATCGCCCCACTTGATCTTCTCCTCGATCTGCAGGGAGTCCTCCTCCTGCCGGGGCATACACAGGCTCCGTCGGCACCGCTGGAATGCCGGCGCTGCTGGATGCAACCCCGGCGAACCTCCCGAGGGCGCCGTCCCCATGGAGGCTGAGCAGCCCCAAATTGTTTCCCGGGCCCAGATCTTGGATGGGGCTCATCCCCCCTCCCCACAGGAGAATGTGGGTGTATGAAGAGAAATGGAGTATAGGGAATCCCCTTCCTTGAAGGGGAACCCCTTGGACAGAAAAAAGCAGCACCAGGAAACACCTCTGGAGCTGTAGGAGGGAAAAGGGACAGCAGCACCGGCAGCCCAGGGCAGGGATGGGGTGGCTTAGGCACTGTGGCAGGTGGGGACAGCCATCAGCCCTGTCCTGGCATGGATACTGGGGGAATCAGTGCTCCCTTGAGGTGCCAGGATGCTCCACTGGCACAGGAAGCACAGCTACGCCCCGCATGTGAATGAGGGAATATCTACCTGAAGGGAATGGGAATGGAGGAATATATTACACTGTAACGAGGTTAGACATAAATTCACCAAAACACCCTTTTCCTGAGATGACCACCATGATGTTCCAGACAGCAGGAACTA
>NW_005054416.1:2127865-2129514 GCF_000277835.1 Geospiza fortis | reverse complement strand
AGCTCCCTTCCCTGGCAGGCCGCTCTGCTCCGTGTTGTTTTCCCAGCTGAGCTCACCTGTCCGGCTGTGTCGAGGATCTCGAAGTGCACCATCTCCCCATCGATGACAGCCACGTGCCTGTAGATCATTTCTGGGCAGGACACACAGGGAAGGTGTGTGAGAGAACCCCCAGGGAGCAGCCACAGCCCAGGTGGCTTTGGTCACCTGGGTGGGTGGCTGAGAGGGCAGCAGTGACCAAAGTGTGGGAGCAACAAGGGAGGGAGAGGGGCTCCACAGGAGAGAGGGAGGAGGGGATATTTCTGGGACATTCCAGCAGGAACATGGCTTCAGTGCTGAAAAAACAACCCAAATGCAAAAAGAAACCAAAACCCAAAATCCTAGAATTCAGGAGAGGACAGGCTCCAGGGGCTTAGATGCCTCCTGTTCTTTAAAACCCACCTCCCAGCAGATTGGGAAGGAATTTGAGGAACTGAGGAGGAACTGTTGGTTTGATGGTTGGACTCTCAGAGGCCTTGGCCAACCTAAATGATTCTGTGATCCTATGATGCTACATGATTCCACAACCCCATGACTGAGCCTGCAGCACTTCCCTGTGCAATCCAAAGGCTCGTCCCAATAGATTTTGCCTAAATAAGACCAGAAAGGGAAAAAGGTATGCAGGACCCAGGGAGGTGTCAGAATGTCCATGGGCTGCCTGTCTGGTTGAGGAGCAAGAAGAGGGAATATGGTGAATTTGGGGTCAGAGTTGGCTCTGCCAGGGTGACAGCCCCAAGGAAAAGGAGTTTTCCTACCTAGGGTTGGGTCATAGTCTCCAATGAATCTCCTGGTGATGAATCGTACGGTCAGCGCTGGAAAAAAAAAACCACAACAAACCCTGTTGGAGATGTCAGTCCTCTGGACTAATTTTTCCTTCTTGCAAGGGCAAGGAGCAGCAGGAGCAGCCACAGCTCAAGCAATTAAACCCCCTCATCTGATTACACATCTCCCTGCACCAGAGGCCGGCAAGGCAAAGCCCAAATTGCTGGCAAAACCCTCCCTGGCGCCTTTGGCCCTAACATTTTTTCCAGGAAGCTGCTTTGGAAATGCAGTGCTGATGCCTGGAGAGGGAATCTCTGGACAAAGCCATGATTGGGAGGGTGAAGAGAGTGCAGGAGTGGAGAGAGAAGTGGTGCTTGAGCCCTTTGAGGTGTTAATGATGATAATGGAGATGGGAGTGAAAGGTGGTGGAGAGGCTGAGAGCTGGCTTGGAAAGGCAACAGGAGTGGAAAGTGAAATTAGTGGAACAGGGGGAAAAACCAGGGTGGGGTAAAAACCCCGAAAGAGCTAGGCAGGAGAACAGAGCCAGGAGGGAGAGGAGGAAGGAAAAACAGACCAGGAGTGTGACAGGAGGATAAACCTCACCAGAACCAGGATATGGTGAAAACCCCTCCAGAAACAAAAGGGGGAATGAAAAGCCAACACCAAGCAGGAGCAACACTGGAGCAACACTTGGAGCTCCCTTTCCCCTGCAGCCCAGGGTCAGTTTGTCCCACCTGCCCACCAGCAGGTGTTGCTGGTGTCCTGCCCTCACAGACCCACACCAAGCCAACCAGGATCTGTGTGTTTATCCCAGGAATGTGGCACCCCACATGGGCCAGGCTTAAATAACC
>NW_005054416.1:2122806-2127855 GCF_000277835.1 Geospiza fortis | reverse complement strand
CAGGAACTTCTCCTGCTGCTCACACCTGCTTGGCTCCTCTTTGGGGGCATCACCATCCTCTCACCCCCCCATTCTGTCTCTGGGTTTGAAACCTGCACAGCAGGGAAGGGATTTGAAGAAAAAAGCAGGTAATTTAGCCAACCTGCTCTGAGGAGATAACCAGGCATCCTGCAGGAGGCACCTACAGGCACCTTCAAAGATGCAATGGAGTTATCTGGGGGGGAGCGAGACGAGGCAGGCTCGGTCTCTAGAAAGCACCTGATTGTGTGTCATATGCCAGGCAGCCACCCAAAGCTGGAGCACATGGTGTAGGATGAGAAGAGGAGCCAATTAGATTGATTAAAAATTGGCTGGAGCGCAGGAACACGAGGGGAGCTGCCAGTGGGGGAAGCGGCCGCAGGCGGAGCGGCCGCGGCCACCCAGCCTTATAAGGAGCTTTTTCTCCCCACCCTGAACATCAGTCACCTCGGGAAGGGCTTTCCTTGGAGATGAAAGTGTTAATTGTGCCTTAAATGTGGGGTGGGGGCTCAAGAGGTGATTTACCTGCCACGGAGTCTGGCTGGCACCTCAGGATAGCACCAGGCACGTGCCCACGTGCTGCCCTGTTTGTGCTGCTGTGGAACGGCCCCAGCACCGATCCATCTTCACTCCACGTGCTGCAGGCAGAGCTCTGCTCTGGATTATGGCAGAGTTTACACTGGGCAGCAGCAGCAGAGGAGTGCACAAGCCCCAGCTGGGCTGGATTTCCAGCCCCTGCTGCTGATTCACACAGCCCTGATCCTTAAACCACACGGCTGCACCCAAACCCAGCCCTGCTCGGAGGGTCTGGGACCTTGGGTCTCCAGATCCTGAAGATGTCCAAACTGCTCCAAAAAAACCCAAACTCCTGCTGAGAATCAAGGGTTACCTTTCCCTTTTGCAGCTGCCCACATGGGATTTGCCCTTTGGTTGTTCCCACCACTCAACTCTCCCAACCTCGCTCTGTATCCCATGGCTGCAGCAGCTCATCCTGGCGATGAGTGGGGCCCTGCCAGGATGGGAGCTTGGCAGCTCGGGGATGAAATCCACCTTCAGCCTCCCCTGCTCCACACCCTGGCCAGGAGAGATGTCACCCCCACCTTGGGGACACAGCTGCCTCCCCTGTCCTCCCCACAGGAGCTGAGGCAATGATGCCGCTGCTCCTGGCTCCTTCCTCGCCTCTCCCACACTCAATCCATCACCTGGGATGTCACCTGCCAGCTGGGCAGGGACAGCAGGACAGGTGTCCTCATCCCCAGCGCAGGGGCTGGCGGGCAGCAGGACCCAGCAGCTGGGCCACAGCCCCCGGGGAAGGTGACACGATGTCCCCTGGCAGGGGAGGACGTGTGGAACAGCGCCCAGGGGCCACAGATGGGGAGGGACACGCTCAGGGGGCTGCGTGCCTGCCATTCCCAGGGGCTGCTCCCTGTTCCTGGCACGCTCCAGCTCCCTCTGCACGAGCCATGGATCAATTACCCCCCCTTGTGCCCCGACTCCATGGCCTGTGTCACTGTCCCCCTGTCACAGACCTCGCTGCTGCAAGGCACACACGCTGACAGCCAACCCGAACTGGAGGAACTTGTAAAGACCTCAGCATGATCCCACCCCAAGGAAGAGGCACAAAACCCCCACACCTGCCCACAGGAGGGGCCCAAAGCTGCCAGGAACCTGCTGTGTGCCGGGTGGGATGGCCAGCAGCAGGGAGACACACGTGTTTGGGGTGGGGGTGAGACAAGGGCTTTGTACACCCCATAAAACCATCTGCTCCATCAGGGCTAAACACATCCAGGGACACCCCCCATGGCTCTGGGTACCTGGAGCTGAGTCCCATCCCATGCTCCAGCCTTGCTCAGGGACAGCTGGGAGCTGCTGCCTTCAGTTTAGTCAGGGAATGAGGATTTTTCCTTAATGCCTGTTGCTGTCTATGGAAACACAATTCCAGCGGCTCCGACAGCCCAGCACAGGTGCCGCTGCTGTGGTGCCTTCCCTTTTCCAGAGGGGCAGGACATTCCCTGTCCCCAGGGGCACGGCGGCATAGCTGTGTCCTACCAGGCTTTGCATAGATCACTGCAATGTAGATCCACATCTTTCCCTGCCTCCGACCCCAGTCCTGACACTCCAAGCGCTGCCGGGGACACCTTTGCCCCCTGTGAGTGCTCACAGCTCGGGATGGAGGAGTGGGAAGAAGGAATGGATGATCTCCAGGAAGGAAGGGGGTGAAGGAAGGAGCTGAGGTGCTCCCAGCACAGTATCCCAAACCCCCACCGCAGCAGGCACAAGCAGAGAGCGCTGAACACGGCACAGGGAAAGGGAGTTTTCCTGAGGGAAAACAGCCCGGTGCTGCGGAGGAGGCGCCGCACAGCTGCTGCGGGCGCTGGGAATGAGCAGCCAGCTCCTCACACCCGGGAAAACCCAACCCCGGCTTTTAGGAAAGTTCTCCCGATCAGTGATGTCCACCCCGGGTCCCCACGCAGCCCGGGGACCCTTCGGACAAGGGAAACGAGTCCCGGTGCAAAGTGTCCATGTGGGAAACTCCAGGGGAAGGAAACTCAGCGCCCCTAAACCCCACGGGCTGGCGGGGCACCGGGAGAATGTCCCTTGTCCCGGCTTCCAAAGGGACATGGGAAGGTTGGTCCCACTGAGCGGGAGGGAGAATACCGGGGGGATGCCAGAGGAGTGCCAGGGCATAGCAGAGGGATGCAGGAAGATGCCAGAGAGGTGCTGGGGGATGCCAGGGGGATGCCAGAGGGATGCCCGGGATACCGAGGGACACCGGGGGGATTCCGGGGAGCCCCGTTTAAAGTAATACCTAGGAGCAAGCAACCAGCTCTCCACATGTACTTTGCTTATAATCTCTTTAATAAAGATACTCAACCTAATTCCAGATGGGTGTTTAGTCCTCCTCCTCCTCCCCGGCCAGCAGAGGCGGTCGTCATCCCGTCCCGGAGGCGTTTCGAGAGTTGTGCCTCAGTTTCCCCGCAGGCAGCAGCGCAGGGCAGCTCTTCCCGGACAGGGAAAAGTGCTCCCCGCAAAGCGGCAAAGGCACGGCTGGACGGGGCTCGGAGCCACCTGGGCTATGGAAGGTGTCCCTGCGCATGGCAGGGGGTGGCACTGGATGGGCTGTGAGGTCCCTTCCATCCCAAACCTTCCTGGCATTCCCTGGGTCTGTAAGAGTGAGGAAAGAGGGAAGTGGTGCAACACGTCCCCAGCCAGCGCAACACAGCCAGAGTGCTGCCTGCCCCAAACCACTGCCTGAAATCATAATTGTCCCCATGTTTGTGCACCAGACAAGACAGTACAGATAAGAGGAGCTGACTTAGCCCCGGCCTTCCCCCCTGTCCCACAGGCAGGGCGAGGAGTGAATCCTGGCTCAGCACAAACCATCCACTAAATCCCCATGGATATCCAAGAGCAACGACTCCACACCTGGAACTGAACTTTGTGTGTTTGGGGGCAGCAGCAGCACCAGGCTGTTAAGCAGCAGCGTGAGGGGGTACCCAGCTGTGCAGGGAATGTGTAACAGCTCAGAGCAGTACCTGGAGCTGGCATGGATGTGCCTTGGGAATCCTGGGAAGAAGGGACAAGCCTGGCAACACCTTGAGCAGCATCTTGACTCTCTCCATCAGATCCCAGAACGCTTCTGACCCATGGGATGCAGATCCCAGGTGACACCAGTGCTGCAAAAAAAGAAGCTGGGGGAAGGGACCTGGCCAAGGGTGTGGAGCCCTCAAACGCCCACATCAGGGACTCAGCCCCTTTTCCAAGGGCTGCAGTCACTTCTCTGGCACAGGGATCTCTCAGCCTGACCATCTGGGGTGACTTGGCACAGCCCACTCGGTGCTTGAGGGAACATGAACCCACCTGGTATTTATAGCCCCTATCAGGTGTCCAGAGGGAACGTCCTGGTGCCCACAGGGACATCAGCACTCAACCAGCCACAGGGTTATCGGGGTCACAGCTGCTGCCAGCGGGATCAGGGCTGGAGGGAGGCCCCTGGATAACACAGGGACTGTTGTGGAGAGCCTGGAGAGCCAGCAGACCTCTCCCAGAAAGCCATCTTGCCATCACGTGTGTCTTCCTTGTGCATCAGCCCCTGGAAACAGCCCTGCTCTGGCTTCTCCAAAGGCAAAAATCAGGCTCATGGCTACATCTGGGGCCCAGAAAACAACAGCAAGGCAATAAACAGATTTTGGGACAAAAGCTGATTCCCAGCTGGGGAATGGGGGTGGGGGGGGCGTCAAGAAAAAGAAATCTCCTTTACATTCCTTCCCTATTTTTAGCCCCATTTCCTACGGAAATGAGATGTCTGCAATCAAGTCCTCTTCTTGCCTGATCCTCTCTAAGACCAGTTTTAATGCATTGCCTGATTCCAGGCAAACGAGGGAGAAGCCACAGAGAAAACCCCTTTTCCTGCGAGCTGTGTGACAACAAATGGGCAAATTTCATGGAAAATCGACCCTTGCACTTTGGAAGGCAGGAACTGGCTGGGGGAAATGCAGAGTAACAATTCCTGCTGCTCCAGGTTCCTGCTGTGCTCGCCTTGGGTGCAGCACAGCCCTGGGAGCTGGGCAGTCACACTTACCTTAATTCCAAGGGTCTTAACAGCACATGGATTCTTGGGGATGAGGGAACGAAGGGACAAGAAGGGTGGAATTAAAATGGAAATACAGCTGCACTCATGCCACACACTTCCAATGTCACCTTGGGAAAATCAGCTCCCTTCCCACCACCTCCATGACCACTATGACCTTCCAATCCAAGACCAGCTGCTCCAGAGAAATCTATCCCTGGATTATTTAGGAAAAGGATCAGTGTGAGTCCTGGGGCTGGGGAGCTGGTGTCCCTGACAGCACAGCTGGGAGAAACTCCTGCTCCTCAGGCACAGCTTTCCCTGGCATGGTGGAAACCACATGCATGTTCCCACAGGAGCACTCAGCACCACGTCCCATGTTTGCCAGGGAATGTTTGGCAGTGGGAACAGGATTTTGTCACCGATGATTGCTGCATGATCCACCTCTGGGGCTTGGCAGC
>NW_005054416.1:2120291-2122756 GCF_000277835.1 Geospiza fortis | reverse complement strand
TCCTCCATGCTTGCCAGTCCTTCAAGACACAAGGAGTCTGCTCTGGGAACCAAGTCAGAGGCTCCCATGAATCACAGCCCTGCAAACAGAAAATCAGCTGAAGTGAAAAGCTGGCCTAGAGCAAAGAGCCAAATCCCCTCAGGCCGTAGCCTCAGGTCAGGGGGATCCCGTTCCATGGTCCAAACCACTTCCCTACTGGATCGTCAGCTGTTTTGAGAGCTGCCCAGAAACTGAGCTTTGAGGCTTTTGAAACTGGGCAATGGTGTTTTCTTACTTAGGAAAGGAAGATAAAGTAACACCGGTCCCTCTTCTCTCCATGAGATGATCCAAAGGCACAGAATGCCAACAGATCCATGCAGGAGCCAACTCCAGTTCAAAAATGATTGAGGTATCTCAAACTTTGGCTCCCCAAGGCTTAGCTCCTCTCCCAAGCCTCCATCTGAAGGATTCAAACCCTTTTCCAGCTCACCCAGCACATTAAATTGCCACTTGTTCATTACTGCACAGACATTGCCATGTGCAGCTCCATCAGGGAATGCCCTCCAAGGATATAACCAAAGTCACACTGCCCTGTCCATAAACATATTTTGGGTTGCTGCAGCAAACCCAGCACACCCAAGAGTCCTCCCAGCCTTCAGCCCCTCACCTTCCTTGATTCACTCTGTTCCTTCTGACATCAATCCTGCTGTGAAACCTGTGCATTCACAAGGCACAAGGACACAGATCCCAGCTGCTTCTCCATTTGCTATAAATAGGGAGAGGGAAAACAGATGGAAGGCCCCATGTCCAGGCATGCCAGCCACTGCTCTCCTCCGTGTGGGATTTGCATCAACACGGACCCACTGGGAACATGTTCCCTTTCTTTTTTTAATAAAAGGCTGTTTTTTAGGTCACAGGAGATAATAAAACCTCTAGTGCAAGAGAAATGCAACCAACAGAGTGTCCTGATGTCCCGTTCCTGTCTGCCGCTGGAGCGGATTCCGACACGCGGCTGGATCACGCTGAGAAAACAAATCTGGCTCCACGTCAGAGCTCAAAGGCTCCTTCCCAAAGCTGTGAGGGATAAAAAACACAGGGAAGGGGCAAATTAACAGCACTTCCCTCCTGCCCCAGGGCCTGAACAACATGTCCCCAGAGCTTTACCACTGGATAAACACCGGCAGCCCATGGCTGGCAGAGCGCGCGATCCAAACGTCCTGATGGAGCTGCTAAATCCCTGTGCTGCCCTGTGGCTTCCAAAGAGAGTGTCCTGCACTTTGTTTTCCCGCAGGAGCTGGCTGTTGGGAAGGAGGACACAGCCACAGACCCCGTCTGTCAGGCTCCATCACACTCCACAAACAGCTCCTCACGGCGGGAAGCTTCCCGCTGCGGGAATGGCTTTGCTGGGGAAGCTGATTTTAGAACACAGAGCACTGTGCTGAGGGAAGGAAGACAAATCCCACCGTGGAAATAACTTAAACCTCCAGGAACACTGCAAAAAGTGATCCTGTGGGATGACCAGGATGGGGCTGTCTTACCTTCAACCACAAGAAGGATTTTATGTGAAGCACAAGTCTGAGCCCCTCAAAGCTGCAACATCCAGAGCACTGGAGGGGTTTGGAACAGCACCAGCCTTTGAAATGATGGAAACCTTGCTCTGAAGTGGCTCCTAAAAGCAGCTGGAGCTAAGGGGGAGGGAAAAACCTGGAGGACCGAAGGAATTCCGGTGCTATAGGCCACTCTTGAAAGAGCAGATTTGGAGGGCTGGGCTCAGTGCATGGCACACAGAAACCAGGGATTCAGCCTCTCCCGGGGAGGGGAGGGCAAGGAGGGGTCTCGGGGGACACACACCTGGGATCCAGGGAGGAGCAGGACCAAGGATGCACTTCGTGTTCCTGCCCCAAACGAGGGATGCCGTGGAGAGCAGCAAGGGCACCTCCCGAATCCTTCCCGCCAGCCATTCCCGAGCAAACCTCGCAGCTGGCGAGAAAACAAGGCTTCCTTATGCTGGGAAATGTCAGGGCTGCGGAGCCGGCTGTCCTGCTGCCGCCGAGCCCTGCCGGCATTCTTGGAAAGCACAGCGGGAGCAGCACAGGCAGCGGCTTTGTGGCCAGCGGGCAGGGATCAGCGCTGGAATTCACTCCCGGCTCCCAGCACATGCCCTCTGCTCGGCTCTCCAGCCTCCCTCCCTGCCTGCCGGGGGGACAGACGCCACAGGGGTGGCCGGAGCCCAGGCCTGCTTCTTGTCTGACCCACGTGGATCTTCGGCTCCGGGCAAAGCATCTCAAATTCCACCCGGATCTGTTTGGTCCTGGCAGAGAAATTTCCACCGCGAATCAGTGCTTAAGGAATAAAAAAAAGAAAAAGTCCTTGAGATTATCAAGGTATTTTGTTGAGAAATTCCTGCTCTTAAACTGTTTCAGTGCTATTTAGCACCAGGAAGGGTGACAAGGATCACCCCCCCCGACACATGAAGCCCTGTGGAG
>NW_005054416.1:2119854-2120254 GCF_000277835.1 Geospiza fortis | reverse complement strand
CCTGATTCTACTTGGAACGGACAAAAAGCTTTTGATTCAAATTCTCCTGAAGAAAGCACTAAAATAATCCCTTTTTACCTCAGTCTGAATAAATCATTCCAACAAAACCTGCCTATTTTGCATTACAAACTTTTTTACACCAAAAACTTCCTGATACTAGTTGGATTTTCCCTTCCTGATTTTTTATCCCCCCAAAATGCTGTGAGAAACCACCCTAATTTTGTGTAGTACCTCACTTTGATCAGAACTACATTCCCAAGAGCTTTTTGGGGGATCAGACTCACAGAACTTAAGCCCTTTGCTTTTCCTTTGACTCCACGGCAGCCTCTGCCCTCCGTATTGTTGAGCCCAGAATCCCGTGTTATTTCCAAGTGTTTCTTCCTATTTGGGAACAGAACAT
>NW_005054416.1:2119511-2119844 GCF_000277835.1 Geospiza fortis | reverse complement strand
CCCCTGAAAGCCAAGACATGCTGTTTCTTAGCCCCAGCACTCGAACACAGAGGGACTGACGGTTTCCAGTCCAATTCCTTGGGCTGGCAATGCTGCTTCCGCTGTGGACCGGGAACAGCCTGCATCCGGAGGCTGTGGTCCCTGTGCCAGCCCACGGCACACTCTGCCTGCTGCTGGGATCTGCTGGTCCCAGCATGGAACTGCAATCACCTGTGGGAGAAGTGGGAGATTGTTTTTTGGAGGGGCCTCCCCACCCTTTCCATTTGGAAGAGGTGGGGAACAAGGATGCGACGATCCAGGCTGTTCCTGCCTCCATGCCCCATCAGCTGCTAA
>NW_005054416.1:2107554-2119481 GCF_000277835.1 Geospiza fortis | reverse complement strand
AGAGCAGCATTCCCAAGGGCTGCTTGTACCAGAGGATCTGAAATGGGGAGGGCTGAGGCCAGCCCTGCAGATCCAGCTGTCTCCAGTGGCTGAAGAACCAGCTCAGCCCTGGCACACCTGGATCCTTTTCCAGCAGCCACAGCGGTGCCTGAAGTGATCTCCCAAAAGAATTGTGAGATCGGACAGCCAGACCAGCTCCAGATGGAGTAAAACTCCCATTTCCCTCAGCACATGGCTCTGGTAACCTTTGTCCCAGAGGGAGCCATGGTGGGAGTGCAAAGGACACCCAAATGTGGTTTTATTCAAGGTACTCCCCTAGGGAAGTCACAGGGTGAGCATGGCCCGTTATCCCTGCCCATGGTGGCTATTAGGAACCCCACAGTACAAGAAACTCCAGGAAACTTCAGGAAATTCTCCTCCTGGTGGATATCCAGCCCAGAAACACCAACAGACCTCAGCTGGATCCACCTGGCCTTGTATGTGCTGCTCAGGAAAGGACAGTGCTCAATGTGCAGCCACAAAAGAGGGGAAAAAAACAGGATCTAGACATGGAATACACTCAGCAGGTCAAAACTCAGCTCTGAAATAAGCACCAAGTCTCTCCTGAGCCACCAGTGTCTCATTTTGATGGTGTTGAACACACACGCACAATTTATTGCTGCTCACCTTCAAGAGGGGAATTTTTCATCTCCACTTCCCAGTGCTAATGGTTAAGAAGGATTTTCACCCCCTGGCACGATCTGGGAGTAGCTTTGAGACCCTGTAGTCACCTGGTTCCACTGCCCTCTTCAGTCCCACGGGCTGTGCCCCAGGATATTCCCTGGAGCCTCACAATGCCAGAAATTACATGACCAGAATTCCTAAAATTCAGGAGGTGTGGAGGCAAAAAAATCCATTAGGCATGAAAAGGCTGGATAACCAGCAATGGATCCTGGGTAGTTTAAAACTCCTGGCAAATAAACACCAGCAAGGCTGAAGCAACAGTTTAAAAAATATTTCATTATTTTAAAAAGAAAGCACATAGAGATTTCCATTTCCCACCACCACAAGAAGTCCAGAACTTCCCAGTGCTGAGGCAGCTTTATTTCCACAATTGCCTGGAGCAGCAGTGATTCCCACAACACCTCCCCAGTCAGGACAAGCAGGGGTAGATCTCGATGGTGTTGATCCTGAGGACGGTCTGGGGGTTTGCAATGACTGAAAAAGAAGGAAAAAGGCAGGAAAAAAGGATCAGGTAACAGCATAAACCTGGTGCCTAGCTCGTGCCAGGGCTCCTGCTGGCAGACAGCAGCATTCCATGGGGATGCCAAGGACAGCAGGTGCCAGAGGACAGCCTGGTCAAGGCTTTACCATCCAACCCATATAAAAATAGCCATAATTCCTCCTTCTCTCAGAGAAGGAAGAGACAGTGGGCAACCAAAACCTGGGCAGCACCCTGTTTGGGCTTGCTGGGAGCTGTGATGACACATCCAATGTTCAAGGCTTTGGGGAGAGACTGGGATTGCTCTCCTGCCCAGGAAGTTTAGGCAACACTGAGGGAATATTAAATCCTCTGTGGGTGCACCTGGGAGAGGGGCTGGCCCCGAGGGGCTCTGGGGACACGGAGAACAAGCCCCTTCCCCAGGTCCTTGTGCTGGGATTCCTCCCCTCCCACATCCAGCAGGGAAGGAGAGGTGTCCTTTCCCCCTTACTTTTCTTCCTCTGGAAGCTGTGCCTCCTCCAGAAGCGCATGTTGACCTTGGGCCACGACTCCGTCTTCTCGATCACCGTGGCCTCCACACGGACCAGGTCCTTCCTTAAAAAGGAGTGGTAGAAGCACCAGGTTTTAGTTATTTACATCCCAGCATTGTCACTGCTAGAAAGGAAGGGACTATTTTCAGGCTAGCAATGATTTATTGCTCAGATCAACACCAATCTCAGAGGCTGTGACATTTTAGATGAGTATTCGGCCATAGCTCAAGAGCAGTCACAAGTTTCTTTGTTACAGGGTGATATATCAACTTCCTAACTCAATAGACAGCTGCCACAGGGTTTGTTTCACTTTTCTAACTTATCATATTTACTTACTTCTGCTGCACTGCATTGGATACTTTTATCCAATGGGTTTCTAACTCACAGGCACAAGTGTTTTTTTGTTAGGGGAAAACCACAAGTTTTTATTTTAACTTTTAACAACCACACCCTTATATTACAAACTCTTCACTATCTTATCAGCACAGTTTCTCACTTAAGGTATATTTTCACCAACAACTATAGAAATGTAAGTTTATGGTTTTTTTGGTTTAATCTGTTTATTTTCACATCAATCTAAGATTCCTTTAAGGCTGTAGATCAAATTTTTTAGTGTCTGTGCAAGTTTCTGTTTTTCTGATTCTCACCACGTCCTACTCTTGGGCAGCAGGCTTCTGGGAGAAGAGACAGAGGGATAACAATTCTGGGAATTCCAGATCCTCCCTGGGAGGAGGGCCACCTGCCCAGGCACAGCCAAAAGCCTCCAGGTGCTGTACCTGGCTCAGGTGTGACAGGTCACAACTTCCCTGTCATGGGAGGGATGAGATCCTTCCATCAGAGCAGGCAGCAGACACAGGGACCTGCAGGAACTTGTAAGATTGAGGCAAGATAAACTCCCCTGGCACCTCCAGGTGATCTCATGAGCCCTGCTTTGGTTTTGGCACAGGATGAGCCCAGCCCTGCTCCTGGTCAACAAGAAATCCTTCCTCCCCCTCTAAAAGCATCACAGACAGCTGGAAGAAAATCTCACCTTGTTGGAAATGCTATAACTTTCCCAATAATTTTTAAATTAATCGTTTTAATGAACCATAAGCAATTTTCCACTGTAGCCAGCGTTTAGCAAGGCTTGCCATAAAGCTGCTGCTGCTGGAACACAGTTTTGGGGAAAATGACATTAAATCACTAAATTTTGCTAAAACAACTGTAATCAACCTTGAGATGCTTCAAGGGTCTCAGAAGGTGAGAACCCCCAGGCAGGATCCAGACAGGAGCTTTGCACAGGGGTTTTTTCAGTCAGCAGCCACAGGGAAGGAGGAGGAGCTGCTCTTCCATGCACAGCACTCCAGAATTCCATTAAAAGCTCGTTAAGTTTGCCACAGGAAGACATTTAAAGACCATTTTGCTGACAAACGGCTCTGTCTGCACTTGAGGGGGGCAGAGGGGGAAGCCCATCCAGCTGAAATTGTTCCAGCAAGGTCACTGGGAGGCCAAAGGCTTCAGACAGCCACCATCTCTTAAAATTCACCCTGGGGGTGTGATTAAATCAGAGATTGGATCCCGGAGGAAACTGATTTATTTGCAGTTAGTGACCAGCCCAGGAGAAAAGAGATATAAAATAATACAGATTTTAAGAAACCACTGTGTGACCCCGACATCCCAGCTCCAGGATTTGCTCCAGATCCAGCACCACTGAACCACACACAAACCCTGCAGCCCTGAGGGAGGAGAAAGCAGAAAGCAAACTGCACTCCAGCCGTGGTTTACCACTAATCTGGGACTAAATTTCCCGGATTCAAGGCCCTGAAGGGCTCTCTGTGGGACTCAGCTCTAGGAACTGCTGGCAGGAGGCTGAAGCACAACAGAAACCAACTTGCTGGGGAAGAGCTCGTGGGCAGGACAAGTTCTCAGCAAAACAGAACCCAAGGAAAAAAAAAATAAAAATCCCTATCAAACGTTTTAGGTATGACTGGAATGTTCATAAAAATAAGAAGGGGGTCACACATTTCCCAGAGCCCGACACAGCTGGGCCTGCTGCCTTCCGCAGCAAAACGTTCCACGGATTGGATTTTTGCAGGAGGTGAGAAAAACTCAGGCTGGAACCTCATGAGCTGGGCTGAAAGGTGCTGTCCAGAGGCAGAAATAAAGATCCAGGCAAGCTCCAAGCCCAGAGGATGCTAATTCTTGGATCACAGCTGCAGCTGCCAGGCTCGCTCCCTGCAGGACTGAATCCCAGCCCAGCTGGCCGGGACCAGCACGGCTCCAAAGCCTTTGGCACTTCCACTGCACAAAGGGGCAGGTAGCAGGAGGAACAGCGAGCTTTCCTAGAGGGAAAGTTCCCATCAGCTCTGTTTTGTCTAGAAATAAGCCAAAACTTTCCCTGCACTCGTGCCTAGCACAGGCTCCAGCCCTTGTGCCAGCCGGGGCTGGCAGCGACTTGGACAAACACGGAGCCCAAGAGATTCCAGAGCAGGAGCCAGCCAGAAGCTCCCAGAATAGCCTCCAGCATGCAGATGGGGTGTGCTAGGATTTAAAGAAGTGTCATCCTGTGGGGTATCACAGGAACAAAGCCTGTCCAGCTGTCCCAAACAGGCCACGTTTGGGAGCCCACGGGAAGCAGCTCCAGTGAAGTCTCGGGCTGTGAGCGCTTACAGGGTGTTTATTTGTACAACAACAGGAACACAGAACTGCCTCTCTTCTCATCCAGCCTCTCCTCTCCTCCCCAGAATGTCTGTAGGTTAGGGGATTGTGTGAGAGAACTGCAGTGTACATTGCTGGTGACACCCTTTCCCCTTCCCCCTTCTCCTTTTCCTCATCCCATATGGGAGAGCTGGGATTTGGAGGGTTCCCTCAGCTAAGAGGGTGATGGCATCTCCCCCTCAGCCTTCATTCTTCCTGGCCAGCCTCTTCCTCCCCCCACAGACTCCCTTCAGCCACAGGCCCTGGAGGCCAGGCCAGATGTGCAGCCTGGTCTGCCTCAAGCAGCTGCCAACACCTCCCACACCCTCCCAGCACCTGCAGGAGCCCACAGCTGGATTTCTTCCTGTCCTGGAGCTCCTGGCTATCCCCTGCCAAATCCAGCACAAAGAGCTGCCAACAACCACCCCAGGGCCCCTGGATCAGCTGGGGAAGGAAGCTGCTCCTCAGCTGCCTGACATGGCACATCCCAAAACTAAAAGCCCCTTTCTGGTCCTAAAAATGAGATTCTCCTTCCTAAAGCCTTCCCCACAGGCAGTATCTGGCAGTAACTCAGAGAATCCTGATGATCTGCTATTCCAGATCCACTTCCAGGGCTGCCACAAGGACTGGCAGCTCCCAAAATCCTGTCCAACACAGGGACCCGAGGCAGGTACCACCAGTGCCGCTTGAGCCATGTTATCACTGCACAAATAACTCCTAAATACCACCAGCAGTAACACCTGGCCCACAGCCCCCTTTCTTCTGGGAAGGAAAAGTCCTGTACAGCAAGTCCTACAGCAGTGGGATGGAGGCAGTGCCAAGGGATCAACTTCTCCCAAGTTCTGTGACTGCTGGATTACGTGATTAATAGGAAGGGAAAAATTAGGAACACTGAAATTAAGGTTAAGGCCTGCTGGAGTAAGTCAATGGCAAAGGGAAAAGGGTTAAAAACCCAACTCAAGGGACTAAGGAAAAGGAAATTTCTGGCTCATTTCAAGATGACCACCACCAAAATCAGGGTAGAGATGTTGGAGAGCAACACATCCTGCTAGTTTGTGCAAGGAGGAAAAGATCCCACCGAGGTGAATACCCAGGAGCTACCTCAGGCCTGAGACCTGCTGCCCTCCCAGCACTGGCGTGGGGGACACTCACCAGAGGCTGATGAGCTGTTTTACTGGAGATTCTTTCAAAAGCCACGAGGCTGGGATCAAAGTTAGTGCTGATAAATCCCAGTTTCAGGGACTGCAGAGCCCTGAAGCCACAATTAAATACAAAAATGTCATATAATTCCTTGATGAAGCATCTTACCCCAGCAGCGGCCTTCCAATGAGCGTGAAGTCATCAGCACCAACCAGCAAAACCTGGGGGAAATAAATCAGGCAAAATCACTGCTCATTGTCCTGGCAGAAATGCAAACAAGACCTTTCAAATTCTACAGCCATAAAGGAGTCAAAGTGCTTCAAACCAGGCTTTCCCACATTTCAAACCTGACACTAACTGGACGGGTAGTGAGGAAAGCTGCTAACAGGCTGCAGACAGAGCCATTACTCTTCCAGAGAGCTCATCCCACTCAAACAAGCTGCACAAGTATCTTTCTCCATGATCAGAACACACTGAACCTCTCTGTCCTGGCATACCAGCAGCCATAAAAAATTATGAAAAGCAATCAGGGAAGAAGAATAACCTGCCTTGTGTGGGATCTGGACAAATGGCAGCTCCTAAACCGTTGCGTTTTTACAGCAACTGCTACAAATCCCAGTGGAGAAACAATTCCCTCATCCTCCTCTGCAAGGCCTCCAGATGGGGAATAAAGAAATGAACATCTGGGGGTTCATTTCAGCCACATCTAAAGGAACAGGCAGGATAAGACAGGATACAGTAGGAAGAGGCTGCATTTCACTGGAATCATCGAGTTTGGAAGAAACCTTCAAGGTCATGGAGTCCAACCATCAAACCCAGCACTGCCATCATCTTCCCTAAACCATGTCCCCCAAGTGCCACATCTGGAGTCACTTCTCCCAGTGCTGCCTCACAAATCCTCTGGCAGCACTTAAAAACCACACAGAGCTATGAGAAGTCCTGGCTTTTGTTTTACACAGAAAAAAAAAAAAACAAATTAAAGGCCTCTGGTGTTCAGGCAAATTTTGTCCTTCACTCCCATCTAGATCTTTGCATTCTGAGCTGGCTACAGCACAGAAATCCCTCCTCTCTGCTGCACACAGGGATGTGGGGATATAGATGAGGACATTCCTAAAAAGCTGCTTCAAAACTGGGCTTCAAATCAATGGGCAAGCACAAAAACTCCACAGCTCTCCTTAATTACTTGCTTAGCTCTAACAAACAACAGGAAGGTGAAGCCAACGGAATCCCACTCCATAATATTTCCCTTCAGCCTGGATTAATGAGCCTCTGCAAGTCCCTGCTGGCTGTCCAAGGCTGAGGATAAAGATATTAATTGGATCTTGGCAATTCTCCCCTCCGTGCCCCATCCCTCTGCCTCCACCCAGCCCAGCAGGATAAGGATCTTGCAGAGCCCTGAGCAGTTTTATAATCCCTCAGGGAGACCTGCAAGGATTTAAGAGGTTGGACTCGATGATCTTAGAGGTCTTTTCCAGCCTAAATGACTCTGTGATCCGGGGTGCTGGACTCTCAAGGCAAACACAGGCTTTTGCTGCCGGCTCTGGAAACAACAACTGTCATTTTCTTTTTTTGGAAGGAGTTAGGACAACAAAAATCTGTCTCCCCACAGAGTCTGGCAAGACTCACTCCAGCCCTGTTGAACAGAAATCACAATAATATCTGAAACTGGAACAAACCCAAGAGAATTGGAACAAAACAAAGGGCTGGAATGAAGGTGGGAGACCCCCAGGAGCACTTTGGGACACGGCATTAAAACCAGTGATGGGTTTTGCCTCCAGGAACGTTTGCAGGGAACCTGCTCTGGGTTTGTTGGTTTTTTTTCACCTTTTCCATGCGGATCCGGTCTCCACACTCGGCCTCCAGGACGTTGTCCATCATGATGAGGTCCTCACTGGTGATTTTCCACTGCTTGCTGGCGAAGTGCACGACGGCGAAGAGGCGCCCGTAGTGCCCCGCGGCGATCAGCCCGTTCACCTTCTGCACCACCTCTGCTGCCAAACAGGGCCAGCATCAGGGCAGCACACCCAGGGAGCTGGGAAAGGCTGGGAAAACTCACCCAGCCACCCTGCTCTCCCCCCCCAGCACTCTTATCCCCTGGGAATCTTTAAGCAAGGATCAACAGCAGCGTTGCTTCCCAGATGTGCGAGCCTCCCTTTCTTAAAATTAATGATTTATTTGTATTTTAGGTGCTGGCAAAGCCACGCATAAGTAAACATCTTGTATACACTGTGCAGCTTCTCCACACTGCTGACTCTCAGCCCATTCCTCAGGCATCCCAAAATATACTGTACTTGGATATAAAGCATTCCAGAAAAGAGCTCTTGTCCATGCACCCTGTGTTTGGAGGAAATTCCCTCCATTTCCAAGTCATATGCAGACAGCCCAGGGCTCTGAGCAGTGGCTAAGGCACAGAGGAACATCGGGAAGAGCTTGGCAGAGTACCAGGGAAAGCCTGGCCCCAGAAGTTGTACCTGCAGCAAGGACAGGAGAGACCTGTTCCTTGCTTTTTTCCAGAAAAACCTCTTCCCATGTGCATGCAGAGTGGTGCCAGGAGCAGGACAGAGCCCAGAGACCAGGTCCTGCACATGGACAAACTCCATTCCCTGTGATCAGCTTCCTGGGCAGTGAATCCAACCCCAGTTTTTATGGGAACACCAAAAGGTGTTGCTGCCTGACACCATCCCACTGCCAAACAGCAGCTTCCCACCCTCCCGAGCTGCTCAGAAAAACACATTAAAAAGTGGTTGAATCATGGGGTTTTTTTCTTGGAATGCAAACAGAACATCCCTTTGGGACAGACAGGAATCCAGCAGCCAGGCAAACCCAGACCAATCCTTACAGGAATGCTCAGAAAAGGTCCCAGCTTCAAGCCCTAGGATTCAAACTAAAAGGTACAGGTAGGAACAGAAATTATTTGCAGGGCAGGAGCTGTTGCAATTCCCACCAGGATAAAGAGTTGTTGATAACTCTCCCAACACCTCCAGTGCCAGGAAACATCAAGTGATTGCTGGCTTGGATCTCAGCACCGTGTGGAGAGACCCATCCTAAAATATCCGGGGCTGTTTCCATGGGCAGCAGGAGGCAGAACTGGAAAGCTCCTGCTGCTGTTCCCTTTGGATGAGCACAGCCAGGAGATAAGGATGCAATGCTCAGCAGCAGCAGGAGGCAATGGCATGGGAGCAGGATGGCAGCAATCCCTGAGGAGGGGACCCTGCTCCCCACGGGGCTGGCAGGGAGCAGTTTGTGGTTCACTGCTGGGTTATTTCTCACACAGGGACAGGCACCCATCTGTCACATGAGTGGTTATTGGTACTTGACTTTTCATCACAGAGCAGAGAAAAAGCAGGATCAGAGCAGGCCAGCAGGAGATGTGCAGCAGGAGGCTCTCTCCAAAGCACACCCCTCAGTCAGGGACACACTCCAGCCAGTGATGGGGACATCTGCAGGGAGGTGAGCTCAGCTCTTCTTGTCAGCCTTGTCACCCAGCCCAGAGCACTGAGTGCCACATCCAGACATTCCCTGGACACCCCCAGGGGTGGGGACTCCAAACCTCCCTGGGCAGCCCCTCCCAGTGCCTGACAGCCCTTTCCAGGAAGAAATTCCTCCTGATGTCCAACTTGCCTCTTCCCTGGCACAGCCTGAGGCAGTTTGCTCTCACCCAGCAGTCCTGACAAGCTGAGGGGACAGGGACACGACCCCCAGTGTTCTGTCATGCTGTGTCCCACCTCTGCAGGTCTGTCCTGTGCCCACCATCCAACTGCTCCTGCTGGCTGGATGTTCTGTTCCATGCACCAAAACACACCAGCTCTCCGTGTGCCCACCATCCAACTGCTCCTGCTGGCTTTGATTTAGCCAGAGAATGGAAAATAACTAGTTTCTCCTGCCCAAAATGCTTCTCTCATGCTTTAATTTTTTTAATATAGTGTTTCATGCCACACATCACATCAGGTAAGGTTCCTCTGGGAAAAGCTGCCCTAAACTAAGGAGAAATCATTGTACCCAAATCTCCCAAACCTGGAGAGCAGCTGGAGCACAATTCCAGCGACACTAAAACACGTGAGAAATGAAATTAAAAAAAAAAAGAAGTGAAGAACTCAAACTTCCAAATGAAGACATTTATGCTCAATCAGGCCTTGAGGCAGTGCTGGAAGACCAGATTTGAGACCTTTACCTGCATGATACTTGGCTTCTTCCACTGGATCTGGAAGTTTCACTTCAGGCCATGGGGGCGAAGTCAGGGAAGTTTTGGCAACAAGTCTGTGAAGGACAAGGTAAAATTCACTGCAGCAAGCAGAAACTACCAAGAGATGGAAAACAGGGAGAGGAAAGAAGGAAAAAGGAGATGGGAGTAGAACTGGATATTACTCACAAACACCACAACTCACAAGGCATCAGATTACAGTTAGCAATCAGGCAAGAATCTACAATAGCACAAAAGCAATCTTGGATATAAAGAGGAGTGAGATTTGCCTTGGAAAACTCCATGAGATGAACATGAAAGGTCATGGTTTCTGAAATCTGAAAATTTAGCAGATTTTGTCATCACCATCCCAAAATAAAAAGCAAATACCATCCCCCTCAGCAGCGGGCAGGTTCTCCTGCATGCAGAAATCCACACTTGGCCTAAACAACAAAGGATGCACCAAATGCATAAAATATTCAGGAATAAACATGAGACGTAGTGGAAAAAAGCAAAATGGACTCAAAATCCTTTGCAATGATTGATTTACTCTGTAACCCTGAGCCAAACAGCCCAAAGGGCTTTAATTCAACAGGAACTGCAAGCACCTCTGAGTATATGGCCACAGGCACAGAGGCCTCACGGGGTTTAGTGAGGATTTTGGGTGCTGCATCACCCAGGCAGGGATCCAAGATCTCTGATCCCTGAGGATGAGCAGGAAGAGGGAACAGTACATCCTGCCATCCTCCCCGGCAGGAACTCTCTGCTCCTGCAGTGTCCCCTCCTGGTCACAGCCAGCAGCAGCTCCTCAGTCCTGCCGGAGATCCCAGCACAGGGAATGGAATAAAGGCACAACAAAAGGTCCCAAAGGGCTGGAAAAAGCAAAAGCCTGAAGGTGCCATTGGAGGAGGTGTCACAGGACTCCTGAATGGTTTGCCTTGGAAGGAACGTCAAAGCTCATCCAGTCACAACCCATGGCAGGGACAATTTCCACCACACCAGGTTGTTCCAAGCCCTGTTCAACCAGGCCTTGAACATTTCCAGGGGTGCAAACCAAAAAATGAAAGGAAGCATCCTTCTGGGAAAAGTGACTGAAGGTAGGCAGAGCCCAAAACACTGGGGAGCGACCAAGGCGCAGCCAAATCTCCTTCCCAGAGGAAAGCCAGCTGCCCTCCCAGCCTGGCAGCAGGGCAGCGTTCCAGGGGGGGGAAGAGGCAAAGCGATGGATGTGTGACATTACCCTGCCTGTGGGGATGAGCTCTGGGAGCTCCTGTGCCGGACCGCAGCCGAGAGCAGCGAGGCTGAAAGGGAGGAGAAAAAAGAGAATTAAACACAGACAGCAGCTGCTGGGCTTTTGCAGAATTCCAGAATCATTCAGGCTGGAAAAATCTTCCTCCAAGATCATTGAATACAACCTATGACCCATCCCCACTTTGTCAACCAGACCAGAGCACTGAGTGCCACGTTCAGCTGCTCCTTGAACAGCTCCAGGGATGGGGACTCCAGCACCTCCCCGGGCAGCCCCTTCCCAGCCTGGGAAGGAGACTGATAAAGTCCCTACTCGCTCCCATCGCTTGGATTTTGCTGAAGGGTTTATGCCAAGGTGGAAAGAGCTGTGTAAAGCTCATTCTCCCTTTTGTTAACACTCCCTGACTTTTTCAGGCTGCTCTGAGGCTGATGCTGGGAAAGACCCGGATCCCTTCCACCTCTGGGAAGAGCTCCAGGGCCCATCCTGCAGGTAGGTGCAGGGACACAGAGAAGGCAGCAGTGGGGATCCTGACTCCTGCCAGCCTCCTTCCTTCCCTCCTCCCATGCCAGGAGCAGGCAGAGCACAGCCCTCCCATCCTTCCTTTCCTCCCTGCGCCTGGCAGAGCATCTTCCTCCACTCCTTCCTTCCTTCCTTCCCAGCAGCAGCAAGCAGAACTCCTTCCTCTCCTGCCTTGCCTCCATCCTAGCAGCAGCAGAGCATTTTCCTTTCCTTATTTCCTTATTTCATTCCTCTCTTCCTTCATTTCCCCCCAGCAGCAGCAATAGCCCAGTCTGTCCATCCATTCATCCATCCTTTCCAGCAGCAATCAGAGCTCCTTCCTTTTGCTTCTTCCCCCCTTCCCAGCAGCAGGCAGAGCTCCTTCCCTCCTCCTTGCCTTCCCTCCCAGTGGCAGGGGCAGAGATTGTTCCTCCCTGCCCCCGTTCCCGTTCC
>NW_005054416.1:2100478-2107468 GCF_000277835.1 Geospiza fortis | reverse complement strand
GAGGCCGAGCTGGCCCAGAGCAGGTGCGGCACACAGGGCACCGGCACCGACCGCCGGGGACACGGCACAGACCGCTCAGGGGGTTACGGGGCGGCCACAGCCGGGGACACGTGCGGCTGGGGGGGCACGGGAGCGCTGTCACCCCTGGGGAACGCTGAGGGACCCTCAGCCGGGACCCCCTGTCACCTCTAGGAAACCCTCCTGTTGTCACCGGTGGGAACGCTGCTGGAGTGCCACTGCTCTAACCAGCCCACCCCTATAGGAACCCCACCCCAGAGGGCTCTGATCCATGGGGAATCCTGCTGGGCTCGCCTCCACAGGACCAAGTCACCCTCTTAGATGGCCTTGCTGGGGGTACAGACACTTACCCAGCCCTGAGGATGGAGGTGCCAGGACAAGGTCATTCTGCTCTGTCCCCAGGAGCTGTGACCCTCAGCCTCATCCTGTGGTGTTCCCACCTGTGTGTGGTTCCCAGGGCATGGCAGGAGAGCGTCTCCCTGAAGGAATTGCAGCGGAGGGGTGTCTGCTTGCTCAAGCTCCAGCTCAGCAGCCAGAGAACCGGCCTCTACGGGCGTCTCCTCGTGACATTCCAGCCCAGGAAGCGGGACTCGGACGCCGAGCTGCCCTCCAACAGCTTTGGGCCTGGTCAGTGACACTCCTGTCTTTCCAAAGAAAGAGATCATACAGTCCTAGAATGGTTTGGGTTGGAAAGGACCTTAAAGCCCATCCAGTCCCACCCTCTGCCATGGGCAGGGACACCTTCCCCTAGCCCAGGCTGCTCCAAGCCCCATCCTGCATGGCTTTGGACACTTCCAGGGATGGGGCAGCCACAGCTTCCCTGGACAGTGACACATTTGCCCCACCTCACTCTCTCCCTTCCAACCTTTGCAGGGGACATCGTGGGGCTCTATGAGTCAGCTGGGCAGGGGGACCCGCTGTGCACGGGTGTGGTGACACGTGTCACCCCCAAGGCAGTGACGGTGGCCCTGGAGGAGGCCCGGGATGGGGAGCTGGCCCTGGACCACGAGCGCTCCTTCCGCCTGCTCAAGCTGGCCAATGATGTCACCTACAACAGGCTCAAAAGGTGAGGGCTCACCCCGGCTCACTCTGCCCAGCGGGATGAGGAGCACCGAGTTTAGTCTGGAAAAGCCTTCCCAGTCCCTTCCCAGTTTGGATTTGTCATTCTAGAGCCTCCCAACAGCCTCAGTTTACCCACCTGCTGGCTGGTCCTGTTCTTGCCTTTCCCCCTCCAGGCTGTGTTTTGGTCCTGTTGCATCATCTCTGGAATGCTCTGGGTTCTGTGTAGGGCCTTTTCCAACCTGGCAGGAGGAGTGAACAGCTCCTTGCTGGATAAACAACCCAAAAAAGCACATTTGGCTGTACCAAACAGGGACAATGGGAAGTGGAAGCCTGACCAGCACAGGGATGCGTGTGCAAGGGTTGGGAGATGCAGGAATTGTGTGGGATTAGTCTTGTTGGGTAGCATTGTTCAGCTGTGGAATAGTTCAGTCCTGAAGGGAAGGGAAGGGAAGGGAAGGGAAGGGGTCTAGCTGAACATTGCTGTGCCTGTAACCTGGGTCTCCCCTTCTTTGGCAGAGCTCTAACTGCACTCAAGCAGTACCGGGGTGGCCCAGCCTCCGACCTGATCGACGTCCTCTTCTTTGCCTCTGCTCCCAGGGCATTCCCTGAAACAAGTAAGGATCCCTGTTTTATCAGGCTTGATGGGCATGCTTGGGAATTGCCCACGAGAGCACAAATAGCTCTGATCCCTGTTTTTATCCACACATGCTCCAGAAAAGACCCCAGTGTTCAGTGCAAGTCATCGGTGGGGCTGCAGCTGGTAGCATTGTGTTCATACTGGTCTGTACTGGGCACACTTTCCTCATGGAAAGAACCTGGACAAAATCTTGGATATAAGCAGTATCCACTCTGTTGTGCTTCTTTGGAAGGAACAAAGATTAAATTACACAGCTTCACCCTTTGGGGAGAGCAAAGCCTCTGATCAGCAGCTGTGTCGGATATCAACACCTGCTAATGGATATTATCCCATGGCAGAAGGGAAGGGTGCAAAAATCAGGGAATGAGGGCTGAGGGTGGGCTGTGTCTAAGCCATGTACAGAGCTCAGGGCTGCTCTCCCCCCTCATGCCATCCATCCCTGCCAGGGTTCTGCTCCTTTTCCTCCCCTCCACAGCTCCCTGCACTGTTTGTCTTCCTTGGAGTCCTGGGTTTGCCTGCCCACTATGGTTTGCCTCTCTCCCATCCCCTCCAGCCAGGCTTGACTTCTGATAGGATGTGCCAGGGACAAAAAATGGATGTTAATGTGTCCTCTCCCCATTTCTCTAAGCACTGATCCCAGCCCTTTGGCTGCCCAGGGACCTTGGTGCACTCAAGGTTTTAATATTAAATAAAAGAATTAAATTTTAATCAATCAACTTTTCTCAACAGTGCTTTGACCCCTGAGGGAGCAGAAGTGCCTCTAATGAAGGAAAGCTCCTTTTCACCACATTACTCAGCTGTGCCAGGCTGGGCAGAGATGAATTTTCCATCTGCTCAGCGCTGGGAATATTGATGGGTAGATGGAGGCACGTTAGACAGACAGAGGAGGTGCAATATGAACTCCAAGGCCTTGCAGTTACCTCCTCCCTTCAGAGCTGCTTTCTCCCCACCTAGAGAGATGTTGTACCAGCCAGGAATGAAGGGATAATAACTTGGAATAAGCCTGCCCTGAGCTGAAGGGCTCTGCCAGGCAAACTTCACAGCACTCAGGCAGCTTTTCCATGTCACAGCCTCTCCTTCCATGACCAAGCACCCATTAGCCTGGTTTCTTTGGGGATGTGTCTCATCCCATCCATTACCTGGTTTCAAACAAGCCCATCAGCAGCAGGCTGAGTCAATAAGCCCTGGACAGCTCCTGAAATTGGCTGTCTAGACACACATCTGTGTCAACACTGCTCAGGGATGCCAGATGAGCTCACTTCCCTCAGAAACCAGGGAGCCACAGCTGGGAGACAGGGCAAAATCCACTCCAGCAGGTGCAATGTGCAGCAGCAGAAGCCTGAATCTGATTTTTTTTTTTTATTGGGGACAAGATGAGAATCCTAATTTTTCGATCAGGGAATCTTGTAGGTGGGTTCTGACACCACTGTGCATTTCAGTAATTAATTATCAGACAGCAGCAGCCCAACACAGCACATCAAAGCCCAAGTCCTTTCAAAACACTTAAATATGCAACAATAAATACCCTTGGCATAAGACAAAAACATGGGACAGGCTGTGGGAAGAATAACCTCAGGAATGGCCAAAAGGAAAGGAAGGGATTTCCAGTGGGTAGCTGGGATCTGCAGCAAACATTGGAACTGGCACAAAGCACCTCCACACCTCACCTTGCTGCCTCCAGGAAGGCTCTAAGGGGGAGAACAGTTTTTCCAGAAAGGGCAGACTCTGAACTGAGCAGGAATTTTGCCCTTTTCAGACTCCCTGGGAAGCAGAATCCAGGTGCTCACCCATCAAAAATGCCCTCCTTGTCTCCCTTCCACTTTGATCTGCACCCGTGGCCCTGCTGGAGCTTCCACACCTGAAATCTCCTCCAAACAATCCTCCCCTGCTCCCAGCATCCATATGGGATCCCTGCACCCCTACATTTTGGGAATGGGGGGGAGTGGAGAGGCTTTTCTTGCCAGCAGAGGCCAGCATTGCTCTGCTTGCTGTGCTCCTCCTGGCCATCCAAGAGGGACACGTCCCTTGTCCCTTTTCCCTTTGGAAAGCAGGTTCTGCTGTACCTGTGCAGGTTGGTGATAGCTGCCAGCTCTCTCCTGTGCTCCTGGGCTGGAAAAAGGAATGTTCATTTTTGTTCCTGGCTCCAGAAGGCCTGGCTTGTGTCCAGCTCTGCCCATGGCTGTCAAAACATTTGTAAAGAAGCAATCCTGGTGAAAAGGCAGGAATGTCCCCAGAAAAAGCCAACCTGGCAGCAGAGCACTGGGGAAGCACCAGGGATTTCTAGCAAGACTTTCTTGGCTTTTTGGCAGAAGGCCCTTGCAAAAATAACCTGAAATGCTCCTCATCCCTCTGCCCTGTGACACCTCTTGTCATCACAGGGGCCCTGGAGAGGCCTCTGAGATTTTTGAGGAAGACTAAGCAGTCCAGACAACTCAGCTGCCAGGTGTTTCCTCTGGAGAACAGGGGAAGTCCTGATCCAGGCTGAAGTACCCAGCTGGATTTTGTCCAGCAGTGTTGGCTGCAGTGAGGTTGTACCAGGGAAGAGCTGCTGGGGGTGGGGGTCTGAATTGCTTTTGGTCAGAAATATACCCTGGAAAGGGCTTCCAGCTCTGGAAAACCTGGGCTCCTCCATCCAGGAGGGGCTGTTTCCATCCATTTTTGGTACAAAGAGCCCTTTCCTGGGCCTGGATATCACCCCCCAACTCTCTGCCTCAGCAGAGCTGCTGGAACTGTGCAGAAAAGTTCCTGGGAATGTTGGGGCACCAGCCTGGATGGCCAAGGAAATTTGGTTTTCAGCACTAATGAATGGAGTTGTGCATCAGGGCACAATTACCTGGCCACCAGTGAGACACATTCCAGGGATTTCTTCAGGTGGGGATACCTGGAGCCCAGCTGCTGCAGGGAGAAGAGTTTGGAGGAGTCACAGCATCCCATAAGAGGCTCTTCCCTCCTCCCCACCAGTGTGGCCAGCCCAGGAGAGGCACCTTGCCAGCCTTCCCACACAGCAGCTCCTGGCAGCCCGTGGTTGGGAGGGATGAGGGTGGGCACAGGCCTGGAGAAGCTCCTTGGCTCATCCTTGAGCAAGGAAGCATCAATGACTCCCACATCCCAGCTGTTCCTCGCTGTGGGAAAAGCCTCTCAGGTTTGAAGCTATTCCTGCTTTTCCCCCAGCCCATAGGATGCTTCCTGGTCTTGTCTTAGTCATTAACACACTCACCCAAAATTTACATACGAACCAAGAGGCTGAGTGACAGCAAAAAGCACCTTCAGCCCCATTTCTCTCTTCATCATCACCTTCTCAACGAGTATCTTTTGTTTCACCTCATTTGGTGGTGGCCACACACAGGTTCACCTGCCCAAAACCAGAAGAAACTGCCATGTTTTTAATCCAGCCCTTAATGCAAAGGGAGGGCTGGAGCACATGATGCCCAGCAGGGAAGGATGCCCAGAGATGTGTCTTATATAAGCTTTTGTGGGAACGTTATTTTCGGGAAACCTCGGTGTAATGAGTCATCATCCCTGCTGTAATTAACTCCCATAATGAACAGGGAGACTAGCATTAGGATTAGGAGGGGGGGATGAGAATAAATTTGGGCCTAAATGAGATCAATCTGGGAGGGTAAAAAGCAGCTTTTGAGAATTCAGTCTCTGCAGTGAAACCAATTCTCTTCTAATGCGATTTGCATATTCTTTTCTCTTTTTCTCTCCCTTATTAAAGCAGAAATGAGTTTTAATTTTATCATTTAAATTGTTCTTTGTACCTTTTCCTGCCTTCATTCCCAGTCTTGGCTGGCCACCACAGGGCTGCTCTGTTCTGCTCACAGATTCTGTGGGTTGTTCTGATTTTTCGCTGGTGCTGCATTAGGTTTGTTCACTGGCAGGGATTTGTTTGCCAGACCTGCTACTTCCTCCCCAATTTTCATTGAAGATTTCACTAAAGGTGCTGGTTCTCCTGCAACACAATCCCAGAGCTCCCTCCAGAGCCAGGAAAACCTACCTGTTTGATGCTGGGGAAGCTAAATGCCTTTTAAATTCTGGGAATTCCAGCACTGACTGGCTGAAGGCCAAGTGTCAGGGCTGGGGAGGGGATGGGGAAGCATGGATGCTGGATGGGGAGGGAGCCTGTTTGTTTTGGAAGCATAGAAATCTCATTTCTACCTTCTGGGGTCTTCCAGCCCCCTCAGTGCTTTCCTCCCAAGGTTCTCCTCATTATCAAGTGGATTTGGGCCCGCTGCAGAGAACGCTGTATTCTTCTGGATTTGTGCTTCTCAGCCTCTTCCCAGCTGGGGCTGAGGTCTCAGTGACTCTCCTGCTGTCTCCCCAGAGCCTCTGGAGTTCTTCAATGCTTGCCTGGATGAGTCTCAGAGGGAAGCTGTGTCCTTCTCCCTGGCTCAGAGGGAGCTGGCCATCATCCACGGGCCTCCAGGCACAGGGAAAACCACGACCCTGGTGGAGATCATCCTGCAGGCTGTGCAGCAGGGCCTGAAGGTGAGGCTTACTGCCAGGGACCACCTCAGGTGGCCACCAGTGATCATTTCTGGTTGTGTGAAGGCCTCAGAGCAGCATTCCAGCCGTGAGGTTAAGGGAAGCTTTACAGGGGTTCTTCATCAGGAACTGGGGTGGTACCACAAGGGGAAATAGCTTCAAATGGGAAGAGGGGAAATTTAGGTTGGATATTGGGAAGAAATCCTTCCCCTATGAGGGTGGTGAGGCCCTGGCACAGGTTGCCCAGAGCAGCTGTGGCTGCCCCATCCCTGGAAGTGTCCAAGGCCAGGTTGGATGGGGCTGGGAGCAACCTGGGCTAGTGGAAAGTGTCCCTGGCCATGGCAGAGGGGTGCTGGATGGGCTTTAAGGTCCCACCCAAACCATTCCAGGTTTCTGTGATTATTTCACACGCTCCTGGGCTTTGTGGCAGCTGGAGCAACTCCTGTTGGATTTGTTCTAATCCAGAGCCTGGCTTGGCTTGCAGGGACCAGGGACTTCCCCACCAGCTCCAAGGAGGTGCTGACAGAGCTCAGGTTTTTGGGGTGCACTGGGGCTCCTACAGAAGTGCTGCAAAGCAAGGAGGGAATTACCTGTGGTGATGCCAGTGCTTTATTCTCAACAGAAGCTCGCTGGTCTCCCTCTCTCTGCTCACACACGCCCTGCTGCAGCCCGTGGGTGCCCTCGGAGGTGCCAAGGCCGTGTTTGTCCCCGCAGGTGCTGTGCTGTGCCCCGTCCAACGTGGCCGTGGATAACCTGGTGGAGCGGCTGGCGGGCTGCAGGGCGCGGCT
>NW_005054416.1:2099634-2100393 GCF_000277835.1 Geospiza fortis | reverse complement strand
GCCTCCGCCCCATCCAGCAGCACTGCCTGGACGCCGTGCTGGCCCGAGGGGACACCGCCCACATCGTGGCGGACATCAGGAGGGACATCGACCACGCCTGGGTGCGTGCCCCTGCGGGGGGCAGGGGGAGTGTGTGCTGGCTGGAGTGATCCCATGAGGAGGGCAGATGCCAGGGGGAAGTTCTTCCCTGGGAGGGTGGGGAGGCGTGGAATGGATGTCTCAGAGAAGCTGTGGCTGCCCCGTCCCTGGAAGTGTCTAAGGCTTGGAACAGCCTGGGCTGGTGGAAGGTGTCCCTGCCCTTATGAGATGATCCATAAGGTCTCTTCTAACCCATTTTGGGATTTTTTGTGGGGGGACTTTTCTAAACCATTTTGGGGTTCTCTGATCTTCATGTGCTGGAGGGCAGAACTCCTGAATTCCTCATGGAAGTGGGAAAATTCCAGTCCCTGCTGCTGTGTGGGGAGTTGCTGCCCCTCACATCACCCATGTGCCCTGATCCGTGCCCTCCTCTTTACCAGGGAAACATTCCCATCATTAATTCACTTCCTAACAAGCTGTCTGCCTGTCCTGATACTCCCCTCCCACTCTCAGCCACCTCAAGTAGAAAGCAGAGCACATTTTAAAATGCATCCTTAATTTCCTCTTTCTCACCCTAATTTTCCTAACATTCTCTTACAACGTAGCTCCAGTACTTGGGGTGAGGATATGATTCTAATTAGGTTATTTTCCTGCCCTTTTCTGGCCTTTTTTTTTTTTTTT
>NW_005054416.1:2097188-2097734 GCF_000277835.1 Geospiza fortis | reverse complement strand
TGCCCAGAGCAGCTGTGGCTGCCCCATCCCTGGAAGTGTCCAAGGCCAGGTTGGATGGGGCTGGGAGCAACCTGGGCTAGTGGAAAGTGTCCCTGGCCATGGCAGAGGGGTGCTGGATGGGCTTTAAGGTCCCACCCAAACCATTCCAGGTTTCTGTGATTATTTCACACGCTCCTGGGCTTTGTGGCAGCTGGAGCAACTCCTGTTGGATTTGTTCTAATCCAGAGCCTGGCTTGGCTTGCAGGGACCAGGGACTTCCCCACCAGCTCCAAGGAGGTGCTGACAGAGCTCAGGTTTTTGGGGTGCACTGGGGCTCCTACAGAAGTGCTGCAAAGCAAGGAGGGAATTACCTGTGGTGATGCCAGTGCTTTATTCTCAACAGAAGCTCGCTGGTCTCCCTCTCTCTGCTCACACACGCCCTGCTGCAGCCCGTGGGTGCCCTCGGAGGTGCCAAGGCCGTGTTTGTCCCCGCAGGTGCTGTGCTGTGCCCCGTCCAACGTGGCCGTGGATAACCTGGTGGAGCGGCTGGGGGGGGGGCAGGGGCGG
>NW_005054416.1:2087253-2097131 GCF_000277835.1 Geospiza fortis | reverse complement strand
AGGGGACACCGCCCACATCGTGGCGGACATCAGGAGGGACATCGACCACGCCTGGGTGCGTGCCCCTGCGGGGGGCAGGGGGAGTGTGTGCTGGCTGGAGTGATCCCATGAGGAGGGCAGATGCCAGGGGGAAGTTCTTCCCTGGGAGGGTGGGGAGGCGTGGAATGGATGTCTCAGAGAAGCTGTGGCTGCCCCGTCCCTGGAAGTGTCTAAGGCTTGGAACAGCCTGGGCTGGTGGAAGGTGTCCCTGCCCTTATGAGATGATCCATAAGGTCTCTTCTAACCCATTTTGGGATTTTTTGTGGGGGGACTTTTCTAAACCATTTTGGGGTTCTCTGATCTTCATGTGCTGGAGGGCAGAACTCCTGAATTCCTCATGGAAGTGGGAAAATTCCAGTCCCTGCTGCTGTGTGGGGAGTTGCTGCCCCTCACATCACCCATGTGCCCTGATCCGTGCCCTCCTCTTTACCAGGGAAACATTCCCATCATTAATTCACTTCCTAACAAGCTGTCTGCCTGTCCTGATACTCCCCTCCCACTCTCAGCCACCTCAAGTAGAAAGCAGAGCACATTTTAAAATGCATCCTTAATTTCCTCTTTCTCACCCTAATTTTCCTAACATTCTCTTACAACGTAGCTCCAGTACTTGGGGTGAGGATATGATTCTAATTAGGTTATTTTCCTGCCCTTTTCTGGCCTTTTTTTTTTTTTTTTGCTTCTTAATTTATTTTCCATCTTTCTGACTGGTGATTAATTTTCACTTTCATCTCCTTGGGAGGAGTGTGTCACTCAAGCTGCCCTTGGCTGCAGAGAGCTCATCTCCAAGGTCCTGACCCATCTTTTCTTCCTCCTGCCTCTGTTTCTCCACTGCCACATTCCCTGCTTTTCCCTGGAACAATTTCTCCCTTTGCAGGTCCTTCTTTTGACTCTTCTCTCTCTTTTCCTTCTCCCCAGCCCACATAACAAGCAGTAACAGAAATAAAAACCTTGAGGCGTTTCCTACCCCTTTGTGCCTCCTTCCTTCACCTTGCCTTGAGATTCCCAGGATCTCAGCTTCTGGATACTCCTTGCCCCAGCAGGGTTTCAGCCCCACAGTACCTGAGAATGAAATGCAGCACAGATCCAGGGCCAGTCCAGCTCCAGGGATGCTGAGCAGGATCAGGGAGCAGTCCAGGAGGATGAGGCAGGGAACCCAGGAAAGAAACCAGGCTCACTCCATGAGCTGGCCTTAAATAGACTCCCAGACCAATGAGGGGAGAGAGCTCATATGAGGCAGGTGGGGATGATTAGAGTTGATTTTCCTAATCCCTAACTAGGAATGGGTGACATCCAGACTGACCTCATCCTCAGGGCCTGTGATCCCACACCTGGAATTCCTGAGCCCATTCTGATGACACCTGTCAGACACATGGAGGTTTCACAGTTTTAAATACCCATGAATTCAGCCAAAACAGGGGGCTGAGCTGATCCATGTTAGACCCTGGAAAATGCATCCATCCATCCATCCATCCATCCATGGCATGACTATAGGAACCAGCCTAACTCTTTTGGCTGCCTGTAAGAGCTTCTGCCTGCAGCCTTTGCATCCTTCCCAAGTCATCAGCCTTACCTGCAGGGAAATGCTCCCAGTTTCCACCTAGGATTGCTCAGTGAGCCATAGCTGAGCTGTGGTCCCTTGGCTGCTGCTCTGGCAGTGCTGGTGCCCAGTGCTGGTGGGTTGGGATGGTAGGTACATTTAATACCTGCTAAAAAAAGCCCTGGGCCTGTCTGGATGCTGCTCAGGATCATTTCCAGCAGTTCAGAGAGGCCAGTTTGAGGTGGCAGAGCTGCTGCTGGGGCTTGGGGAGCCCTCCTGCTTCC
This sequence comes from Geospiza fortis, assembly GCF_000277835.1. NCBI lineage: Eukaryota > Metazoa > Chordata > Aves > Passeriformes > Thraupidae > Geospiza > Geospiza fortis. The sequence continues at coordinate 2,095,271 of NW_005054416.1, read as the reverse complement.
AGAAGGGCTCTGCTTCCTCAGAACAAGCTAGGAAATCCCAGTCCCCAAGCCCCCTCTTCCCAAACATTCCTCCCTCCCTGATGCTTTGGCTGGCCATAGACACGGCCAACACTGAGTAGCAGCAGTTGGCTCTATCCAAATTTTTCTATTTTCTAGGCAAAAACCAAAAAGGCCCAAGACAAGGGAGAGAGAAGCCATTTTCTGGGTGAGATCAAGACCCTGAGGAAGGAGCTGAAGGAGAGAGAAGAGGCTGCCATGGCTGCAGCCCTCAGCCAGGCCACCGTTGTCCTTGCCACCAACACAGGTGTGACATCCTCCTGCTGGTGTTTTCCCTCCCTTTCCCACACTTGCTCCCAGCTCGTGGGAGCTCAGCAAAGTCTCCCAAAGCCCTCCCCAGTGGGATTCTCCCAGCTTCCACTGTGGCACAGGATGTTGTTGAGCACAGAAGATGGATCTGGAAGGGCCCCTGTTAGCTCTGAGTAGGAGCAGGGAGTGCAGTGAGTAAACAAGTGCTGCTGGAGGTGTGCAATCTGCTCCCCATGGCATCAATCACATGGGATTGCTTCCCTGCTAGGACCCTTGCCAAGACTGATGAAACCCAACACGTGTTTCCAGAGCCTGTTCCCAGGCTGCCTGTGGCTGCTTCTGCACTCACCCATGTGATGTGACACAGGATTTTAGGGAGCAGGTCCACGTATCCATCAGGCAGCTGCAACTGGGAAGGTTTGCCACGTGTGGAAGGACTTTACTGGCTCAGGTTTTTCATACTCACTTAAAATCTTCAGATCTGGTTGCTCAAGGGTCATTTGTTGAAAGGAAACATCAATAATTTTAGGTCATAAAACAGCAAGTTACTGGGGTGAAGGTTAGTGGACAGATAAATCCTTCCATGTCTTACTCCCTGGGATTTGGCCTCTCACTTCTTTTTACTTGCCTGAAAGAAAGGGGGAGATTTCCTTCTCCCAGTAAAACTGGTGGTTTTGTTGATCAGCTGTGATTCTCCCTAGAACTGGAGCTTCCCAGCCAGCTGGGGAAGTGGCAAAAATCGAGTTATGACTGTACAACTCACCAGAGCAGATTCATACAGGCTGGAAACCAGTTTTGGAAGGAGAGCAGTGTCTTTGGTGGCAAACTGGAATGTCTGAAGTGATGCAGAGCTGCAGAGGCAGCAAGATTTACAGTGGCAAAGCCAAATCCCCACTCTCAGAGCTGCAATAGCACAGGAGCTTTAGAAAAAACCTTTCTGTAAATAAAAATCCCCTAGTCTGGGAGACTGGCTTCTTCACCCTGCCCTCCTCCTTTTGCATCCTTCTTTGTGAACTGCAGGGAGATTTGGATGCCCCTGGAATTCAGATTTCTGATCAATGTATGGATCAGTATCAGTAGGTCTGGGTTAGAGCAGGATGTCTGTAAGGAGACAAATGTTACAAATGGACTTCTGATGTTAAAAATTAGCCCTTGCTGTGGCTGTCTGGTTCCAGTCTCCTTTCCCTCTTCCCAGTGCCACGAGGAGGAGCAGAATCAGCCCATCTCCCCCTCTCAGGGTGTCCCTCAGTTACCAGACAGGTGAAGCCCCAGTCCCTCACTCTCTGGGTGTTGGGCATGAGGAGTTTTGTTGGCACTGGGGGGCAGCAGGAAGGTGGGTGTTCCTTGCTCTGCTCCAGATGAAGCACTGGAGCATATTGTTCTCTTTGGCATCTGGGCTTCAGTGCTGTTCCCAAAGATACTTGGAAGCTTCTGTGCCCAGATGCCAGGGGAAAAACGGACAAAGAGGAGCTGGCAAAAACAATCATGACTTACACATATCAATGGATTCATGTTTGGCAGGGCTGAGTTCCTGCATCTCTGCAAAGAAACATTATTTCACTTGCCTCAGTCGCCATTACAACTTGTGAGGTTTGTTTCCAGAGCAGGTTCTTCACTCTTCCTTGCTCCCCTGATCACTTGGGAGTCTTCTCCTTCCACCAGGTGCTTCCTCAGACGGCCCCCTGAAGCTGCTCCCTGAAACCCACTTTGACCTGGTGGTGATTGATGAGTGTGCCCAGGCTCTGGAAGCCAGCTGCTGGATCCCTCTGCTGAAAGCTCCCAAGTGCATCCTGGCTGGGGATCACAAGCAGCTGCCCCCCACCATCATCTCCCACAGGTAAAAATCCTGGATCCTCCTGTTCTTTGTGCACCTTCTGAATCCTGGTGATTGGAGACATTTCACGGTGGAGATCTGTGCTGCCTGCAGGCTCTGTGGAATGCATTTGGGCTCATCCTCAGGCTAATCCAAGTATTTCCTTTAATTCTGCTTCTGTGGTTTCCACATTTATTTATTTAATGTATTAATATGTGAATTGGCCCAGTGAGATGCTGCATTATCACACACCTCAGGGATTATAAAACCTCCCAGTCCCTACAACGTGGATAATAAGAACAGTTAGTTTGTGGAAAAGATCTGTGGATAGTGCAAATTGCCTGTGCTTCCAGGGGGATGCTGCAAAGAGTACTGAGGAATCTTTGAGTAATTTAAAACATAAATGTGCTCATGTTTATCTGGTTTAGGCAGCTCCAAATCTGGAATTACTGAACCACAGAAGCAGAGAAATAGGCCTGACTTCATAAACAGCCTCTCCTGCTTGCAGAAAATAATGAACAAGACATATATCTGCCACCTCACTTGGATTTTGAACACAGGAAATGAAAAATCCAAGGCAGGCAGCAGCTCCCAGCACATGGCCAAGAGATAGTGAGAACAACATTCAGGGGCTGCAGCATCCTCTCATTTTACCTCTCTCAGATGCCCAAAAGCTTGCTGTTCTGCAGATCTTGGCAGGTGATAAACACATGTTCAACTGCCTGGAAGTGTCCAGGCTGGTGAGCTCCAAAAGCCTCTCCAGAGCCCTCCACTCTTGGTGTCCTGCTGTTTATTCCCTGGGGATTTGCAGGCTGGCTCTCCATGCCTGGATTTTCCAAGCAAGGCACTTTTTAGAATAGTATCTTGTTGGTAGCAAGAAGAAATTGGCCATTTGGTCCTTCTAATTTCAGAGTTGTTATTATTTTCTGTGAGTGGTGCATAAAGTTCCTCTTTTCCCCCAGAAAAACTTCATGATTGCTCCATAGTGCCCATCCAGCTGGATCCACCTCAGCAGCCTCAGCCTGGCTTTTCCCCAGACTGTCAGATTAAGGGCAAAACACAGTAAAAATCACAGCTCTGTTGTCTGGAACGGGGCTGACACTCAGCTGGTGTCACTTTTGGCTCCTTCTTGTGAGACAAAAGCAGTTTTTCTTCCCTCTGGAAACATTGTAGCAGCTGCTTTGTTTCTGCTCTGTCACAGTGGCTGCTGCCAGGAGCCTTGGCTGGAGCTGGAGGCAAAAAGCTCCTCCTGGATCTCCTCCTGCTCCTGCTTGAGGAGTTGTGCTTTTCTCTCCATCAACTTTGAACTTGATGGCCTTGGCAGTGCTGGGGGAACATCAGACTCCATGATATTAAAGATCTTTTCCAGCCTGAACAACTGTGATGGAAAGAAATGGGATGCTGGAGAGCCCTGTTGTGGGCTTTCCACGTTCCCTGCAGGCCCAGGAAGCAGCACAGTGGCAGATCCCTTCCACCTCCTTCTGTGGGTATTTCCAGAGCTCCCACAAAGGCCCCAAATCACCTGCCAGCTCCTCTGTGGTTCAGGGGAAGCAAGGAGCTATTTCCAGGGATGATTCATGAAGAGGACTCCAACCCTTCCGCCCACTTTCCCCTTCTCCATTGATGACAGCGGGCCTGGAGTGGGTGGGCTCCTATTTTTGGGGCCACAGGGAAGGGTCTGAAGTTGTCTGGGATGAATCCAGGCTGGCAGGAGGCTCGGCTGTTACTACAGCAGGGGAAGTCAGCCCTGCTCAGGCAGGAAGCCCCTGTCCAGTAGGAATGCTGTGGGACTCTATCCACCTTGTTGTTACCTGCTTGCTCCTCCATGGAATCAACATTTACCTGTTCCTATCAGGAGTGACTCCCTGAAGCCTGGGGAATGTTTGACAGAGGGTCTGAAGGCTCCTCTTCCCTGCTTTCTGACACACCTGGAGCTGTCCCAGGATGCAGAGGGCATCCCCACACACCTTCCAGTCCATGCTGGCAAATTCCAGCCCCCTCCAGTTCCACCCTCGGCAACTCCAGCCCAGGCTCACAGGCAGCAGCTTCCATCTTGGAGATCCTCCTCCTCCAATTTGTCCTTGTCCCTGTGGGCATCTCCATGCCAGGGCACTCCCTGCAGTCTGTCAGGAACATTTGTTTGCCTTGTTGGAGCCCTCATTCCATCCTTTTCCCGATTAATTTGTCTCCACATCAGGGCTCTGATGTATTAATTTGGTTTTACTCGCCTCAGATACTGGCAGATGCTTATCAAACCTCTTGTTTTCTACAAACAGGGATATTTTGCCATCTTGTTTGTCCGTGGTCAGTCTGGATGTCTGCACCATCCCAAATCCATGCGCTGATTCCCATGGCAGGTCTGAATGGGCTTCCTTTCACTTTGTCACTGAAGTGCCAGGCCTTGGGTTTCTCGGGTAGCCTCCACAGCTGGAATGTCCTGGTGCACATCCATGAGTTAACTCCATTAATGTGGAGTTCCTGAGGTTGGAAAACACAGTGACTTCCTTCTCCAGGCTTTTCCAGCCAAATCCAGTGTGTACTGCAGGGATCGGTCATACCAGCATCTCCTGTCTCAGGGATGAATAAGAAAAAATAAGCCATGGCTGAAGACACAGCTCCAGCCTTCCATAGGAAACAATTCCTGTTTTTCTCCTAGTTCTGATCATTCTGGACACGTACAGGGCAGGCTGGCCAAGCACAGCATTTCCTGCAGGCAAAACAAGGTGAAACCATGTTAGCAGCAAATCCTGCTTGCTGTGGGCTGGATTTGGGAATTCTGCCTTTCCCAGCTGTACTTTAGGTACTTTCAAATAGATATTCCCAAGCATCCCATGCATGGTTCTGTCTGTCCAACTTATCCCAATTTTATTTCTCTAAAGCAATCAATAGGCAAAAAACATCTGCTCAGGGCACTCAGGATTTCCTTGGCAGAGAAATCAACCACCACTGGAATTAATTGAGTGGTAAAATAACAGAAAATTATTAACAGGTGAAACATTCCTGAGCAGATTAATTCCTCATTATTAATTCAGCATATAACCTCCTGTGGATCCCTGTGGTGGGAATGCTGCTGGAAGGGTAGGGAGCAGCATTATTCCTGAGGTTTGCTCTGAGGTTTAGTGGCTGTTTCAGGCATGTGCTTGCACCTGAGTGCCAACAGCTCTCCCTGCTTAATTTCCTTCCTGTCCAGGAGATCCAGGCTCCACAGGCAGAGTGGAGCTGGGAGAATCAAGTTAATTCCTGACGTCTGGAATGCACCCCAACCCCACATCTTGCTGTGTCCCTTCATCCCATCTACCCCAGCCCCGCTCTGGCAAACTGCTGCCTCCCACCTCCTGCAGCCCTGTCCATCCAGAGGTTATTCCCCTTTTTTTGCCTGCGTGCTGCATCCTATGATTCAGCCAGGAGGAGAGCTAATGAGGCCAGGCTTCTTGGAAAGATTTGTCCTTAATTGTCCCTTCTTGCAGGTTGAATGACTTGGCAGTCTCTTGTCCCATTTCCCAAGTGCCTGTGGTGAGCGTGGCAGGGCTGGCTGGTACCACAGCAGTGCGCTCGCTGTGGGGCCGTGTAGCGCTGGAATTCCCCCGGCAGGGATTGGATGCCTGCTGTGCCCCAGAGCTTGATGGAAAGCGTTTTCCTGAGCTGTTCCCTGCCATCATTCCATCATCTTCATGCTGCTTCCTTGTGTCTGGCAGCCACCAGCACGCTCACTGTCAGCCTCAGTATGAAAAATCTCTGTACGCTCACAGAATCCAAGGGCAACGACTTCCATCCTTCTTCCTCAGATGGTGCCTCCCAACAAACCCTCTGTGAGGCCAGGAGGGAGCAAACAGGCTCCTGAAAGGCTGAATTCTGTAGGAATTTGATTCATTTGTGCCACATATTATGAGCAAGGGGCACTGCTGGATGTGATGGGGATGTAGTGTGTGAAAAAGCAACGAGTGCAGTGCATCCGTGCCTTAGTCCAGGGCGAGTGGCCAGGGAAGGATGGAAGTGCTGGAGCAGCAGGGAGTCTTGATGAAAGCAGCAGGGTTGGCTGTCTGGGCACCAGGCATTCCAAAATTTGGGGTGGAGCTCTGATCCTATTGCAGTGGGTTGATGCTGATGCTGTGGCTGAGCTTGCAGTAACACCAGTGTAGCCTTAAACTGATGGATCACTGAATCATGGAATCGCTGAGGTTGAGAACGACCTCCAGGACCACCAAGTCCACCCTGTGATCGATCCCCACCTTGTCAACCAGACCAGAGCACCGAGTTCCACATCCAGTTGTTCCTTGAACACCTCCAGGGGTGGTGGTGACTCCAGAAGCCAGGGGCAGGATCCGTGTCCAAGCTTCTCTGATGTGAGTCTGTCCCTGAGGGTCTGACAGACAGCACTGTTGGCACCCAGGTGGAACAGGGGTGACAGTGCCACCCCGGGAGAGCCACACGAAGGCGCTGAGTAGGGCTGGAGCACTGCTGCTCCCGGAGCATTCCCACTGGCACCACCTGTGCCGGGAGGGGCTGGCTGAGCCCCATCCCGCCCTGGGCCGTCCCTGGGGGATGGACACTCTCTCTCCCTCTCTCTGCTTCTCCGTGCAGGGCCGCGGCCGAGGGGCTGTCGCTGAGCCTGATGGAGCGGCTGGCGGGGCACTACGGGGAGCAGGCGGTGCGGATGCTGACGGTGCAGTACCGCATGCACCTGCTCATCATGGAATGGGCGTCCTCGGAGCTCTACGGCGGCCGGCTCAGCGCACACCCCTCCGTGGCACAGCACCTGCTTAGGTGGGTTCTGCTCTCCGGTGCTGCAGGAGCTGAAATGTCCTTTTCGTCCCCGTTTGTCCCTTCCCTGCGGAGTTTTCCGCTCCTCCTGAGGCTGGGGCAGTGTTTTTGTTTCAGCCATTGTTTCATCGAGGAGACATTACTGGAGGATTTGTCCTTTTTGCTGTGTAACCAGAAGTGATGCAGACTTGTCTTCTGTGTCCTCCTTTGCTATGATAATCATGGAATCCCAGACTGGTTTGGGTTGGAAGGTTGGAAGCCCACCCAGTCCCATGCCACGGGCAGGGACACCTTCCACCAAACCAGACTGCTCCATATCCCATCCAGCCTGGCTCTTCCAGGGATGGGGCAGCCACAGCTTGGGTGGCTATTGCTGTAACAGCAGCGCTGGTAACTGGCCCTTTCCCACATACCTTGTGCAGGGACCTGCCGGGTGTCTCTGACACAGAAGAGACCAGCATTCCTTTGTTGCTCATCGACACCGCTGGCTGTGGCCTGTTTGAGCTGGAAGTGGAGGATGAACAGTCCAAGGGGAATCCAGGTACCAGAATGGATGGACTGAGGTGCTCAGCCCACCACAGGTTTGGCCACGTCCCGGAGATGTCTCCCTGAGGAAGGTGGGGTTCCAGAGAGCTTTGCTTAGCTGAGAGATCTTCCCTCCATAAATCCTCAACCTCCAGGGACCCTGAGCTGTGTTGGAGCTCTGGTGACAGTGTCCAGCTTGTGGGTGGCCTCTCCTGCTGCCATGTCCCCTTGCAAGGACATTTCTCCATGCTGAGGGCTGGGACAGGATGGAGAATCCCTGTGGAGGTGCTTTACACCAAGGAAGGGCAAATAGCAGCAGGCAGAGCACAGGCCTGTTTGGGGAAGGCCATGGATAAGGCTCAGAATTGCCTCCCAGTCCTCTGCTCGTTCCATGAAATCCTGTCTGGTTCTTCTGCATGGATTTTCCTAGGACACCAAGTTCTGCTGCTTTTCACCTGAAAAAGTGGATTTTATTACAGAGCTTGAGGGCAAAGTCAGGCTGGAAAACACAAGGGCAGTTTTTACCAGTTTAAATAGCTTTTACTTTCTGTTTGACCCCCACCATCATTTGAGTGCCTCATTTTTCCATGCACCATTCTCAGAGCCCTGCTGA
>NW_005054416.1:2078008-2087232 GCF_000277835.1 Geospiza fortis | reverse complement strand
CTGCTGAACACAACAGGCTCTTGTTCCCTGCTGGAGAGCCAAAAAGCCTGGTCTGAGAGAACTCAGGGATTTGGAGCAGAGGATTAGAGGCACATCTCCCCAAATTTGGGAGGCAGCCTTTTGGCACAGCTCACTGCAGAGTCTTGATGTTTATTGCTGTGTTTTGCTGCAAAGCAGAAGCCCAGCCAATGAACCATGAAATAATTCATACAGGATTTAATTTTCCCCCTCAGATCCCTCTGAACCAGGCACCATTTTGGATAACCATTTCATGGCAGCCTTTCCTGCTGTTTTGGGGGAGGTGGGCACATTGCTCTGGCCTCTGTCCCCTGTCACACTCTGTTCCTGTCCCAGGGGAGGTCCAGCTGGTGGGGATGCACGTCCAGGCCTTGGTGGATGCTGGTGTGAAGGCCAAGGACATCGCTGTGGTGGCCCCCTACAACCTCCAGGTGAGCTGTCCCTGTCCTGGCATCCCCCCTGTCCCTGCACACAGAGCACCACAAGACCCCAGAGAGCTGCAGAGCCAAATTTAACCAGCATTTGGGACCAACTCCTGCTCCTTTGAGCAGCTTGGGGCCGTGGAGGGAAGAGCTGTTAGTGAGGTGTTCCACTCACAGCCTCAGGAGATGCTCATCCTTGTGGGTTTGGGAGGGAGGGATTCCCCCAAAACTTTGCTATTTTAATCCTTTTCACCCATGTATTTCCTTTAAAAGCTACCCTTGGCCTGTTTCTCAGGTGGACATGCTCAGACAGCACCTTTGCCACAGCCACCCCGAGCTGGAAATCAAATCAGTGGATGGTTTCCAGGGCAGGGAGAAGGAGGCAGTGATCCTGTCCTTTGTCAGATCCAACAAGAAAGGTAAGACCTGGCTGCTGGAGCATTGCTCCCCTGGGAATGGGGAGGAAGTCATGTAGCCAAGTGCTGTGGTTTAATTGCAATGCTCTAACACTTGGCTCTGGATGGATTTACTGGCAAACCCTACCTTTTCAGGCTTTTTTGTTTAATTAATGAATATATGTGCTGTCAGGGTTGCACAGGAGGCTCCTGTGCTACAGCAGGTCCAGGACTGCTCAGTTTGAAGGTTCCCTGACCCCTGAGGCCTCAGTAATTATTTAAACCAGGGCCCTAAGAATGTCACATGCCATTAGCCCCATATTTAGGGGAGTTGGGGGGGAATTTCTTGGGTTTTGAGCCCATTTTGGGTGAGCTCCCTGCACAAAATGAGCAGGAGCTGGCATCCCAAGCCGTGCATGGAAAATGCTGCTTTTGGGAGCAAAATCTAGAGCAGAAAATCAAGTTCTTTGCTATCAGCAGCTGCAGTGGAAGTTAATAGCTGGAAAAAAGCTGCTGCCCCGGGGGCACAAGACTCCTGTGTAGGGAGCTGAAGGGTTTGATGGAGCTGGCTCAGCAGGATGGCTCTGTGATCACTTCTGTTCCATGCTGGGATCAATTCCCTTTCCAAACCCACAGTCCTGTGGCCCTACCTGTGCTGCTGGAGGTCAAATGCTGAGGGCTGGAAGGGGAAAAAAAGGGGGGAAATATGCATGGAAGGAGGAGGTGCCTCTTTTTCCAAGCCTAGAGAAGGAAAAGCAGCCTTGTGGGGAGAAAGGAGGTGGGGACAGCACTAAGAATAGTCCTGATCCAGGAGTGACTCACCCCTGTGCTGGTGGGAGCTGGTGGCCCTGGGAGGGTGAGTGTCCCATAGCCCCTTCTCCTGCACAAGGAGAGGCCAAAGCTCAGGTGTGGGGCAGGAATTGCTTTTTTTGGGACACAGGGAGGCTTCTCCTTGACCTGTCCCTCTGCAGCCATTCCTGATCCAGCAGGGAACTTTCATTTAAGAGGAAATTTTTCCCTGTGAGGGTGCTGAGGCCCTGGCACAGGGTGCCCAGAGAAGCTGTGGCTGTCCCATCCCTGGAAATGTTCAAGGCCAGGTTGGACAGGGCTTGGAGACTGGGATAATGGAAGATATCCCTGGCAGAGGGTGGAACTGGACAGACCTTAAGGTCCTTCCCAACCCAAACCATTCCAGGATTCAAAAGAGGTGGATTTGCCCCTGCAGCTGGGTTAAACCTCATCAGAGAAACTGGGAATTGTTCCCCAAGCTGCAGAGCAGGGAGAGGGACTCCCCCTCAGCCTGTCCCCTGTCCCTGAAAGGCAGCACAGAAGAGGCTGCTGAGGCAGAGCCAGGCTGGGCACTGCTCTGGCAGAGGCATTAATCTCTCCCTGCCTGGCCTGCTTGCTGTTCCCTGGAGCTGGGAGCTCGCAGCCACCCACGCTCCGCTCTCGCTGCCTGATCCTGCCTGAGTCATCCCGGCACTGCCGGCTCTCGTGCTGTCTGTGAGCAGAGCAAAGCCTCCCAAATGGCTGTTCCTACAGACCCCAGGGAATCTGGGAGCAGAGGGGAGCTCTGTAGGACAGGGGGGAGCTCTTTACCTGCATTCCATCCTCTGTTGCAAGGTGACCCTTTTCCACGCTGCTCCATCTTGTGTTTGCTCCCAGCTCCGAGCTGAGCTTGTGTCGTGGGCCAGGCAGGGAGATATTTCCCCTTTCCACGTGCCTTCCATCCTCTTCCCTGGCCCAGGAAGCAGGGAACCTGCAGGGAGCCTGTGCAACACAGGTAGGAAGAGGAACAGCTGTGAGCAGAGCCTCATAAAAGCCAACTCTCACCCTCCAGCCAAAAAATCCTTGGATCCTTTGGACCAAACCCCTACTTGGAGGGCATAGGGTCCCCTTCTGCCTGTCCCCCTACCTGGCAGGGTCCCTGTCCCCTCTGGCATCCCTTCCCTCCTGTTGTCCCAGGTGAGGTGGGCTTCCTGGCCGAGGAGCGGCGCATCAACGTGGCGGTGACACGGGCGCGGCGCCAGGTGGCCGTGGTGTGTGACAGCCACACCGTGGGCAGCCGCCCCTTCCTGCAGCGCCTGCTGGACCACCTGACCCAGCACGGCCTCGTGCGCTCTGCCTTCGAGTACCTGGATGACCTCGTGCCCCAAAACTACCCCGGGGAGGGCCAGGCCCAGCGCCAGCAGGGCCCCAAAGCACCGGGCCCCAAAGCACGGCCGGCTCCGGCTGGGAAGCTCAAGGCGGCGGCGGCTGGAGCAGGGAGCCAGAAACCAGGAGCACGGAGCTCCCCGAGCGCTGCCACAGCTGGGAGGGAAAGCTCAGGGTCAAAGGAGGGTGGGGACAGGTTCAGGGCCATGCTGGAGGCCTTCCTGGCGAGCAGCGAGGCACAGCTGGATTTCCCAACATCCCTGAATTCCCACGAGCGGATGCTGGTCCACGTGCTGGCAGAGGAGTACGGGCTGCAGCACCTGAGCTCTGGGGAGGGCCGGGACAGGTACATCAGTGTCCGCAAGAGAGTCCCCAAGCAGCCCCCTCTGCCCTCTGAGCCCCCCCTTCCTGAGCCCCCACTGCCCCCCGAGCCCCTTCCCAAGCCCCCACTGCCCTCCGAGCCCCTTCCCGAACCCCAGCATCCCCACGGGAACACCCCTGACCCTGCGGAGCCAAAGGAAAGCAGCAAGAGCTCGGGGAAAGTGGATCTGAAATCCCTGCACCTGGAGAGAGTCCAGAGGGAGAAAGCCAGGCGGGAGGAGGCGGCCAGGAAGGTGCAGGAGCCCAGGAGTGACAGAAGAAAAAAGGACAAAAGTGAAGCCAAAGGTGGGTGAAACTTTTTGTAGCCAGCACAATTAATGCTCTTCCTTGAATGGGTCTTAATCCCAGTGGATTTGCTCCAGAGTTTGGGATGTGGGCATGGAGCATGTGGCTCTTGGAATGCTGCAGGGAGGTGGGAACTGGCTGCAGCATCCAGGTAGAGGGGGTTTAGATACATGAAGGCACATTCCTTAAGTCAGAGGAAGACCCTTTCCCAGGAGAGAATCTCAGGAATACCGTGAGAGGCTCCCAAGAGTGGGGAGAGGCGCTGAGGGGAGTACCTGCCCACACTGAAGGATGTAAAGGCAGAGGCTGCCCTGGGGCTGCAGGAGGGTGGGTTTGTTCCCAGGCCCCAATCCAGGTGTGTGCTCACCTTTTCCAGGAAAGCCGGTGATCGGGAGCGCGGACGGAGAGGATTTCGATGCTCTGATCTCCGCTGCCATGGAAGCTGACAGGACCTGTGCTTTCCCCCGCTGCAAGGCCTCTGTCACCACCCTGGGCCAGCTCTGCCACCACTGCCAGCGGCTCTTCTGCCTCAGCCACCACATCCCCGAGGTAAGGAGGGGCAGGATGGGCTTAGCCTGGGAATTTTCCCTGTGGAGCTCCCTGGGAAGGGTTTCCTTGCAGGGAGTTTGAGCAGAGCCCTCCCTGTCAGAGCCTGTGCTGAGCTCAGGTACACAGGGGTGGCAGGTGCTGACACCTGGGCTCTGCTCACCTCTTCCTGAGGGATTTTGTGTCTTCCTCTCATTTTGTGCCCTTCTTTACCATTTTCTGGCACTTGCACTCTGAGGCCATGTGGATAAAGTGAGGCAGAGAGCAGAAATGGAGAAGCACAAGTTTCAGGCTGAAGCGAGCCTGGACTCAATTCCCAGCTCTTTGCACGTTCCCTCTGCATTCTGAGGATGATCCCAGCCCTTTGCAGATTGTCTCTGCATCCTGAGGACAGGACAGGCATGATGCAGTGCTGCCTGGCCAGCAATTCAGAATTCTCTGTGTCCTTGTTCCTCACCCTGTGGAACTCCCAGGAGCTCAGCAGCCCTATAAATCCTTGGCAAGGTTTTCCTTCTGTCAAGAGCTATCTGTTTCCATGGCAAGGAATAGTTGTATTTATGGTCACTCACATCCAGGGGGATGGGGATTTATTCCCTGCAGAATGGCCTCTCCCTGCTGAATTGTGACAAGGCTCCAACAATTGTAGGGATTCAAATCCATGTCAGCCCTGGGAAGGGCTGACAGCTCTGCTGGGACCTCACTCCATGGAAACATAAATGACTTTGGGATGGGCCAAGAGAAGGGATCAGATTTTAGGATCTCACCTGTGAGAGGTAATTCCAGTGTTGGACTTGGCTCAGTAAAGCAGCAGATTCATGGCTAAAAAAGGTCTCCCATTGCCCAAAACTCCTTTCCCAGTTCGCTGGAAAGGAGGTGGAAGGAGCCACTTGAACCATCCCAAAGGATGATTTACCTGCTGTTCAGAGCCCAGGACCTGGATCTTTATATTTCATTCTGTGTGAGAGGAGCTATAAAAGATGATTTAATAAAACACAGAATAATAAACATTAATTATTAATTTTAAACAATAAGTATAAATCTATAAAAATAAAGAATAAATCTATAAAAATATAGAATTAAATATAAAATGAAACTAAATAAAAATAAAATGAAAATACATAGAAATGAAATAAATAGTAAACAATGATAATAAATAGTAAACAATGATAATAATAAACAATAGTAGTACAATGATAATTAAAATAAAATTAAATAAAACAATATAAATGTATAAATAAAATAAAAACAATAGTAAACAATGATAATAAAATACTGAACCAAAATTATGAAAATATGTAAGTATATAAAGCCATATAACAGCACAATAATATAATAATATAGAACATAACAATAATAATGGCTGTAAATGATGGGATGCAAAGCAGGTCCAAAAGGAATTCCAGGCTTGAGGAGCAGCAGCCCCTGGCTCCCAGGTGGGTGATCCATGCCCCAGTGCCTGCTCTCTCCGCAGGTGCACGGCTGTGGGGACAAGGCCAAGGTGCAGGCCCGGCAGCGGATCAGCCGGGAGGGGATCCTGTACCCTGGCAGCGGCTCCAAGGACAAATCCCTGGATCCCGCCAGGCGAGCCCACCTCCAGCGCCGCCTGGACCAGAAGCTCAGCGAGCTGACGAGCCAGAGGAAGGGCAAAAAGAAAGACAAGGAGAAATGAAGGACCTGAATCCTGCTTCTTTAACCCTCAAAGCCACAGCTCAGCCCTCCCCGTGGAGCAAAGCTGCTGTGCTGGGCCTGGGTGGAATAGGGGGCTCCATTCAGGGAGGGAAACCTGGAGCTGGGAGCCTTCCCAAGGTGCAGGGCCGAGGCAGGGGAGAGAGAGCTGCTGCATTGTCCTGGTTATCCGTATGGACACGGTGATGGATGCGCTCAGGGGCCAGAGCACGCTGGTAAAACGGGCATTAAACACCCAAAGCTGTCACTGTCACATCGGTCCCTGCGGCAGCACATGATGGATGCCTGGGAGCAGGAACGTGGGAGGCATGGAAAACCCTGGGTGACCCTGTGCTCCTGGGAGGATGGCTGAGGAAATGGCTGTGTCCCAGCCCAGCAATCCTCTGGCTTTGCTCAGAGCTGGAGGGAGCCAGCCTGTCCACACTGCAGCCATTCCCTCCCCACCTGGGCCAGGGGCTCAGGAGGGAGCTCAGCCCTGCTCCAGTGATGGGAATAGGGATGGATTTGGGCCTCGAGCCCAAACTGTGCTGGCACCACGAGGAGCTGCTCCAGCACATGGAACCATTTCCTTGGGAGAGCCTTCCTGTGCCACTGGGAGGTCTCTCGCTCCTCACAGCTGCCTGTCCCTTCCCAGACCTGTCCTGCCCTTCCCACAGAGCTCCTTGGAGGCTGATTCCCACTGGGAAAACCCATAGTGACAGCAGGTACAGCCATGTGAGCTTTTCAGGTGAGAGGGAGCCTTGTGTCCATCCTGGACCCTTTCCTAGTCCTTCACACAGAGTCCATCCATCCATCCATCCATCCCCAAAATAGCTGCAGCAGCATTTTTTGTCCCAGGATGAAGGAGGAGGTGCAAAGGTGCCTCCAAATAGGAATGGCTGGAGAGGAGCACTATAAAAATGCCTAAACCCACACATTCCCCATCCTTTTGGGGCTAAACATCAAAGATTCCAGCACCTATGGAAGTCACTCACCTCATCCCAAGTAAAGCCCAGCAGTTGGCAGGAGCTGCCAGACAGCCAAGCATTTCTGTGTCCATCTCTTCCCAAATACTTGGCTGGGATAGCTAATAAGCAAATTTCTCCCCAGACCTCATGGGCTGTGAGTACTGGCTGTGAACAACTTCCCACAAAAACTTCCTTCAGAAAACCTCATCCTTCAAACCCCTCCAAGCTTGGCTTGTGCCTCAGTGCTGTCCATCACCCGTGGAGGGATGGCACTGGCTCCCCTGGCAGCAGGTGGGACAGGGAGGTGGGGAAGTGTGGGAGAAGGGAATCTGGGCACCAGTGAATGGAGATGGGCAGGGGGAGGAGCCAGAGCAGAGGGGGATGGTGGAACAGGGATATCACAGCCGTGTCCCAAAGGGAAGGTCAGGCAGCACAGATGGGAAGGGAAAAGTGCCACCAGCTCAGGGGATAACTCACCTTGGAGTTACTTTTTAATCAGGGAAAAACAGATAAATGGCTCTTTCACAGCTTTTTCCCTGCTCAGATCATCCAAGCAGCCACATCCCAGCCCATGCTCATCCCGTGGTGCCAATTCCATGGCACAGGGTCCCAGACACCCCCAGATTTCCCAGCCTGGCTTCCCACCAGCATCCTGCAGGCAGGAAAAGCCAAGGCTCTAGGCAAGGAGGGATGTGGCCCCAGTGCATCCTCTGCTCTCCAGCCTGTGCCATGAAGGGCCCCATCACCCTCCACAAACCAGAGTGGGAATTAGCTCCCCAAAAATACCAAACCTGGCTTGGGCCAGAGCCCAGCAGCAGACAGGATCCACACAGGCTTCCTTCTGAAACAGGAGGTGGGCTTAAAAATTATAAAATTAGGGACCTTTCCCACCTGCCTTGGATCACAAGGCAAAGATGTTCCTCTCTAGGCCCAAATCTTGGATAAAATGAGTTATCCAATAAGTCACAGCCCAAGACCAGGATTAGAGGCTGGAAAAAACAATCCCCAGTTGAGAGGTGTTTAAATAGCAGGAATCTGGAGTGCTGTCCTGAGCACTCGGAGGGTGAGTTTGGGTTGGAAGAATGGCTGGGATGGGAAAAGTTGTCCGTGATCCTACTGGATCTTTAGGGGATGATTCCCAGCGTGGATCTGACCTCAAACCCAAGAGGTTGGAAACCAAGAGGTTGGAAACCAATCCCTGCCTGTGCAGCCAGTGGAGATGGGTAGGGATTTACTGTGTGGAGGAACAGACAGGAGGAGAAGCCGTATGTAACAATTGATTTTCTGCTGTTATTGCTCCCTTTTTCCATTCTCACTGGAAACATTCCAACCCTGGCACGGCGCACCAAAGTCACTACAAAAGATCCCCTCAGGATCGCCACCCACGCCAGGCTGGCTTTTGTCACCCCCTCATGATTCCCACCTGAAAACCACCTCCCAAAGGAATCCCACCCAAGAACCACCTTCCAAAGGAATCCCCCCCATCTCCCTCGCTCAGAGTCCCCGTTTGAGGATTCCGTGGATTTTGAGGCCGTTGGGAGCACACAGAACACTTGGGAGCCACAGTTTGGGGAGGTTCCTGCTGGTTTTGGTCCATTTGGCTCCTTCCTGGCAGCTCTGGCCCAGCGCATCCAGGGGTGACCCGGAACGTGCCCACGGAGCTGCTCTCTCTGTGCTCCAGCTGTTTTGGGCCCCTCAGCAGCTCGGCCTTGTGGGTGCCACCAAGTCCCTGCTCCGGGCCTGCTGTCCCCAGGATCTGGGGATCCTAATTCCTGCGGAGCGGGTGCCACATGGAGACGGGCTTGCGGAGCGTGGCCAGCATCTGGTTCCAGTGCGTGGTGCCCATGCCGCTGGCCAATGGCCCAATCAGCACGTGGCCCGTGTTGTCACCACGCCCGTCCTCGCCGCTCTCGGCCACCGTCACGCGCAGGGACAGCTCCTGGCGGGCACGGGGCTGTCACCACACACACACACCTGGCCAGACCCTGTCCCTGTGCCCTCTGCACGGGGACATGCACCCACCAGGCCAGCACATCCGTGCATCACCACCCAGCCTGCCATGGCCCACGTACGCACGGCCCTCTGTGCCCCCACCCTGTTCAAACCCACTCCCTGTTCCTGAAGCCCACCAAAATCCCTAAATACCCACCCTCATATCCTCCCCACACTTACACATCCCCCCTCTTTTTATCCCACATCCCCTAAACCCATCTTTGCCCCGTCCACATACCAAACCATCCCTGTGCACCCCGCTATATCCCAACCCACACATCCATGTCCTCCCCAAGAGTCCCACCCCACACATACCCCCCCTCCAGCAGCCATTTCCACACATCCACACCTCTCCAGACAGCCCCCACACATCCCTATCCCCCACCACACCCCACCCC
>NW_005054416.1:2074239-2077997 GCF_000277835.1 Geospiza fortis | reverse complement strand
AGCCCCCATACCCCCACACCCCTCAAACAGCCCCCCCACATCCACCCCAAACCAGACTCACACACACCCACAACCCCCAAAATCAGCCCCCAGAAACCCACACCCCCAGGAGCTCCCCAGTAGTGGGTTTGGGGAGCCTGAGGAGCACTGGGATGTGCCCCCCTCCCCAGCCCCCTCATGCTGGGCCAGACCTGGAGCACGATGGCAGGCACGGAGAAGATCATGGCCTCGTTGAACACGGGGTTGGTGTCTCCTCTCTTCACCGCTGTCTTCTTCTTGCTGATCTTCCTCCCATCCTGCAGCAGGTACACCTTGACGAAGGGATCTGCTCAGGGGGCAGGAGAGGGATCAGTCCCACGTGTCCCCAGTCATGTGGAGAAAGCAGGGGGACCTTCCTGGCAGGTCTGTCCTCACAGGGAGCCACTCCCGTGCAGCAAACGGGATAAATCAGGACAAAGCCCACCTTGGAGCCCCCCTCACCTGCAGTCACCTTCCCATTGCTCCACACCAGGTTCTTGGCTTTGACCACCACCACCGTGAGCCGCTCGGCCGTGGGCAGGTAGCTCAGGGAGAGCAGGATCTCCCCCACCGTGTCCACCGCCTGAGGGACACCACAGTCAGGACACAAGCACGTCCCAGACCCCGGCTGGGGGACACTGCTGGCTCACCTTGTTGGTGTCCTGCAGGTAGAGCCAGGCATTGAAGGGACGCGTGGCCAGCTCCAGGTCGGAGAGCTTGAGCTCGGCCACGCCGGTGCTGACGCTGCGCTCGTCCTCGTCCACGCCGAAGACGGAGAAGCGCAGGCTGTTCTCCTCCAGCGCCGCCGGGTCCAGCGGCACCGAGAAGCGCTCGTCGAAGGCCACGGAGTAGGAGCTCCTCTGGATCTGCCGTGGGAAGGGGAGGTAGCCCTGGCACGCCTGGGGCTGGGGGCTGCAGCCCTGCTCTGCCCCATCTCGTGGGGGTTGCATGGAGCGCGTCCCCAGGGCATGCCCCATCCAACCGGGATGGTTTATTCCCGACCTGACCGCAGCAACTGCTCGGCCATTGGGGTGACAATCAGGCCTGTGACCTGCCCCAGCGACTGTTAATTATTTTAATTAGAGAATCAGCGTTGGCCAAGTGCTCTCAGATAGATCCGAAGCCCCTGGGAGTGCAGATGCACATCCAGCTTGGCTGTATCAGGCAATGGGATTTATGGCTACAAGGTGTAACCCCCAGCCCTTCCCCAAGCAGAACCAACTCCTGAATGTGTCCAGTGGGAATGGAGCTGTTTGGCTGACATTGTCCCTGTGTCAGGTCATTCCCTGGGAGCAGAGGCAGCAGCAGCTCCCATGGCTCATCCTGCTGGTGCTGATCCCAAAGAACTGGCTGAGGGGAAATGCACTGAAGTCATGGATTTAGGGATGGATTTTTTCCCCCTACTCCAGCCCTGTTCCAGCACCCAAGATGTCACAGGCAAACCAGGGGTTTGTCCCATGGGATGGAAAGCTGCAGCCTTGGATAGCATTGGAGCAAAGTTGAACCACCAGCTCCCCAAAGCCACCCAAATCTGGGTGGAGTAGGGACCTCTCTGTGGGGCTCTATCACCCCAAAAGCCCCCCAGGAGATTCTCCTCCAAGGACTCTCCAGTCATCTCCTCCAAGGACTCTCTCCTGCCTCAGTCTGCTCCTAACCCTGCTCCATCCCTGGGATGAAGGACACAAAGGCAGCACCTGCCATTCCTGCCTTCTTAGTCCATGCTCTCCCACTGGATACCACCAACCTCCAGAGCTCCTGGGGAATGAAGTTCCTCTGTGTGAAGAGCAGATTTTAAAGCCCTACAGATTTTACAGACTGTCTGTCTGCAGCCCACGCTGTATTTTGGGAGCTCTGGATCAAGTACAACCAAACAGGAGCTGCTATTTAAAAACCCTCCAGAAGCACTGGGGAAAAAAAGCAGCTGGGCCTTTATCCATGGCCTTGGGGCAGCTGCGGAGGTAAATTGTGCTGGTGAATTATAAATAATGACACTAAATAATAAATATCTCCAGAGCATAAATAAAGAGCCAGAGATTTGGATGGGAAAATGGTCTAAAAGGGCACTGTGGAAATATTTTGGAGGCAGCTGCCGGTTTGTGGGGACGGAATGGCACCTCCACCCCAGTGGAGAGGTGCCTTAATGGGGACCAAATTCCCACTCCTTGCTGGAATATCCTGATTAAATCAAACTGACTCTGCAATAGAGGAGCTGCTAGAAGAAAACTGAGGCTCCTGCTTTCCAAAAGCAGCTTTTGAGGCACTTAAAAAGGGAGGTTTTGCACCAGAGCCAACCCTGGTTGTGGCTGTCAGTGCTGCCACATGGATTTCCACTGCCGCGTCCTTAGTGGGGAGGGAAAAGCACTGGGGCTGCTGTGGGAAGGAGAGAGACTGTGGGGACTCAGGGGACTGTGGGGCCATGGCAAGACACTTGCAGCACCTGCCCAAACTGCCACTGCCCCCCAGGCCCCTTCCACCACATGCCACAGCGTCCCTTCCCCAGCAGGGACAGCCAAGCAGGAAAACCTGCCACCAGCCACGCTTGGAGATGACAAAGCCAGCCCAAATCCCAGCCAAGGGGGAAGACACTCCTGCCTCTGCCAGATTTCTAATATGCAAACCCACCTGGGACATCCCTCAAAATCCTGTGCCAACCCAGAGCTCTCTGCTCCCAAATCCCATCACTGCTGTGGGGAGCTGAGACCCACCCCAAAATCCCATGTCAACCACATCCAGCCTGGAATTCCATACACCCAAACCCTATGACTGAGTTGGGGAGCTGATATCCCCAATCCTGTGCCAACCATTCCTGATCCTGGCATGCCTGCAGCTCCCTGCTCCCAACCCCCACCATTTCCCTGGGGAATGAGGCCAGGGGACGCTGCCACCCAAACCCCCAGGGTGACCCAGGAGTGCACAGGGAGGGCTCTGGCGGGGAAGGAGGGGCTCACCCGGGAGATGCCGACGATCTGCTCGGCCGGCAGGAGGCTGATCCGCATGAAGCATGACTCGAAGCGCGCGTCCTCCTTCTCCAGCAGGTCCTTGCCCTGCAGCAGCGTGACGTGCAGGGCGGCCGCCCGCCCGTCGTACTCCATGCACACCTCCACCTGCCCCACGGTGAAATCCTGCCCGAAGTTGTTCCCGATGGATGAGATGGAGTTGAGGGAGTCAGCCGAGATGGATTTCCGCAGGGGGCCGTAGTGGGCCAGGCCCAGGTCTCTGCCCATCAGCTCCAGGCTGCCCAGCTCCTGGATGCTCTCCAAGGTGTCCTCTGCCCTCAGGCTGCTCTTGCGGGACGAAGAGCTCCGGCCCGGCGCCCGCTGCAAGCCCGGGGCCAGCCCTCGCTGCCAGGGAAAAGAGAGCAGGCGCTGCCCAATCCATCCCATCCCATCCCTCCGTGCTGAGTGGGTCAGCTGGGCTTCTCCTATCCCCTCCCAATCCCATCCCTCCGTGCCCAGCCGGGCAGCTGGGCTTCTCCTATCCCCTCCCAATCCCATCCCTCCGTGCCCAGCCGGGCAGCTGGGCTTCTCCTATCCCCTCCCAATCCCATCCCTCCGTGCCCAGCCGGGCAGCTGGGCTTCTCCTATCCCCTCCCAATCCCATCCCTCCGTGCCCCGCCGGACAGCTGGGCTTCTTCTATCCCATCCCAATCCCATCCCTCCGTGCCCAGCCGGACAGCTGGGCTTCTCCTATCCCATCCCAATCCCATCCCTCTGTGCCCAGCCGGACAGCTGGGCTTCTCC
>NW_005054416.1:2070063-2073839 GCF_000277835.1 Geospiza fortis | reverse complement strand
ATGAACCGCAGCTCCCACCCGGGTGGCTGCAGACGGGTCGGGCAGAGGCTCTTCCTGCCTGAAATGCCAGCCCTGGCTCGGCTTTCCCGGGAGATGAAGTTCTCCTGCGTCCCCGCATCCCAGCGAGTGGCCGCGTCACTCCCCAGGTGCCGGGGGTCCCTTTGCACTGTGTCCCACTGACAGATGTGCCCAGCGCACATCTGCATCGCCCTCGGCCCAGGAAAAGCCGGGAGAAGGGAAAAACCAAACGGAAAAGCTGCTGGAAACAGGCAAAGCACCGCGGGGAGGGAGCGGCGGGCTGGGCTGCGAGCGGTTCCTGCTGCATTGCACCAGCCTCCATCGCCGCCGCGCCGAACCGGCACCGAGCGCCCCGTGCGACGCGGGGGAGAGAGCGGGAAACGGGAGAGACAGGGCGAAACGGGAGGAGGAATCCTCATCCCGGAGCGCTGCGCGGAGTGCCCCGGCAGCAGCACCGCGCCGCAGCGCTCCCGCTCCCTCCTTCGGAGCCGGAAAAAGCCCGAAGCCAGGCTGAACTCCCACATCGCATCCGAGCGCAGGGACAACCTGCTGCTCCCCCCAGCCCTCCTCCGGCAGGAACAGCAGAAGGAGCCGAGCATTCCCAGCCAAAGCGAACAGGAGCTCCGAGGTTAAACATTGGGATGGGACCCGCGTCCTGCTTCATCCAAAGCCCTAAAGGGCTCTGCTCTATCCCTGCATCCCGGCCAAGGACGCTGTGGGAAGCAGTTGGAGGTTTCCCGTGCCAGAGCTCCCAGGCTCCTGCTATGGTGGAGGGGCAAAATTGGGAATGAAAATAAAAATAGCAGAATAATCTTTTACTGGCTCCTACCTCTGAGGAACTCCAGGTGCAAATCCCAGCTGGACTGACTGGAACCTGCTTCCCCCTCATCTCTGCCCGTTTCTGAGGGCTGAGCGCTCAGGTTGGAAAACTTGGAGGTTTTAAGGGTTTTACCTTGCTTTAGGAAACAAAACCCAGCGGGCACGTGGAGCAGAGGGTTCTCCCCATGGAAAGCAGCGAGGACCAGCCCCAAAACAACCTCGGTGTGAGCGCCAGCAGCTCTGCCCCAAACCCTTCCAGGCTCCCTGGGGAGGACTCACCACTGAAGCGGGATCTGCTCACATGCCCGGTGTCCATGGCAAACGCTCCCTGCGAGGGGACGGCCTGGAATGCGCGAGACACAGCGTTAGGGTGAAGGGGGAGAACTCGAAAATCCAATGCCTGGTGATTTTCCAGCAGGGACGCTCCATCACTTCTCCCCCTCCATCGCTCCCGGCCCTGGCTCCTCTCGCAGGCGCTGGAGCCTCTCAGGCACCGGCAGGAGCTGCAGGAGGGACGGGAACCCTCGGGAAGGGGCAGAGCCGCTCGATTTACCACGGGAGCCTCGGAACAGGCGACATTCCCAAGCTCTCTGTGTGCGGGATCCCCCCTCCAGGAGCCCTCACAGCCCTTTGCTGCTTTTCCAGCTGAAACCTTCCTCTGCCTCCTGCAGTCTCCCAGCCTCTCCCGAGGCTTTGCCCTGGGCCCAGCCGAGGGGAGCAGCCCCACTCCCCCATTTTGGGGTCACTGAGGGGATTAGGGGCTGTTGTTCCCCAGGAATCAGCTCCTGCAGTGGGAAAGCTCGGTTGCCTTCCCCCACAAAAAGGGTTTTCCCCAGCCAAGTCAAAAGGAAGCTGCTCTCCCAGGCAGATCCCAGCACAGGCACCAGGGATGCTGAGGGGGACTTATCCATGCCAGCTACTCCTGCTATGAAAAGGGGGGGTTGGGATCCCCAAAAACACCCAACAAGCAAATCCAGCGATTTGCTGGCACTGAGCAGCACCCCCTGTTCCCTGGCATCCATGCTGGGGAATCACAGACCATGGAGAGCTGGTGGGATCCCACAGAACCCCACAGGGACACAACTTCAGCATGCACCTAAACCCCCCACACCTCCCTCAGAGCCCCCCAGTCCTTCTCCAGAATTCCCAAAGCCCACTCAGGGAGCTGGCCTGGCCTCAGAGAGATTCTGCAACATTTGGGCCCCACCTTTCACCCCTTGGGTGTTCACAGCCTCAGGCACTGGGTGGGGGTGACCAACTCCCCCCAAAACCATCCAAGCTTGGAATTTAACAGGTGAAAGTGGGAATTTCATGGCATGGAATATCAGCTGTGCTGGCCTGGCCCCCTCTGCAGGGGCACAGGGCCCATCCCTGGGATAACAGGAGGAAGGGGACCCCTGGCTGTGACCCAAAGCAACAGAAATGCTGGGAAGGGGCTGGGAGGTGCCCAGGGCCTGCCCACCTCCTCCCTCTGGCACAAACCTCCCTGTGCAATGGATAAACCAGTCCTGCCCTGGCTGGGAACGTGCTGAGCTCATGTCACAGGCTGAGCTCAGCTCAAGGCCCTCTTTGCTGTTTAGTGCTGAAAATTGACCTTTTAACAGAGCAATGTGATGGAGATTTACCCTAAACTGCCTCTTTTCATGCCCTGAAAAGCCCCTGTGCCCAAGCAAGGTGCTCTGATCCTCACCTTGCTTCCCAATTATTTTAATATGAGAACAGCAAAGTTTTCAAGACTGACTTTCCCTGCAGGAGGACAAACATCCCCTTTAAACCTCCTCCATCTCTTCCCAATTTCTTCTGGAAATTAGAGGAAATTCCTAATTTTTCTTTCCTTTCAGAGCTTCTTTCCCCAAAACCTCCCTCTCTAATAAGCT
Source organism: Geospiza fortis (assembly GCF_000277835.1). NCBI lineage: Eukaryota > Metazoa > Chordata > Aves > Passeriformes > Thraupidae > Geospiza > Geospiza fortis. The sequence continues at coordinate 2,071,125 of NW_005054416.1, read as the reverse complement.
CTAAGCAGCAAGTTAAGCAGATTTCCAAGGCATCACCTGGAAAGAGACTGCAGTGCTCAGCACTGGGATGAAACCCAGAGGTATTTTCCTATTAGGAAAACAGCATCAATCTCTCCCGAGCGAGGAAACGGGGGTCGAGGTGCTCAGGGAAGGATTTATGGCGCTTTTTTTTTTTTGTTAACTGAGCTCTTCCCTGGAGCGTTGCACCGAGTTGCTCTGACACCCCCCTGACCTGCTGCTCAAATCCCTGGGAAATCAAGCCTGAGGCACTGGGAAGGGAAGAGGCACTGCACTCCTGCTGCTGGCAGCGCAGAGATTGATGGGGCTTTCACCCCAAGATCTCAAGATCAGGCTGCAGAGCCCTGATTTGGGGTGCAGAGCCCCAGATTTGGGGTGCAGAGCCCTCTCCGTCCATCCCAACACCCCAATGCCAGGACAGCTTCATTTTCCTTGGGAGCTGCTGCAGAGCTCAGGTCCCTTTTCCTGCTTGGAGGGACAACAGAACAGCTCCACGAGGGAGAGAAAAACAGCACCAAAGCCGCCTGTCCCCCCAGAAAAGGGGGTCCCCCAGCCTTCACGGGGTTGTCACCTCGCTGCTTTATGGCGCACAGGCACAGAAACCCCAACTGCTGTTCCCAAAGCACCTGGGCCAGCCTGCCTGTGACCCCCGAGCACGCTGCAGTCCCCAAACATCCCAGCCCGGCTCCCAGCGATCTCCCTGCCTGTCCTGCCCCAGGCCCCCGAGGCCGGTGCGCTGAGCCCGGGCTGAGCTCAGCTCGGCGCTGCCGGTCCCGCAGCGCTGCTCTGCCCGCCCAGCGCCTTCCACCCTCTCCGGCCCTGCCCGGCCTCCAGCCGCAGGGCACACAAGCGGCACGGATGGAGTTTGCTCCTGGCACCAACACAGACGCACCCCAAACTTGCCAAAACAGGATTTGGGCTCTGCTGTCACTCACAGCCCTCCCCAGGGGACACATCCCACCCAAACCGGGCCCCCCGCGCTTTACCTGCACAGGTACAAATCCTCAGGGATCTGCGGGGCGGCCCCGGCATCCGCCGAGCTGG
>NW_005054416.1:2063879-2069828 GCF_000277835.1 Geospiza fortis | reverse complement strand
GGGTGGGCCCCAGCCCGGCCCGAACCCCCGGCAGAGCCTGGCCACCCGGGGGGCGCTCACTCTGGTTTCCCTGCCAGGCTCCCAGCTTTCCTGAGGAAGTTGCCAAAAAAACCCAAAAAAACCCAAAAACCTACAAAATTTATCCCAACCACTGCAAACGCACCCCAAATCCCAGCCAGGAGAGAGGAGGGACAATGCCAGATCCCCCATCTCTCACCAGAGACCCTCTGCTCTGTGCTTGGCCATACCAGGCTTCCCTAAATCCCCAAATCCCCCTTCCCAGGGACTCCCATGTCCGTCCCACTGCATCGCAGCATCTCCAGCTGCTCCTCCCTATGGACCCTGATGAGTGTTTCTCTCCATGGGGGTCCCATGTCCCCTCCCCTTGTCCCTCAAGGGCTGCAGAGCCCCTTGGGGCCTCTGGATCTCCACCCCAAATCTGAATCCTTGGGTTCTCCCTCATCCTAAACAGCTCCAGCTCTGTGTCCCTCTGCCATGGGGACACCTGGGGCTGTCCAGCAAGGACTTGGCTTTGGATCTTCCTAAAAAAAACCATCAGATCCCTCTCCCTCTGCAGCAGAAAGTGGAACCTTTTGGGATCTGGTCCCAAAAGCCCCTTGGAGAGTGTGGCTCCATGCCCACCACACCACCACCACTGTAAAGAATGTGCCTTCACACCCTCCTGTGGGATCTTCCCTTTCCCTCATATCCATGGCTTCAGCCACCTCACCTTAATGCCAGGCGACTTCCAGGGCAGCCAGGAGCAATTTCAGACAGCAGGAGAAATCTTTTCCTTGGAGAAAATGGAATAATTGTGATTTTGTGGGGAAAAAACGCCCACACGACCTAAGAAAAGGTGGGGTCAGGGACCACAGAGCAGCGTGACATTCCAGAGGCCCTGTAATTTCCAGGAACACCAACATCCAGCCACGGGGCCAGCTCAGTGCTGGCTGCAGGCTCCCTGCTCTGCAGAGATCCAGGGAGAGCAGCACTGGGAGATGCTCCCGTGATTTCCTGGTAGAAGTTCATTTCCAGGGAGAAAACACAGCAAGTTTTGACTGTACCAAAAACACTGCCTGGGTGGGAGAGCAGCCAAGGCTCCTTTCCATCAGGCTTCCTGGCTCCTCCTTTGGGCACAGCTGGAAAAGAGCAGGCCATGGTCCTTCCCCACTTCCCAGAGCTCCTCTGCATCCCCAGGGATGTGGCAGGATGTCCCTCTACAGGACAGCTCGGGTCCCAGCACCCTCCTGCACAGCACCTCAGGGCTCACCACTCCAGACTCTGGGCAAAAGTGACCCCCAGAGCTGTTCCAGATGGGATTGGATCAGGCTGAGGTTTGGAAATTTCCAAGCTGGGCACCTGGATTCACCCAGCCTCACACAGACACCAACTCACCTATTAAAAACCCCTCCTTTTTAAAGCCAACACTTACCTTTGGCCAAGCTCTCCATGAAATTGGTGTGACCACAGGTGGAGACCTGCTCCAGGTGAGCTGGACACTCCTGAGTGTGGAAGCAGGAGCTGGCACCTCTGCCCTCCCACAGGGAGGGTCCCATTTTAGGCCACACCAAACATTACTCCCATGAGGAATCTTGGTCTCCTTCCACCTCCTCCCTATGAGGTTGCTTTGAGCACTGCTCCCAGATGATCACAAAAGGATTCCTAAATCCAGGTGAGTTTGCAATGAGCAGAGCCCACCTTTTTCCCTGAAAACCTGGACACATTCCTTACCTCAGGCCCAGCACCCATCCACCCATCCCGTGTGCTGCAGGGGACACAGCCCAAGCTCCCTCAGCCCTCTGGTTCTGTGTGTGAGGTGACAAGAGAGGAACCCCAAAGGACAAACTAGCACTCAGAACTGCATGGACAGGATCCAGACTGTCCCTGGCATCCCCTGGATGCAGACAGATGAGTCAGTGGTTCATGTATGAGGTCAGAGCTCCCGGATCTTTCTGGATGTTCCTCACCAGGTGTTGCCAGTGCAGGTAAGTGGCCCTTTGGTGGGAGGGGGTTGCAGTGACAAGTCCCCCTGTGTCACCTGGCCACCTCCCCAGCTGGGGATTCCCAACTTCCCACTTTTTACAGGTGGAAAGCATTTGAGACACTAAAGCTGGGAGAAATGCAGATGTTGGCTGTCATTCCCGTGCGAGACAAAACCAGATTAAAAACCCAGACGTGTGCTGGGCAGCAGCTCTGCAAGAAGCTTGGGGTTGCACTCTTGGAATTGTACTGTGGTGTTTGTGTCATTTTCTTCTGGATAAACACTTCCCTGAAAAGCAGCCAGGTTGGATTAGGCAGTGTCAGGCTGACGTCAATGCCCGGGACAGCAACGCGAGGGCTCGGAGCAGAGGGGACAGAATCTGTGTGGATCAGTGGAGCTCTCACATTTTGGAATAATGACCTGGGGAAACAAAGCAGCCCAGGCTTCCAATCCCCCTCCCAGGATGCTGAGTCACCAGCAGAAACACTGCCTGGCTCGGGATGCTCCCTGGCTTTGCTGTGCCAGGGATGTGCTTGGACTGGGCCTGTTGGTGCCAGGGGGACAGGGATGCGGGGTGTGACACTGCAGGGATCAGCCTTCCCAGAAACCCCTCGCTCTGGAGCTATCCTGGAAGGAACAGGGCAGTGACAAAGGGTGTCACAGCCTGATGTGCTCCTGTCAGACCCCAGAGCAAATCCCCTGCAGTGAGGACACAAACCCAGCTGAGGACAAAGCAAAGACTCCAGACTGATGGGACACTCCTGGTTTCTGCTTGTGACACATTTTACTCCGCAGAGCAAAGGCAGGTCGACCTTTCTCACTTCACCTTCCCTTACATTTAAGAGATGACCGAGACTAAAAGAGAAATTAAAAATAAGACCTAAGGAGAAGTTGTCAGTCTCCCCAGAGCTGGGACACACCACCCACGTGCTGCAGGCCACTCCAGGGCGTTGGAAGTCAGAGGGGATGCCCCGTGGAGGGGCTGGAACAGCAGTGCAGTGTGGTACATCCTGTGCAAGGAACGCAGCTTGGCCACACGTCCCCGTGTACCCGCGGTCACCCAATCCTCCTCCGCAGCTCCAGGGAGTTCCAGCAGGAAGAACAGAATTCATTTCCCGTGCCTGGTCTCTGTACACTCCAAAACAAGTGTTCCTAATGCCCAAAGGCCCCACGGAGCTCTGGGTTCCCTGGGAAAGGAGCAGCAGATCCCTGTGTGCCGTGCTCCAAGCCCCACCTCCGCACCTGGATCCGAGGCAGGCACACAGCACCGGGCGAAGGCCCTGCCCCGTGTGCAGGGTCAGCACTGACCTCCCTCCACACACAGCTCCTCTGGCCCTGCCCTGGTGACACGAGGAGAGAGGGGGGCTGTGCCAGTGCCATCCTCCCCGTGAGGATTCCCACACGCTGGAATGCTAACAAGGACAATGAGGAGTTGGGTAGGATAAGGTTGGGACTGTGCACCAGGGCACCACGAGTTCCTGTCAGCCCCGTGCCCGTGCTCAGAGTTTCCTCTCCCGCAGCTTGCTCCCGTTGGGCTCATCCAGCAGGGCTGAGTGTCCATCCCCGTTGCTCAGGCATTTGTCCTTCTCGTGCCTGTGCTCCTGCTTGTGCTCCTGCTTCTGCCGCCGGATCTCCTTGTACCGCAGGGTGATGTCCCTGCAACACACACAGCACACAGCTCCAGCCTGCAGGAGCAACACCAAGGGAGCCTCTCTGCTTCTGGGGATAACAACTCACTGGAGCCTCTGGCTGGGCATTGCTACCATTGCTGATGGCACTGATTCACTGGCACTTTGTGTTTCTGGCTGGTGTCCTGGCTCTTCCCACCTCTTCCAGAGCACAACAGCCAATCCTGCAGGAGCAGCCACTGCTGCCCCCTCCACACAGCATTGCACTTCAAACAACTGTGGAATGATGTGGGTTGAAAGGGATCCTAAAGCCCATCCCATTCCACCCCCTGCCATGGGCAACCTTCCACTATCCCAGGCTGCCCCATCCAACCCGGCCTTGGACACGTCCAGGGATCCAGGGGCAGCCACAGCTTCTCTGGGCAGCCTGTGCAGGGCCTCAGCACCCTCATCTTTCCCCACACCACACCTAACCCTGCTCTCTGTCAGTGCAGAGCCATTCCCCCTTGTCCTGTCCCTCCAGTCCCTGATATGTGCAGAGCCATTCCCCCCATGTCCCATCCTTCCAGTCCCTGATATGCAGAGTTCCTCTCCAGCTTCCAAAACTGGAAGGCTGCTAATTCCTTAGGCCCTGTGCAGCTGCTTTCCATGATCCAGACAGGAAGCTGCCAGGATCAGGCCTAGGGAGCTCCCTGTTTATTTCAGAACCTGCACCCACCCAGGAGAGCCGTGCTCTCTCCCCAGGCACTCCCAGGGAGCACATCTGAGGATGGGGGTTGAACAAATCCTCCCAAACCCCTGGCCAGCCCCAAATGCAGCCCCACTCACCGGATGAAGAAGCGCCAGGCTGTCCAGGTGAGCACCAGGATAATCCCCAGGATCCAGCACTGGGTGATGTAGAAGGGCAGGGAGAGGGTGAGCGTGTAGGGGTCGTACTTGACCACGATCAGGAACTCCGTGGCAGTAATAGCAGCAACCAGCCAGGCCTGCTGGCCCAGCTTCTTGTGGAACTTCCTGCAGGAGAAACACAGACAAGAACATCTCATTGCTGTAAAACTGGGCATGTGGAGAAATCTGCACAAAAAGACAGCTGGGGCAGTGATTTCATTCAGCTTGGCACAGTCCTACAAGTCTAGTTCAGATCACACATGCACTAAGGCTCTGCAGGATGACACTTTCATGTTGGTGTTACTTCAGTTTCCTCTCAGAGGCTCTAAAAGTGAGAAAAGTTAAAACTTCATCACCACACAATGCAGGAAGTGTCCCCATTCTCAGGCAAACCCACATGAAACAATTCTCTGACCAGCCTGAGACCAGCTGATGTTCAGGGTATGGTTCTAAACAGGAGCACAAACAAGGCTCAGAGCTGTATGTGACACCAAAGTGTAATTCAAGCTACAACAAACCATCCAAATACATTGGGAAAAAGTATGGAATAAATCAAATGTAGGTGAGTGCTGATGCAGAGGGGATGAGGGCATTCCTTCTTAAAAGGTATCCTGCCTGGATCAGCTCAGATGAAAGGGCTGCAGAAACTGCTCCAGGTGGTGACAGATTAAATGGGCAGAGGCCAGCCCTAACCCACAGGCAGAGAGATGAAAAGAGAAGCAGCAGATCTCTCACAGGGAATTCCAGTTGCTGGGATGATGAGGGCAGCTTTCTGCTCTGCTGGGCTGCTTCCTCCTCTGCCACCCCTTCCCTCACAACAGAATCAAAGATAACCCCAACACAAGAGCTGGGCAGCCCCTAAGGCTGCCGAGGAAGAGAGCTGGTTTCCTGCCCTAATATTCAGGAAAGATGTGAAAGATTTTTCTTGTGAAGAAGGAGATAAAAACTCGTGGCCTTGATGCAGCCTCCTTGGAGGTGAGAGGAAGACTCCATCAGGAATGTGTGACTCGGTCAAATGCTACAAATGCATCAAGACACTCCTGGTCAGGAACATTTCACACATCCAGTCCTCGGGAACTCGGAGGCAGCGAGTGGTGTGTGAGGGCTGGCGAAAGCTTCACCCCTCTTCTGGGACTGTCACAATTCCAGGCACTACATTGTCGCCATGCTCAGCCCAAGGTCCTGCAAGCAAAGCCCCACAGCTGCCTGCAGATACTCAGAATGCTGAATGGGAAGAAGAATTCTTCATGTTGGAATTTCACTGCTTTCTAGACCCAGCATTGCAGGGCTGGCTGGAGAGACCTCCTCAGTTCACCCCAGACAATCCCAGCACCACCAGACAAGGCAGTGAGCCACGTTTTTGTCAAGAAAGGGCAACGAAATATTCCAATCTTTGAGCATTAAGAGTTTCCAAAAGGAAAAGGTCAGCAAGGTTTCCCATGTGATGCAAGC
>NW_005054416.1:2054751-2063843 GCF_000277835.1 Geospiza fortis | reverse complement strand
TTTGTAAATACAACCATGGAACAAATCATTCTTTCCCTGCTCTTCCCCTACAACACCATGGGAAGAAACCTGAAGGATCCTTGGCTTGAACTGATGTGCAAGTGAAGCTGGTAAATGGGGGCAGATCCTCTCAGCCTGGATGGCCTGGAATGTAGGAAGGGATTACAAAATCCTCAGCAGAGAAGGTGTCAGGTAAGAGCTCAGCTCTGCCCTTCTGCAGGAGCAGCCTAATGTCAGCTCTGGGGGGCATCAAGCAGAGCCAGGAACCCCAGGATGTGGGGGCAGCCACCTCCCCCAGCAGGAGATGGTGGCAGGGACAGGGATGCCCAGCTCGGGATGAGCTGCTCCAGCTCATGGAAAGAACAACAACCAGAGCCAGGGATAAGGCACTGGCCAGGGATGGCTCTCCCAAATTCCAGTGTTATGCCACGTGGTTGGACAGAGGGCAAAGGAGCTTTTCCAACCCCAACACAAGATGAATGGTGCTAAGGAGAGGAGCTCAGCAGCGAGGCAGAGACTCTTCTTACCTGTGAGTTGGAGGCACGTCCCAAACCAGTAGGTCCAACACCAAGGGCAGGGCATCCTGCCCCTGCGCAATGTCCTGAATTCCGACTAAGCAATGTGGGCTGGCCCTTCTTCCCACTTCTAGGAGTCAAAGCCTTGCAAGGGAAACTGATCTTCAGACCATGTTGGAACCCTAAATTCTGAACACAGACACTTTGTTGCGTTGGTCAGCGACAGACAATGAACACCCCTGGAAGCCAGGCGGTGCCTTAGGCTGAGGATGTGGGCTCAGGCAAGTTGTGACATTAAAAGAAAAGGTGATTTTGAGAACAAAGCTTTCTCAGCTCTCACATGGTCTGCAGAAACAAAAGCAGCAAGGACAAATATGATGCTGAGGTGGGAACGGTCTCGAATACATGCACTGCTGTGTGTGGTGCCTCACCTGCAGCACATCCTGCTACCCAGGGCCTCTGACCTGCAAGAGGATGCCAGGAGAGCTCCAGAGGGCCAGGGGGAAGAAAGTTCAAGGAAAGAAGTGCTTTTAAGAATCACATTTTTTTAGTCTAGGCCCTGATGTCCCTAGAGGGCACATCCAAGGACTGCAGTTCCTGGCTCTCGGTCTGGAATCGGAGTGCAGCACTCTGCCCACGAGCCAGGGGCACTCCAGCTCATTTCCACATTCCCTTCTCCACAGAGAGATCATGTACCAGACACTGAGGTTAACACAGTGCACACACAATGCCCTTAACAACAGCTGCTCTCTGACCAGGGGGAGTGAGAGCGGTACCTCGGAAACAAAGGAACACGGAGCGGATGCTTTGGGATTAGGCCTTTTTGTCCCTGACAAGCTGAACTGAACTGGTGCCCGAGATGGATGCCAGCAAGCTGGAGCAAGTTCAAAACAAAGCACGTGGAGCTCGACATAGGAAGTACAGAGAGGTGGGGCTTACGGGTCGTCCATGAAGTCGTAGATCTCCCTCATGGCCACTCCTCCCACGTTGACAAAAAACACCAGGCGTAGCAGCACCAGGTAGTGTTCAGGGGGCATCCACAGCACAAACTTCAGGTAAAATGTATTCAGCTCTGCCAATAAAAACTGGGAGGGGGGGACATTGGAATTACATTTGGAAAATACCACTGGATGGAGCCTGGAATGCCCCTCTCTCCCTGAATGGCTCCCCCTGTGCATTTCTCAGCCCTGCTCACTATCACCAAGTGAACCATCAGCATCCACCCAAAACTGGGTTTTTAAACACTTCCTCTACTTTGGAAGAGGCACTAAACAATCACAACAAAAAGCTGGACAAGCAGTACCCTCAAATTTCAAGCAAGGTTTTGAACTTCAAACAAAGAGCCCAAAGTACCTGCACAAACACTGAGAGCAAATCCCAAAAGCACAGCTTTTCCTTTCCCTGCCCTTCAAAATCCAGCTGAGGGAGCCCCACCATAACAAAAGGCACGAGCTGCACATCCTGGGGGGCTGGGCTGGGTTGCTTTTTCTCAGTTATGTAAACTCACCCTCAAAGCCAACTTGGGAAAGTTGATTATAAATTAAGAGCAAAATGTTCTCTCCAGCAGCTGCCCTGGCAATGTGCTTAAGGGAGCAGAGAGACACCAGATTGTCACTTCAAAAGAAGTGATAACAAAGGGCATTAAGCCTTGCTGAAACCCAAGGAGTGAGCCAGAACCTGAAGCTGCTTAGAACCTGTCAGCTGAACCGGGGATGTGCTAAAAGAAACATAATCCCACAGCTCAGTATAAATTCACTGGGATCTCTGTTGCAGCAGCACCTAAACCCCCATTTCTTCAGGGTGCAACCAGCAACCTTTTTGGGGAAACATCTATTTTATTTATACTCTTTTAGTCCTCCCACAGAGCAGGCCTGGTGTGCCACGTGAGCTTGGCCAATGTGTCCTGCAGCAGGAATTGGGTGCTGGGAATTTGTTTTGGCAAAACACAGAGTTCTGTCCTGTGCCACTGAGCCTGGTTCATGCCCAGTGCCCCTGGATCACCACCAGTGTCTGGAGATGGATTTAGTTAAATTTCACAGCTGCTGGGCTGAGATAAGTTTGAGTTGCTCAAAGCAGAGCCAAGCGACACCCCATGGATGGCACAAAGGCCAAAGTCCCCTGGCTGGCAAAGGGGCAGAAATGGGAAAAAGGAGGAGTAAACTGGGCAGTTTACATGCCTGTCAGTCATGTGGGTGACAAGTTCAGTTTCACAGGCACTGGTATGAATTTCAGATGCTGCATTCCCAGCATAAAACAATTCCACCCACTCAGGTGCTGTGTGTGCAGAGAAATGTAAAAAAAAAAAAAAAAATTCTAGGAGAATTGAACAATTTAGGCAGATCTGTGCTTTAGGAGTGAGCTCAGAGGAGCCAGAGGCCTTGGATACAGCCCCTTCCAGCGATAAAGTGACCTGTAGCTGCATAAAACTGAGAGATTTGAGCTACTTTCACCCACAGTCAGTGCTTTGGGGAGCAGCAACTTGCAGAGAACCCAAAGATCCCAGTTCATACTGCTCCCACTGCCAGAACAGTGGGCAGCAAGCAAGGACAACCCTTTCTGCAGTGCATCTGTCACCTGCCCCAGAGACACAGACACAGCCCCCTGTTCTGCAGGATTGGGAAGGGAGCCCTGCTGGCCTCAGCTTCAGGAGCATCCCCAGAGCTGCAGCCTGAGTGACAGGACCTGGAAGCAGGGGACAGGAGGGCCAGAGAGGTGTCCTCACCACGAAGATGATGCCACAGACGGCGAGCCACCTGCGCAGGCTGGAGGCTGGCTTCCACTCGAACTTCACCCAGCTGTAGGGGGTGAACTGGAACACAATCCTCTTCATCTTGCCTCTGGAAAAAAGCAAAATAACCACTGCAGCCTGAAGGGAAAGCAGGCAAGAGGCATCTGCCAGTGTTCCCATTTGAGACACCAGTTCAGATATGCAAAATGCCTCCCTTTACTCCATTAAAATCACAACTTAATGAGATTAGCTCTGAGCTTGTTATTTTAATTATCAATTTAAGCTTTAATATACTACACCCACTGTTGTAAGCAGTTCTGCTCTGCTCAGCAAAGACACTACAGAGCACGATGGGTCATTACTGGTACACAACTACAAGGGATTTATTAAATTTTAATTCCCAGTGTCCCAGTTCCTGTGAAGTTCTGGTTACTAGGGAATGCAAAAAGACCAAACAGATCCTTGCTGTGAATGGGAATATGATGCCAACTTGGATTCCTGCACCTCCTTAAACCATTTCATCAAATAAGCTCATTTCCACAGGATGCCCTCACTCCCAGCCATCAGGCAATGTTTGGGACACACAGGTGGATTTCCAACAATCTCATTCACAAGGTGAATAAAACTCTCCAACAAACCTCCCTGCAGCAGTAAGTCACTGGATCCTGGAGTCACCTGGGAATTCTTTAATCCATATTAACCCAAACAGAACAACCAAGCTCTTGAACAGGGGCTCAGCCTTTGTGCTGTGCCTGTGGAGTTCCCTCCTCCCCAACTTACTTGTAGGTTGGAATGTTCCAGAGCCCTTGCCACTTGTAGGTTTTCAAGGAAAGCCAGGACAGGGTCTTCATCCCACAGTAAATTCCTAACCCGTTACATAAGATCACATCCATTATCCACTGGAAGGAGAAACACAGGAATGATGCTGGGGAAGGAACACTAGAGCTTGGCAAAGGGAATCACTACAGGCACACCCCTGCATTCCAAGGAACGGGACAGTGTTAATCCCACAGGTTTTCTGAAGGTTAAAAAGCTTGGCTTGATGTCTCTAATAATGCACTGACTTTTGAAAATACAATCATGGAGCAAATCACTCCAAGTTTGGGTCTTCCCCAAAATCCATCCAAGCACAGCCCCAGAGCTGTGTGCCCTGACTGCAGGGAATTCTGATCACTCTGGCACCAACTTACACCTCACAGGAAAATAAAACACAACTTTAAAAGGGTGTCCTGTAGCCATGATATTTTCTGAAAAATCCTTTCCTTAGGATTTTTTCTCCCGAGAAGCTGAGAAGCCTCAGAAACAAAATGTAAACAATGATTATCTGCTGCTGTGGAATGCAACAGGTGGATCTGTGATTGGTCTCATGTGGTTGTTTCTAATTAATGGCCAATCACAGTCAGCTGTCCGGATTGTCTCAGTCAGTCACAAGCCTTTGTTATCATTCTTTTTCTATTCTTAGCTAGCCTTCTGATGAAATCCTTTCTTCTATTTTTTTAGTATCGTTTTAGTACAATATATATCATAAAATACTAAATCAAGCCTTCTGAAACATAGAATCAGATCCTCATCTCTTCCCTCATCCTAAGACCCCTGCAAACACCGCCACAGTATCCCTTTAAGCTCACACCAAATTTTGCCTTTCTCTGGACTTCAGACTTTATTGCTTTATTGCTTATATTTGCTTTATCAGCAAATATTTGAAAACGTTCAGGTACAGCTTTAGATCCTCCCTGTGGTGTGAAATGAACCCAAACAAATATTTAACCATGTCCAAGTGTTTGTAGGACACAAAATGACAGAAACAGTGACAAGCAGGTCACAAACCCAACAGGGAGCAGTCACACATGTGATACAACTCAGCTCTCCTCACTTCCTAGCCCTCCCAGTAAAATCTGTATTCCCAAACAAACCCTGATCCCTGCAGTACATACGTGATCCCACCAGCATTCACTGAAGTTTGGGAGCTGGTGCTCCAGGCTGTACTCCAGGAACTCAAACATGACACTGATGATCATGCACATCCACCAGTCCCGAATCATCAGAGTCTGAAGGGAGAAAAAAGCCTTTCAAACAGCTGCTAAAAACATCTACAATTGTCTCCAGCATCCAGAAAAGGATCAGGAAACTCAGGACAATTTTATTTTTGTGATATGATGGTCCAAATGCTCATAGGCCTCTCAACTTATCACCATTACCTGCACAAGAAACAGTAATGATACCAAAGAAAATCACCTCCATGCCGGCCAAAGCCAGCACAGGAATACAGATTATGATAAATTCTGGTAAAATGGGATTCAGCAGGAGAGAAATTAGTTAAATGCATGGAATTACTGGGTGTTCAACCACCACAGGCAGCAGCTTCTTACAGTGCTCAGAAAAGGCTTTTCAGAGCCTTTTATGGGCTCTAAACGACTCCAAAGCCACAATAATTTCTGATGAATGAGGCCCATTCATTCTCAATATTGCCACCCTGGTGCTTTGAGATTTGGGGGAAAAAATCCAAACACTAGCCCATCTCTGTTTATTGAGACAACACACTCAACCTCCAGCTTTTAATAGAGAAATAGGTTAATATTTAACAGATTTAAGAGAAAAAATATGCTATGGCTCTGAGAAAATCCAGCAGTCAGTCTCCTTCCAGCTGGGCAGCCCAGCTTCTCCTGCAATTCTCTTGGAAAAGAAAGAATCCAAGTTTTCCAAATTGAGAATCCAGTTCATTAACAGAACAAGCTGAAGTCCAGGTTTCCCCATGCCCAGCAAATTCACCTCTGGTTTTGAGGTGAACCACTCACAGAACACATCTGCACTGTTAAATGAAAACACAAACCAACAGTTCCAGCTTGTTTTAGAACAGCCAAGCTCTGTCAGTTTGTTATTTGAACAGCAAACCCAAACAAGGTCTGCAGGGGGCAAAATCTCCTGAGTCAGTCAGCCTGCTTGGGTTAAAAAAGGTAATATTTAGACCAAAGTAATCAGCAAAACATTGTTGAATGTTCTGCCAGAGACAGGCACAGCTGGAATTCCTTCTGCAGTTGCTTGATACCAACTAAAAAGTAACAAGAATTAAACCATTGCCCATTTAATGGTTTAAAATCCTGATCTGATGCCACTGGGAAAGCAGCAGCAACAATATTTGCCTTTGGGAATATCACTGTCACTGCCAGCCCCACACTCCACTTCCAAAGGTCATTCCAGCATTTCTGTGGCTACAGGAATTAAGTTTTTTACTGATCTGACCCCAGGATGAATCCCTGTGGAGAAGGAAAGAGCCTGTTGATGTAACAAGGCTCTGGAAAGAAATGAGGTGGTCTAACATGGGCAGGAGACAGGAAAGAAAAGGCAGAAAAAGGCTTTTGACATATTGATATGTATTTTCATGTATTACAAACAGCCTGGTTTAAGTGACGAAGGCCTGGCATCACAAAAGCAGCAGCAGTGAGGCTTTGGGAACAAAGAAACAAAGTTCCTAAGCTGAAATGAGTCATTGTTACCTTCAGGTACCACCCAAAAAAGTGAGCAGGAACAAATCCATCCAGTTTGTCCTGAAAATCAAAAAGAGAGTGAAGGTCAGAGCCTTTTTATTTTTTTTTCTTCCACGAAAAATGCAGCAATAAACGTCTATTTTTCCCACACGTGAATACTTGCACTCCTTCATCAGGAAGGAATTTAGCAGAGCTTCTTAAATCTTACCAGCCTGCCAACCCCTGGACACAGAGCCTTTCCCTCTACTTTTATCAGATTCCAGTTTTTGATGCACTGAAGATTTACAGGGTAGACCCAAAGGATTTGGGTGCTCCTCACTCCATGCAATCAGGGAGCTGTAATTAACCATCATTCCTTTACCCTGGAATTTCTGCCAGTGAGAAACCTGATGGCTTTTAGGACTCAGAAAAGTCCTGCACTAGTGGAAGGTGTCCTTGCCCATGGCAGGGGAGGGGGTTACATCATCTTTCCAACCCAAACCATTCTGGGATTGTGTGGTGCAGCTTTAGGGCTCTGTGCCCCAGGGTGACTGAGAAGACTCCTCAAGCACACCAAGAAATCCAAACTCTGAGGGGAAAATCTGACACCAAGGAGCTGAGAAAGAAGAGCTGTTGAACCCTGGGCAATCAGGTAATTGGGATCCAGAGAGACACACCCCCATGTGATGGACAGGAAAGGTCAAGAGAAGAGAAATGAAGAGGCTGGAGAGTCACTCACAGGCTGTGCTCTAATTAAGCACTCAGCCAGACCCACAACTGCACTCTGAAGAGCCCAACGAAGCAGCTTTTTACCCAAAACCAGCCTCATGAGTGAGTTTGCTCCTTACCCAGATGTTGTGGAAGGGATCAGTTCCATTGCCAGGGTCATAAATGAGGCAGTTGCCCCCGTAGTCTCTCTCAGGCAGAGGAACCCCCAGGTGGGGGTCGATGTACTTCATGAACTGCCTCCCGTCCTGCACCGTCTGCAGGGAACACAAACCAGGAACCCTGAAGGACTCACACACCATTAAGAATTAAGAATTACCCCTTTTTCAAATTCCTTGAGGAAGAATTGTTGAAATACAGCCAGGCACACACCTAACTTGGAGCCTTTAATCCTAAATATTAAGGGAATAAAAGGCTACAGAATGACCTTAAAGATGAAAAATCAGCGATTTTAACGCTTTACCCCAAGCCACTCCTCTGTGCTCCCCGTCTCTCCCAGAAGCTTCACACAGCTCATCCTTCCCAACACCCATTTCCAGTAAGGTCCCATGCAAACAGCAAAGAGAAATTATCAAAATGACCAAAATGTGAACTCATCTGTCACTAAATCAGCCACACACTTGCTGAGCATTTATTTCCCAATGGAATCACTCAGTGTTGTGGTCAAGGCTCGACCCTGCAACATCTGTGACAGGCAGCAAAGCTGGACAAAGCCAAAATTAATTGAGTAATAATAAAATTACAGAATAAACTGCTGAACTCTGGGACAAGTTTCAGCCACGAGCAAGCTTGGATTTGCTGTCAGGAAGTTCAGCCACCTGCAAACTCAGCAGAATTTAACCTTATTTAAACCTGGGTAAGGCAATGATGTATTTTTAGTAGAGAGCTGAGCAACATGAGGGAGTTCCTTAACCACTAAATCTCTGCTGACACCACACACTGCCACAGGGAAGAAAAGCCATCCCAGGCTTTTCTGTTGGAATTCAGAACCACACCAATAAAAATCACTCAGTCTGACTGCAGCTACTCAGGAATATCATGCTGAAGGATGGCTGGAAAAAAAACAGGGTGGCCAGTCCCACTTTCTTAAGCTCACATGGCCTCTAGAAGCAAAACTTTAAATTAAAAAAGCATTCCCCACCCTTCTTTCACACAAAATGATTTTTAGAGCTGCCTGATGAGTATATTGACTCAAAATATTTAACTTCTGAGAATTGTACAAATCAGGGGGAAGTTCTCAGTTTACTAAAGGACAGGATATGGCAAAATGTTTAATTTGGAAGCACCAAGGGCACATCTTTCTATGAAAAGCCTCCTCTCCTCAGCTCCTGCCACCACACAAAGCTGGGTGTGAAGTTTTGGTTTATTGCAAAACCCCCACACCTACCAAGAACCTGTCACTCCAGGTAAAAGATATTTCCAAAGGTGAAACCAGGTGAATTCCCCCTGAGTCACACATGGCCCAGCAGGACAGAGACTGGACTGTGAAGCACCAGCTGCTGAACATGAACTCCCTCACCAGCTCATCTAAAACCACTTCAACAGTGTCTACCCCAGGCTGAGGGTGACTGGAGGTCAGAGCAGGTGAAATATTTTTATATTATCATTTCCCTCAGCCTCATAGTCTCATTAAACAGCCTAATGATTCCATCTCACAAA
>NW_005054416.1:2039446-2054721 GCF_000277835.1 Geospiza fortis | reverse complement strand
CACCACAAAGGAATTGATTCCCACATGGAAGTGGCATTTAGGAGCTGGAGGTGTCAGCCACTTACCTGGAAGAGGATGAAGATGAGGAAGAGCTCATAGACCACGCTGACACACAGCCAAAACCTCCAGTAAGCTGCAGAGAGACACAGGGGATGTCAGCAGCAGCTTTGGAGCAAGCCATAAGTTAATTATTCACTAATTTCAGTCCTGGAATGCTTTGTGTTGGGAGGGACTGAAAGCCCATCTCATTCCACCCCTGCCATGGGCAGGGACACGTTCCACTGGCCCAGGCTGCTCCACACCCAATCTGGCCTGGAACACTTCCAGGGATGGGGCAGCCACAGCTTCTCAGGAAACCAATTCCATCTCAAGAGAGGCTCCCACCATGGAATTACAACTCCCAGCTCCCAAGCACAGTGCTCCCCATCCTCCCTCAGGGATACAAGCAGAAAGGAGCTCCAACTCCCACACAGGCTGCTGGGTAAGTTTGCTGGAACTGCTCAGGCACTGGCCTGGATCTGGGAGAAGGGATCCAGGTCCAGAACACTCCAACCCAACAAACTCAGCAGTTAGGAAGGGGAAGGAAAGCAATGTGCCACCTGCAGTGCTTGCCAGCAGTCCTTGGAGGAGAACCTGATCCTTCCTGAGCTTTCTCCCTGGTCTCAGGTGACCTGGGCTGCACCAGACACATCCCAGGCAGGCTGGAGTCGTGTTCAGCAGCCCAGCTCCGGCCTGGGGACACGGTTGTGTCTCCAGGGGCAGAAAGCATTTCAAAACCCCAAAGATAACTCCACTTTTACTTGCAATGACATCAAAAACAAGCAGACCAAAGGTTCAGCAAGGCCTGTCCATAAGAAATGCCGTGCAAAGCTCAGCTGCTGCTGGGAGCCCTCCCCAGATGTGTGATTACAGATGTGCACACACCCAGCGACGCCTGAACCCAAAGGGTGCCCAAATTCCAGTGTCTGCACACTCCCAGCTCTCCTGCCAGGCTCAGCCCTGGGGTCACAGCCCATCCTGGATGGGGGTTTTGTGCCCCATGGGCTCATCCATGCCCCTGATCCATCCAGACACCTCTGGGCTCTGGACTCCCTCAATATTTCTGTCTCCTGCCCTGCTCCTGCAGAGCCAGGGCGGGCACACACACAGCTCCAGCAGTTCTCCCTACCCAGATCCAAAAATTCCACACAAGGGAATTCAGGAAAACTCACAACATTCTGGGTGCACACTGAAATTCCAAAAATGCCACACAGCACTCTCAGGATGAGAGCTGCCTTCATGTGTTTCCTGGAATGGAGCTCCCCTTCCTCAGGTCCACGGGGGAGATGCAGAGGAATCCCAGCAGGGTTTGCCAGGAAACCAAGACCCTCAGGCCTGCCTTGGGAATTTCTCTCTGTTAATTCCAAGGCAATGTAGGCACTTTGATGTTCAAAGCAGGGCCAGGCATAAATTACACAGGAATGAAACAAACAGAGGCTTACAAACAGAGTTATCAGCTCAGAACCCCAAATCAACTCCCCATGGAGCTCCTCAGGAGATGTTTTCTCCCAAAATGTGTCTTTATCCAGCTCAGCCTCAAGTAGGAAATAAATTATTTAAAAAAATAAAAATAAAAAACAAAAACAAAACAAGAAAGAAACAAAAATTAAAAAATGAAACCAAAAATACCAACAAACTCCACACATTTTTAAAAGCAGCCTCTGACACCATCATTAAAAGAGATCACAATATGGAAGGTGAAACCTTCTTGCAGCAATCCTGCTAAATTAATGTCATCAAAATCACCTATTTTACACTTCTGGGAAATAAAAAAGAAAAAAGGAAAATAAAAAAGGCAGGTGTGGCCTGCAGAACAGCAGTTCAGAGCTCTGTGACAGCTTTCACTCACTTGTCTTTCCAAAATGCATCTTAGGAAGAAACAAACAGCAAAAAAAATCCTCCATTGGTCACAGGATTATTTGGAAGAGAGGAGCCTCTTCCCAAACTGTCACCACATTCAAGCCAGCAGGGAAAATTAGCTTTTCACCACCACACTTCTCCCACCTTTAAATGTCACTGCCAGATACCAAAAAATGCCTTTTTTTCTAACCCATAAACCTTGCACCAGAGATTTTACACTGCTCACAGACAGCAAAGTGACAGATTGGTCCTGAAAGTGATGTAGGCACAGAAAGCAGAGAAATCTAAATCCTTGTCTGAGCTTTTATTCCCCTCTGTACACAGAGCTGTGGCAGCTGCTGAGCAGGCTCAGCAAAAAAAGAAAATTAAAAATGGAGATCTGGCTCTGATTTAGGGCTGTGGTTTCTCCCCAGCTCACAGGGGTCCCCCAGAGGTTCTGAACACACCCAGTACCTGCACCCCAAATGTTTCCAAGGCTGTACAAACACTGTTCTCTCTCCTGCTGGCTCAGGCTCAGCTTTAGCTGTAAGGTTATTTCTGGCATGTCTCCAATGCTTGTTTTCCTTTAATTCACTTCCCATTTTGCCTCCCTCCAATCAGGACTTTCCTCCTGAGTGAGGAGGTCTCCACTAATCATTGACACACCTGATAACCCAGTGATTCCTGGGATCAAACATTAAACTGCTGCCTTGCAGGGATTTGGGAACAGGGCATGAACATCCCAGCAAGCTGAATCCAACCAGCCTTTCCCTATTTCTGCTCAGAGCCTGGCCCACTTTGCCTGAGGGGCTAAATGAGTAAAAAATACAAAAATTTAAGTTGTTTGCCCAAGGAAAACACTTGCCCTGGAGCTGCTCCTTCCAGTGCCACCAGTGCTGCCCTTGCCTGGTCCCTGCTTGCACATTCCCACTGTCCCAGCCCTCAATCCCACAGGTTACTCCAGACCCTCACAACTGACTCCCTGACCAGCTCATCCTGTCACACAGCCTGTATTAAGTCAAAATAACTCCTGGCAGAGGTTGGGAATATTAAAAGCTGCTTCTCAGGGCATTAATAAGTGTCATGGAAAATTTCTTTGGAATGACAGCATGGATGTGTTATCTTGGCAGGCAATAAAGCATCCCTGGGCTCCTACAGCAGCAGCTCCAGAAGAGGAGCTGGCAGGGAGAAGGAAGAATATCTCTTATCTGCAAATCCTAAGGAGACAGGCTACTGATGCTGGCTCTATCCAGGATTAGTTCTACCACGAAATGCTCCCCAAATTTGGCTGTTCACCCACCAATAAACAAATGGATCCTCAAGCAGAGTTTAACACCTGTCCCTTGCACTGTACTGCTCCCCTGGGGCTAAAGCAGTGAAGGTTTGGATAGAACCACAGCCAGTGGAAAATGGGATAAAAGCAGGGCAAGTTGGTAAAGCCTTGTCTGAAGAGTCATGCCTACTTATTTCCATGACACTCCTACATTTCTGAATTACAGGGAGGCAACTGGTGTCTGTCTATGCAGCAAATTATTAAACTGCAGAAAACAGGGGCCTGTGTGGAATCAACAGGGAAATGGCAAAGCTGGATGAGCCCCTGGCTAAAGCTGGGAATGCTGAGAAGGCAACCAAAAAAAGAAATAAAGCCACCAGTCTGGACAGGTGCCACTAAGGTAGTGGCTGGGATCAGTTTCCTTAATGGCCTTAATGAAAAGTAGGTTAATGACACAGAGCAGGAGCAGCAGGGAAGGCAGGGACAGCAGAGAAGATGATCCCAAGGGACTGGAGTGACAGAGGAGCTCTTAACACAGCTCCACGCTCTGGAATCAGGAATTTGGGAAGCATCACATTATCACAGAAATCCCCAAAATAACCCTGCAGCTCTGGAGAGGACATTTGAAAGCAGAAAGCTCAAAACAAAGCCAGAATGTTATGGGGAAATGTTATATTTGGGGCAAGACTAAAAGCCAAACTTCCCTGCTTTGCTCTAGGGAATAAAACCAGCCCAGACAAACCCTCAAAACCTGGGTGCACCCAAGTGTCACTGGTGTCCTCAAAAGGAGCACCTGACTTTACAGAAGGAACCACAATTAACTGGAACAGAAGGAAAGACTAAAACCTGCTATTTAATAAGAAAGGCAAATTTAATAAAGCCCCAGGTCTGCAGAGGTGTGCTGAGGGCACTGCTCTGGAACCACACCTGCTTTGGCTGAGGGTTGTGGGGTGGCTGCTGGGTTAAATTTCTGGCACAAAACCCAGCTTTATTTGGCAGTAGGAGAGCCCAGTGCTTTCAGGAATATTATTTAAGCCTATATGAATTCCCTTAATTCTTCCTCTTTCAACGATTCACATCTAAAAATAGGCAAGAGATCAAAGCCATTTAAATATTTTCATGTTTCACCTGCTATTCCATTACCTGGAAGAGGTTTGTGTTGTGCTTTCAAGACTTCCAGTCTAACAAGAAATCTTTAAAATCATAATCAAGGGCCTCTAATCTCCCATGGAAAATGGACATGGAGCTCAGGAAGTGCTCCTGCATCAGATGCAAGGTCACAAGTGCAGTCCCAGCACAGAGAGGAGAAAAAAAATGAGGATAAACAGGGGAATTTCAGGTTTAAGAACCTGGCAGTTCTCAAGAGAGCTTTTTAGCTACAACAGGAAGCCAAAGCAGGGAGATCCACACAGATCTGCAGGCTCCATGGAAGCCCAGCAGGGTGGTTATGGAGGAACCTCCATGATCAGTGTGCAGTGCTGAGGAACCTGTGATTACTGAAATTACAACTTACCTGCTCTCCAGGCAACACAAACATTTACCTCCCTCACAGAGCAGGCAGCTGCTCAGGAGGATTTGAGTGAGCCCAGCAAGGTGAATTACCTGGGTGAGGTCTTGAGAATGGTCCATCTTTAGCTTGTGTCACCCCAAAACACAAGAAAACCAAAATACTGGCGACGATTCCTCTGCAAGAAAAAACAGAACACTCTGGGTTATTGCCTCATCCTCCTCCTGAGACTGCAAATTATGTTCTCTGATGAAAGAAATGTCTGGCCCTTGTTCTTTAACTGCTGAATGTGTCCCTCTTAAATAGATCCAGGCACCATCCAGAAAAAAAAAACCAGCCAAAAAAAGGCTGAGGATCACAGCAAGTCAAACACTTCCCTG
Source organism: Geospiza fortis (assembly GCF_000277835.1). NCBI lineage: Eukaryota > Metazoa > Chordata > Aves > Passeriformes > Thraupidae > Geospiza > Geospiza fortis. The sequence goes on along the minus strand of NW_005054416.1, from coordinate 2,049,683 downwards.
TGTCTGGGAGCAGCTTTTATTCCCAGTGGCTCACAAAGACACAGGATTTAGCAGTGACACAGCTCTCACTGCTCCACCACATTTCTATGGAATTTAAAAAGGAGCTGTCAGACTTGTCACCACTCCAAAACAGCTTCCTAACCAATTAAAGACAAGCAGGAGCTTTCCAGACCACACCAGCACTGCTGCTATTTCAAGAGCTGGAACCATAACACAGAGCCTAAGGAACATAACAGAGATTTTAAATAAAAATAAATTATCAGACCAGAAGCCCAAAGACCTATGACCCTGGGCATGTTCCTTTAGTTTTAATGGATTAAATGGCATAAAGCAATCCAAAAGTGCTCTTTTTACTGCACCTAAACTCCCACTGGATCCTGCTTGCTGTCTCATTTCACCTGCTTAAGAGCTGGCTGAAAGGATGGACAACTGGCAAAGAGCTCATTCCACATTTGCAGAAAATGATGCAACCCCTGACTGCAAATAAAATGGCTCAGTCTGTAGAAATCACACAAAATACCCAGTAATTTTGCTGCCAGAGAGAAATTGTTACAAACCAGAAGCAACAGGAGACTGTTTGTGCTTTAAACATGTCAAAAAACCTTTCAAAATAGAAGACTAGAGGATTTACAGAAACTATTTTATAACATTCACCTCTGAGTATAAATGTTTGTGCTTCCTGAAAATAAAAATGGGGTTTAGTTAGCAGATGTAACTCAGTAATTTTGCTTGCTTTAAACACTGGGAAGCACACCAGAATTAGGTGACTGAATGGATCTGTGAATAGACAGTTCCATGGGGATTTCCAAAGATCTGAAGGGCAAAAACCCTTTCAGCTGACCTCCAATAATGAGAATATTCTGCATTTTGAGGCCCTGGCTGCATCTGGAAGCTCCAGTCCTGTGTGGTGTGACAAGCTCAGCCATGAACTGAGGGGTCCAGACCGCTGCTCTGGCCTTGGGAGAGTTCCAATTCCAAAGCTGGAATTCCAATTCCAAAGCTGGAATTCCAATTTTCAATTCCAAAGCTGGAATTCAAATCCTGCATCCAAATCACCAGAGGAGCTCAGCTGTGCTCCTTCCTCTAAACCCCACTCTTGGCCCAAGAGCTGCTGTGCTGAAATATGCTGGGGATCCAGATACATTCACTTACTTCAAGTTCACCACAGGAAGTTTGGAAGCAAATCACAAATTTGCATAAATAACCACACCAGCTCAACTTTTTTTTTCCCCTCTTATCCTCATTAATTTACCTTCCAATGCCTCAGCAGCAGCCTGGCCTGAGGCAGGAAGGCTCCAGCACCTGACAGGGGCTCTCCTCTCCTCACCTGGCTGGACACAGCCAATGGATTTTCCTGAGCAGCAAATCAGGAAAGGCACAAGACAGCAAAATGTGCCCACAAAAAATCATTTTAGCACTTAACAAAATTAAAAAAAAAAAAAAAGGGAGAGGCTGGCAGCAGCTCCATGAGCACAAACAAACTCTTGTTTGTGCTGAGAGTCGATTCAGACACACAGGACAATGAGGAGCTGTGCATGGCCCTTTGTCCTGGGATTCAAGGAGGCAGCTCCCACTCCCTGTTCCCTCCCGGGCTGGATCCATGCTGGCACAGCTGGTACAACCCCCTCGGGGCACCACAAGCCCTGGAAGAGAGCTCTGGCCTCCTGCTGCCTCCATTTCCCTGACCTACACATCCTTGGATCTGTCCCCATGGAAAGCAGGGATTGCCAGGAGCTGTGTAAAAAAATCATCTCAGGAGAGACATTCCCAGCTGGAAATTCACAACCCTGAAGCACACCGGTGGTTTTAAACCTGAATGTGTTTTTTATGGAGAAAAAAAAAAAAACAAAACACTTTTTTCCCCCCCAAAACACTCTGCTCAGCATTCCAAATATTTGGGAGCTGCGAATTTCTTCTGTGGTATGCAGAGGAGGTGCTCAGTGTTTATCTGGCTACACTCAGAGCTGGAGCTGAGTCCAGGCTGAACAGAGGAGAATGTCACAGCTGTCAGTCAGGATGAGCTATCCCATGGCTGGAAGAACAGTGGGAATAAAGCTCTCACAATCAGACAGGTTCACAGCACAACCTCTCCTTGCCTAACAAAGTTCCACTGTTCTCACACCGGGGGCAGTCTGACCACATGAGTGATCCCAATGAACTCTTACTATATTTACATATAAAAAGCTCCTGTAACCTTATCTTTAAAAAAAACAAACCCAAACAATCCTCCTTTAATTGTTTCAGGACAGAAGTCCTGTGACAGATGCAAACACCAACATCAGCCACGGACACCACACCCCGGGAGCTCAGAGGTTCCTGCTCTCACTCGGGTCTGTCCATCACTTCTCCTGAGTGATTCCACAAATCCACCTCTCACCCTGCTCCTGCCAGTGACTGCATGGAGCATTTTACAGGGTGACAAAATCCTGATTTTATAGGGGACAAGGTGGGACCATCCCACAGCTCCAGTCTGGGAAACACAGAGGCAGCAAATTTGGGAAGTTCACCCCCCAGTTTACTGCTCTGAGCACCTAGTGCAGCTCACAAGGACACCTCAGGCAGGGCATGGAAACAAAAGAGGCTGGAGCCTTTGGGAGTGTGCATTTCAGACACTGCTCCACTGTCAGTGTGCAGGAGGTGGAAATAAAAGCCTGTGACAGCTCCAGACTCTGCTCCCTGGTGACAAACCCCCCCTGGTCATTAGGCACCAAGTGTTCCCAAGGAACACCGGCACACAGGGACAGCCTCGTGCTGGCTGGGGCTTGGAACTGCAGCACAACACAGCTCCACACCAGGACTGACAAAGCTCTGGGGGCAGGACAAGGGATTTTCAATTATGGATGCAAAAAAATCTGGGATAATTTGGGCTATGGATACACTGATGCACACTGTGCCCATCTCACCCTGCTCTGAAATACCCCATTTTGTCCAGAGATACGTGAAACATGGAATATTTGGAAGATCATGTCCAAGCCTCAGGATGCTCCTTTTCAAGGATTTTTGTGCCAAGACCTTGCAGAGCTGCAGCAGTGAGCAAAGCCCATTTGCTGCCCCTTTCTCGGCATGATGCTGTAAATTGATTTTAACAACTGGGCATTGGATAAGCACACAACAACTCGTGTTTCCTGAGGGAAAGATCCACCTGCTGACTAATCTTCCCTGGGTTTGTTTTGATTAAGGCAGCCGAGGCTCTAAGCTCAATAATAAGATATTCCACTGAGTCACCTTAGCTCTGTATTACTCCCTAAGGATGCATCATCACTTCTCTTTCAGCTCTTCCCCTTCCCCATTCTGAGTGGCCATTCCAGGCCACACCACCCCTCCAGCCTGGCCTCCCTCATTATGCCTGGGAACAAAATGGCATTTGTTCACACAGCAACCTTCCAGAACCTTTCCCAGCTCCAGACACCTTCCAGCTTGTCCCATGTCACCCCCACGTGTGAAATCTCAGCTCTCAGTGGGGCACAGTGGGAGTTCCATTACCCCCAGGCATTGTGTAACCGCCAGAACAACAGCCAAGATTATCTCAGGAAATACCACAAATCCTGCATCTCCAGGACAATGGATGCTATATCCTGAGTCACTTCAGAAATGTACAAAAAGAAGGGAAAAAAACCTTTCAATAGCAAGGGGAAAATTTTCATTATATTTAAGAAACCAGACTGGTAGAAAACTATTTTCTTGCTTCCAGCAATGATGCTTTGCACCATATCTTTAAAACATATTTAGCTTTTTAAAACACCACTTTCCTACCTCCTTTTTCTTCCCAGTTGTATTTTAAAAGGGGAGAAATTCAACCACATTGGATCAGTTTAAATTACAGTAGGAATTGACCACACATGTAAGATTCATTCTTATTTCCCCAGAGCTTCCCTGCGGGCTACACATTCTCACAGCAATTTTCAACAACAAACAAAGATTTGTATTGAAATCTTGAAGAGAATTTTACAAAGAGCACTTGAGCCAGAAAAATTTAGTCACAGCCCCCAGCATTTTCAAATTATGGTTATTTTAAGGAAAGGTTATTTTTAAGAAAAGGCTATTTTAAGAAACAGCAACAGAACCCTTGCCAAAGAAACCCAGCCAGAAGGCTTTAGCAAGCTTTTTGTGTTTTGCTTTAAATCACACCACAGAGCAGCCACAGGCCTGAAAGTGACACTAAACTGATTAGAAATTGAATTCAATGATCAGCATCAGAGGAGCTTACAGACTTATGACTGGTTTTGTAACTTCCTAAGGGAACAGGCACTTCCACAAGGGAGCACAGGGGTCACTGGAGGTCCCTTTTCCAGAACACACCTGGGAATATTCAGATATTCCTGAGATATTCACCTCTTTGTGTTGTAGGCTGTGTCCTGGGGAGTCTCTTCCAGCAGGGTAACGTAGCCCAGTGCACACGTGAGGATGAACAGGACTGTCAGGGTATGAGCTCTCCTGAAATTCAGAACAGAGAAACATGACATTACACAGCAGGAGAACTCACATCTCACCCTGCCAGTGCAGCCCCAGGAGGCCAAAACCACGGCCAGCAGTCAGGAATGTTGAGGTTTTCTGTACTGCAGAGCACAGAGAGCAGAACTTACAGTGGCACTGCATGTGATCAGCAGCAGCTTGGAAAAAACCAGCACCCAGTGCAAACACCCAAATTTAAACAGCTCCAGGTGTCTCCCCAGGTTTGGCAGGTCCACACCTGACAGTGCTGCTCTATTTCACAGCCTGCTAATCAAAATTGCAGCTGAGGGAACAGGCCCTTGAGAGCAACCAAAGGGAATTCACTCCAGACATGGGAATTACACAAGAAAAACTAGTCATTAAAAATTTTAAAAAAAAGAAAAAAAAATTCTAAAGGAGAACAGGAGAACAGTTGCTGTTGATGCCACCTCAAGATGTCAGATTTCCAGGGATATTCCTACAGTTTCAGTGCACTTAGCACAAGGGATTTCTGTGGGAACAACCATGACAGCAAAGCTGGGTGGCTGTTCCATAGCAGTAAAACATCCTCATCCATGGGAGCCCAGAGGTTTATATGGATTTTGGTGAAGCACTCAGGGAGAAATTCTTCTGGCACAGGTTGCCTAGAGAAGCTGTGGCTGCCCTATCCCTGGAAGTGTCCAAGGCCAGGTTGGACTTGGCTTGGAGCAACCTGGGCCAGTGGAAGGTGTCCCCGCCCTTGGGACTGGATCAAATTTAAGGTCCCTTCCAGCCCAAACCATTCCAGGATTCTGTGATTCTATGGAAGGAGAGTGAGCAGAGCACACCCAGCCAAGGTGACACCCACACCCTGCACCCACTGATCACCACACAGAGAATATTCTTACAAGGTCTGCATCTTTTCTTACTTCAAGTTGAAAATTCCCTTCCTAATGAGGAGCCATTTACTGTTTTCATTGGAAAACTCCTCTGGCCCCAGCTGGCAACTCTGTTCAAGTAAGGCCAAAGGACACGCCAAGTGTTTTGGTTCAGAGAATAACATCCCTTAACACAAACTAATAAAAAACCCCACCTATAAAGAGGAAGCTGAAGGAAGGAGAAAACTTGTAAAAGAAGTGTCTGTATGTGACATATTTGGCACTATTTCCATTTTCTTTATATATTCTTTTGTAACAGCAGCTCACATCCCATCTCCAAGTCATTCCAAGGTTTGTATATTCAGATTACATGGTGCACAATAAACCTTGGAATTTCCAAACCATCTACTGATTTCCCTTGAAACAACCCCACAGTAACCCTCCTAAAAGTGCTCTGAAAGTCCAAGAAAGCCTGCTAGCGAACAAAAATTCCATTCTACTGCAAACCCCACGTTCCCCACAGCATCCCTGCAATCCCACACAGGCAATACCTCATAAGCAGACACAATCCTCTTCTGCCCCTGCCAGAACAGAGTTTGGCATTGAAGGCTCTCCTTCCTCGTGGTCCTGAGGACACAGACCACCAGCTCCAGCAGAAAACCACCAGGACCCACGAGTACTTCCAGGATCAGCAAGGAATCAGTGTGCCAAAACCCAGGGAAAAGCTTGGGAGCTGCAAGCTCCTACTCGGCAGCTGCATCTTCCCAGGTGCCAGGACAGGTGATTCAGCCATCAGAGCTCACGTGGGGCCTGCCCTGGATCCTGCAGGAGCTGGAGCACTGAACCCAGCCTCTCCCAGGAGCTGCCTCTCCCAGGAGGCAGGACAGCAGCACGGAGCCCACGCTCCAATCACACCCTGCTCCTGCACACCCATTACCTGTGGATGGAATGAATGGATTCTGCAGCCAGCACCAGACAGGTTCCATGAACTCCAGGCTATTTTTGGTATCTCAGGCCTTGTTTTGCTGTCTGGTTTTGAAACTTATCATTGTGTTGTTATATTGTTACACAGTTAGACATATTGTTGTAGAGTTATAGATATTATGTATTATATATAACAGTTACATTGTTGGTTATTTTTGAAGAGGCTACGAAAACAAATCTGGAATCCCACCCTGCTGTTTCACCACCTGAGCACCCACACCAAGTCAGCTGCTTTTTCAATGCATTCAGATCCCATAAATTGCCAAAAAATCAGTTATAACAGCTCCTCCCTTGGACAAACACCATGAGAACACCTCTACCAGCAGCACAAGGGTGACTCAGTTGTGTTCCTCCCTGTGAGGATCTTGTAGCACAGTGAAGGGTTGGTGTTGGGGAGCCCCATGCATTTCCCATTTATTTTTGGTGCCACAGCCACCAGCCTGAAGCCCAACCAGCTGCCCTGTTTAAGGAGAAACAAGAGGCTGCTCTCCCATCACTTCCCTTGTAGCTGAGCATTCATCTCCAGATGCTGCCAGATTCCCTCCTAGCAGGTTTCCAAGGTAAAGGTGCTTCCAGCACAGCGTGAATTCCAGAAGCAGGGATGAAAGACTCTGGAGATGGGCTTGACTTCTGGGAAGAGCAAGTTGGCAGCCCTGGCAGAGAGCTGAGAGCAGTGACACAGCAATGAGAGGGAGCACAGCATCACACAAATCCACTTCAGAGAGGAAAACAAGCCAGGAAATATGGATGTACACCATGTCTTCTCACAGCTCAGGAGCTTAAAAATAAAATACAATTCCAGAAAAGGGAGCAGCTCTCCTGAAGGAAGGGCTTGCCTGAGAGATCAGGATGAATTTAACGGCACAAGGGGATTGTTTTCATCTCCACACACACTTTAAAATAACACACCAGGGGAAGGCGAGCTAAGAACAACCCAGCAAGGTAAGCAAGGCAGGAATTACATGGAAAGGCTTATGTCCTCCTGGCCTGGAGCCTGGGAGGCTGAAAAGAGCTAAGCTGGGAATCTTCCCCTTAGAATTACACACAGGAGCTTGGGCAACACACCCGAAGCAAAGGGGGTACAAACTGCAACCAGATCTGGGAGGCTTCACATCAAAAACTTTGCAAAACAGCGCCTGACGTACCTGAGAACAAAAATCTAAGGCCAGGGAGAGAGCTCACAACAAATTCCAAACTGCTAAAAAGCTGGTATATTAAGTGGCTTATTTTTCTGCCTTTCGGCACCACACATTTGGCTCTTTCCCCACTCAAGCCCTGGGAGATTGAGATGAAATAAATCAGATTTGTTTTCACACAAACCCTTGCCCTGCTAATTCAAACACCAAGTGAGAGCAAGTGAAGCTCTCCCACACTGCAGATCACAAAAAAGTGGGGTTTTTTCCTAGTTAATAGGATTAAGTTTGATCCCAACTTCTCTTTTTCATGCTAGATCATTCTCCTGTCACACACTGAGACCCTGCAGGTCTGTCAAGACAATGACTACAAGCTCTTTTATTTTTCCAACTGAAGTCTATGACAAAAATGATGTAAGGGAATTGTTTAAACATGTCATTTTTTGGGAGATTCTGGCAGATCCTTGGGTGAAAAGGAGAGAGTATCACCCAGGAGCAGGCAGCCCATGGCCTCATTCAATCTCCCACAAATTAAAATCAGCTTAAGCAGGGACCACACCCTTGTTATCCATGGCTCGTCACCAGTGATGCAACAACTCCATTAAACACAATAACAATCACTGGAACACAATGCAAAGAATTTATTTATTAATATTTTGGTCAGTCCTCTTAAGTGGAACAAAATTCCAAAGGAGAGCCAGTCCAGTTTGCCCCTTGGGTTAAAAAAGTTGCATTAATTGCAGCTGCTGGTGAAAGGATCTGTCATCAGACCCAAAAATCTGTCAGTGACTTTTTCATTACTTAATTCTTTATTCCAAATAATGGCAAATTCATTAAACCATTCTTGAAAGAGATTTTTGAATAGATGTCAAAGCTCTGTACCCTCCATAAACCAACATATCACCTGGAAATTCTAAGAAAATATGGCAAATAGTAAAACAAACCCTTTCCTCCAAAAGCAGCAGAGGGTTGTGTCAAGAACAAGACAAAAGAAAACACAACAAAAATTAATACTAATTTAAAACTAAATTTTTATTTGAAATAAAAATTGTAACTAACAGGCAAACTGTTGGGGATAGACAGATGGTTTGGACACCTTCAAGTCAAACCCAACCATACAAATATGCTTGCTGGTTTTAAGCTCTGTGTTATGTTTTAAAATCTGTTTAAACCCTCAGAGTCCATAAAACAGCCCCTATTCTTAGAGCAGTCGCAGATCTTCGGCACATCCCTGAAGTCACCCGAGGCCGATTAAATTTCCGTACAGACTTGTGACACTCCAAAATAGCAACCTGCCTTTTCCTTGCCATCTCCCCAAAGAAGCCCAGGAGCACAGACCTCCAGAGACCCAGAACCACAGGTCAACAGCAAAGCTTCAGAAAATCTGGGGTTTTCCTTCCACTGAGGAGGAAAGACCGAGTTCCCAAAGTTTCCATCAGTTTCACAGAGCTTGCAGGTTCCACAAATGCCCTATTTTGATTATTAAACATTTTTTTTACTTAAACCTATGGAAATGTGAATCTTGAAGACAGTTTAGGGAAGTTCCACTGAGACAAGTGACAGGGAATTACAGGGAACATTCTTTGAACACATTTTTCCCTACTCTCCTTAAAACTTTGGGAATGCATTTATTAAAAAAGAAAAAAAGGAATACAGAGACCTGATATCCAGATGGGACATTGAACTCTGACAGGCCCTCTCCACAAAGATATTCCTTCTGCATTTCCAGCTTACTTGGCAGAACTATGCAGCCCTTCCTTTGAGGAAAGGGCAATGCCATTCCCATAGCGCAATTCCCAAGGCACAGGCCCTCTCATCCATGACCAGCTGGCAAACGTGGCTTAGTGGGATTGCACAAGGCCTGGATGTCCCTGCTCCCTGCCCAGGGCATTCCCACCGGCTGGAAAAGCATGGCAGGGTGACCCAGGGCTCTGGAGCAATGCTCCTTTTCTCCAGTGCAGTGAATCCTGAGCGGGCAGCGTGGCTCGGAGTGGTGCCATGAAAGCAGGGAAAAATCCCAAGTTCAGATCTCAGCAAACTCCAGGAATGCTGCCTTGGAAGTGCCATGGGCACCCCTCAGGAAAGGGCACAGAGAGCAGCTCCTGCCAACCTGTGGATATTCCATCTCCCTAATCTCTCTTCTCGATAAATCCCCACCTCTTCCTGCAGACCGCCCTTAGCAAATCCCTGGTATTTCAGAGATAAGAGCAATCTCCACAAGGAATGGGTAAGGAATGTTTTGGGTTGAGTAGCAATCCCTTCTCTCCAACACCAGCTGGTTTGCCCACACATATCCTCACTTCCCAGGCCATCTGGGAAGAGTCACAACACTGAGCACACTGAGAGGAACATGCCAGCAGGGACTGCCTCTTCCTTAGCTGCAAATTCCACGCTTTTTGCACAAGAAGGTGGAAATAATTCCGACAAACACTGCCATTAGCCTCTAGAGCCACTGCCACTCCCTCTTTTTTAGTTATTTTCTTATTAATTTTAACATCCTGAGCTCCACAGATCTCTGCTGCCACGCCATGACCTCGGGAATTAATACCATATCAATTTGCTGGCAACGTGAGATTATTAGTGTGAGAGATAAAACACGTTACTAATCAAAAGGTGACATTCAAGCTAATGAAATCCAAATTAAAGTAAGGCTTTGAAAAAGCAATTAACCCACTGAGTCACAATGTGGTGGCAAAAGTGCATCTGGCACCTCCCTACACCCTCAAATCAAGACTGGATGGACATTTTCCTGGAAAATCTTGTTTGGCTAAAGACAAGCTATGAAATACCTGCAGAAATTTTAGGAGAACATCACACACAGTATCCTACTAA
>NW_005054416.1:2037142-2039397 GCF_000277835.1 Geospiza fortis | reverse complement strand
CAAGAACAATCCAAGGTGCTGGAAACAACAGGGAACATGTTCCAGTGACTCGCCAGGAAAACTTGGCATTCCCAGCTCCCCACTAGGAAATCAGTTCAGGGATAAGTGATACAGAAACCATGGATCTGCCTCAGAAAGCTTCCTCCTGTTCCCTTCCCTTGGCATTTCCTAATGGCAAAAGGAGTTGCCAGGTTACGTTGACTGAGCAGGTTCCCACAAGGGAGTATTTTCCAGTTCCAAGTCATTTATATGGAATAAGACCAGAAATATTAGCACAGAAGTGGTTTTCCAAAGTTCCAAACAGATTTTAAAGAGCAGGAAGCCAGTTAGGAAGCCCCACCTTCCCCAAGGACCACATTTACATCAGGAAAATCACCTCTGCAAATTAAACTACTCCTGGAATGATTTCTGTGTCCACAGATCCCAAATCATCTCATTTTCCCAAAAGGAGCGAGCCACAAGAGTAACCTTATCCCTAATTCCTGAACTCCAAAGAGAAGGTGCATTCCATGTTTTCCTAAACTCAGAGGGCAGCCACTCTTAAAAATCTCCCTTTCCTGTGGCCACCTCCACAGCATGAGAGGAGTCCCAAGGATCACAGGAAGAAAATCATTCCCCTGGATCATCTTTATTCTTGGACACGGTAGGAACTGAGTCACTGCCAAAGGATACTCTAACACATACAGGGCAAAAGTAACACAAGGAAAAACTCCCGGTTGCCAGCACTAGGCAAAGAAAATTGGATAAATAGGGAAGTTAAGCAACACCCCTGTCCATGCTGCCCTCCTGAAAAGGAGCCCCTGACACAGGGAAGCTCCTGAGAGAACAAGGCACACATCCAGGTTTCCAAAGGAGCAATCCCACATGGCCACACTAACTGCACTACAGCGTTTACCCTGGGGTGACAGCCACCAAAAGCTGCAACGAGGCGAGATTCTACAGCAAAACCAGGTATTTCAAGGCTTCACAAAACAGCTGGCAGGAGCCACCTGAACGAGGGAGTAAGGAAAGGACAGCTTTACCCATTTTCCATTTAAAGGTTGGCACTGGGATCCCGCGATTCGCTCAGCCTACACGTGGTGTGCCCGCCGGGAAAGGTCCTTTTGTCCCCGAGACCACAGTGTCCCCGCAGGGAGCCAGCAGCATCCCAGTGTCCCTCCGCAGCTTGCACTGGCAGGAATGTCACCTCCTTCATCGGGATCAACACCCTCGGCTCCGCTGCTGCCCAGATTGGCAGGGTGAGAGACAAGTGCCCTCCCCTCCCACTCGTCCATGCCAGGCTCCAGCCAAATCCCATCGCCCTCGGCTCAGATTCCAAACCTTCAGTGCCGGCTGGGTTTTCTCCACGGAAAGGGACGCGTGTTTAACACATGGAAAAACACCTCTGCCGACACACATGCATGCTGCTGAGGGGATTTATGGAACAACTCCAGCGAGGCTGGGATTTAGGAGCACTTTTCCAGGTACGAACACACCTCTTCTGCAAGGACTGAATTTAACAAAAAGCTGATTTTCTCCGCTGGCCCAACACCAGCAGCCGTGAGTTTCTGCACCCGTTTTATGGACTGAGACACACAAAAATGCACAACGCCTGCCCAGCAGGAGTGGAGCACAACAACCTCAGCTTTCTGCCAGGATCACTGGGAGGAAAAGAGGAAAAAAGCCTGTTCCAAGATTAAGGGAGAGGAGAGAAGGAGGTGGAGTCCATATAAACCATGCTGATAACTGGAATCAGGGAGGAATGCTTGCCTGAAAACAGAGGGCTCTCAAAGTGCTGGAAAACACCTCCAAAGCACCCACCAGGCAGGACAAGCTGTCGGGCTCAGCCCTAAAGGTCTTGCTCCTGGAAAAGCGGGGACCAGGACCGGGAGAAGAGGAGCCACTGCCAAAAGCCAGCCCTGAATTCCCGTTAAATTGCCAGGAAACAATTAGCGGTAGGGCCACACCAGGGAACCACTTGCAGCTGATTCCAGCGCCGGTATCAGCGACAGCAGAGGCACGTAAACAGCAGATAACGGGGAGCAGATAACTCGGGTATCCCATTCCTTGGGGCCCCCTCCATATCCCATTCCTTAGGCGCCCCCACATCCCATTCCTTAGGGACTCCCATATCCAACCCCTTAGGGCCCCCCACATTCCAGCCCCTCTATATCCCATTCCTTAGGGACCCCCACATCCCATTCCCCAGCCCCTCCATATCCCATTCCTTAGGGACCCCCACATCCCATTCCCCAACCCCCCCATACCCCCTGCCC
>NW_005054416.1:2005757-2036681 GCF_000277835.1 Geospiza fortis | reverse complement strand
CGGTAATTAAACAAAATGTTTAAACAAAATATTTAAACACAATGTCTGCGTTCCGCGCAGAACCCTCAACAAAACGCCGGAATAAAAGTGTCCTTTGCCAGGCTGCCGTGCGGCCCTCGAACACCCCACGTTGGGTACCCCATCCCTGATGCCGTGGCTGTCCCGATTCCCGCGTCTTTGTGCGATGAAATGTTCAGTACCTGTTAAATGTGTGCGTTTTGCTGGCGAAATAAAATGTGTTTTGCTTGGCCAAAGTTTTTGTTCCCACCCGGAGGGTCTGGCCAGGGCTGGGTGTGCTCGCAGGGTGCCACTGTGCCCTTGGATCTGAAGAATTCTAAAATCCCTCAGCCCTTCCCAAATTACCTTGGTCAGGCTCCTCATCCGGAATGTGCCACGCTGATCCCGGACGGCAGGCAGGGAGCTCCGGCTTTCTAGAAAGATCTTGGCATGGCAGCAAGCTCCAGGAATACTGTGTGGAGGGAAGGCAAAGTCCTGTGGGAGCAGAGAAATGAAACAGGGAAGGAAATTAGTGGAAACATTTACAGGATGGCAAATAATGAAGACAAGCTTTAAAGGTCCCTTCCCACTCACAGCTCTTCCATGGTTCTGTGGAATATTGAAAGGGGGCAGGGTTAGATGGGACATTGGGAAGAAATCCTTCCTTGGACGGTGCTGAGGCCCTGGCAGAGGTTTCCCAGGGAAGCTGTGGCTGCCCCTGGATCCCTGGAAGTGTCCAAGGTCAGGCTGGACAAGGCTTGGAGCAGCCTGGGATAGTGAAGGTGTCCCTGCCCATGGCAGGGGGTGGCACTGGACAGGCTTGCATGTCCCTTCCAATCCCAAGCACTCCAGGATTCTGGGATTCTGTGGAATTACGGATCCGGCCACAGGAGGGCAGGAGCGGGCCGGGCGAGGAGCAGGCAAGCGCCAGCTGAACACAGCGCTGGGACAGGTAAAGGACATCTCTGATAAAGGACATCTCTGTCTGCGGCACAATCCCCCCTCCGGCCTAAAGCACTCTCCTGCACATCCCACTATGATTCTTGAGAACTGGAGGGCACTCACCTCGTTCCAAGAGATCGCAGAATATCCCGAGTTGGCAGGGATCCATAAGGTTCGGCCAGTCCAGCTCCTGCCCGGACACCACAACAATCCCATTATGTGCCTGAGAACATTGCCAAACGCTCCTGGAGCTCCAGCAGCCTTGGGGCCGTGACCATTCCCTGGGGAGCCTGCTCAATGCCCGACCACCCTCTGGGGGAAAGCACCTTTTCCTAATACCCAATCTAAGCCTTCCCTGCTTGGAATGAGCACACAGTACTTTAATTACAAGCAGGGTTTCACCCCAAGCCACATCCTCTGCTCTAACATTGACTGTAGCTCCAGAGATACCCACGGATCCAAACAGATGAGGATTTGGGTGAAAACACCCCCAGCTTTGAGAGAACACAGATATCTGCTGCCATTTTAGCACCATCCTGATTCAGTGCCGCCCTGTCCAAAAGCATTGCTGCCAGGCAGAGGGTGGACAGGCAGCCTCTATCCAGCCGCAGTGGTTTCACACACAAAACCCTTCAGCAGTCTCCTCTCAGGTGGGAATTACCATCTCTACATCCAGCCAGGACCAACAGCTCAGGGAGCACTCCTGGAGCTTCCCTGTCAGTGCTCAGTGCAGGTAAAATTGCTGCCCAAAGCAGCTGGAGTCCAGTGGGTTCAGGTGTGTGACCAACACAGCAGCCACAGAGCTGATCACATCCTAAATAATTTCCTCTGCTCCCACGGGGTTCACATGGCTCCATCCCCAGTTTCAGCTTTTCCTGCTGCCGTATTCAGCCCCAGTCACCCGAGAGCAGCAAATGCAGGAGGGGAGAGAAGCACTGGAGGAGGAACAGCATCAACTTCCTCACCTGCCTTGCTGTAAATGCAGCTAAATCCCACCCAGGCAAAACCAAATTCCTCCTAAACAGGAGCAGCAGCAGCATGGTCTCCTCTGAGTGCCAGGAAAGATCCTGCAGGGGCTGGATACACCTCAGCCAGAGCTGACCTGCAGGCACAGACTCACCTTCCCCACTGGCTGTGACATCCGTGGGCTTTGGGAACTGCCACTGGGTGCATGATCTCCTGGGCTGTCCAGAGAGCTGAGCCCTACTCAGGGAGGAGAAGCAGGAGCACGGGAGGAGTGCCACAGCTGTTCCTCCCACAGATAACCCCATTTCCCTGGAGCACAGCAGCGCTCCCATTGCAAAGGCCTTTGCCCTGCTGGAAAGCACTGCCTGACAGGGCTTCACTCTCTCTGGGTAAACACACACACTCTCCCAGAGATACAGCCTGTTCTCTGCTCCCAGCTCATGGATCACCCCTGGAAGGCTAAAGGTCTGCCCACACCTTGGTTTCACACACAGCAGGATATTGGGAAGATAACTGTTTTATCCCCCCCAATAATCCCCAGGTCTGGTTTGGCACCTGTTCAAGGCACTTGGCAAAGCCACAGGGTGATGGTGGCTTAACTGGGAGCGCCACTCTGGAAACGCTGGCTGCCTTTCCTAGCAGAACACAGCTGGATTACCACCCCCAGCACTTGGTTTATTTTATAGCAGCCCACAGGAATGCTTTTGGAGGGCACAAGGGAATCCAGAGCAGTTATTGACCCTCCTGTTATTCCCAGGAAATGCTCTTCTTATTTGTAAATGAAAGCAACAACCTCCCCACCCCTCGAGAAAACAGGCAAGATCTGGCTTACACACAACCTTTTCACTCACTTTTTATAATAAGAGTTATTCTCTGTTCCAAGCCGTAGGTCCAGATGGGAGTTGATTCTTTCCCCCTGATCTGCTCAGGTGAGACCCTACCTGAACTTCTGCAGCCAGCTCCAGGGTCCCAGCACAGGAAGGACATGGACCTGTTGGGGAGAGTCCAGGGGAGGGACACCAAGTTGATCAGAGGGATGGAGCAGCTCGGCCATGAGGAAAGGCTGAGAGGATTGGGATTGCTCAGCCTAGAGAAGGCTTCAGGGTAACCTGATTGCCCCTTCCAGTACCTGAAGGAAGCCAGCAAGGAAGCTGGAGAGGGCTGGACAAGGACCTGGAGTGACAGGATAAAGGGAATGGCTTCCCACTGCCAGAGGGCAGGGTTGGATGGGATATTGGGAAGAAATTCTTTCCAGTGAGGGTGCTGAGGCCCTGGCACAGGGTGCCCAGAGAACCATGGAAGTGTTCAAGGTCAGGCTGACAGCACCATTACACATGGGAAGAAAACAGCACCCGACTCCCACAGCTGTTTTACCAACCAGTGAGGTGTCAAGAGGAGATTTCTAGAGCTTTCCAGAGCTCCTGTTAGTATCTCCTTTTGGCCAGTTTATGGCACCTCTGGGGGATGTCACAGGGTGCCACACACAGCGCTGGCACCACGAGGGGCAGAGGGGAAAGCAGCAGCGCCCTGGAGCTGGCAGGAGGAGCTCGGCACTGTTACCTGTGTGGGGCGGTTCTGGGCTTGCCACTCCTCTGGGCGAGGGTGAAGGGCAGCTCCCTCACCTCCTCCCGATATCTGCCCACTGCTAGGCACAGGCAGCTCCCTCCCAAGGCAGGCACGAGTGCCACACGGAAGTCACAGCACCACTCGGTGCACATGAGACCTCTGAGACCTCGGGCCAAGGAGCTGGGGAAGGAAACCACAGCCTGAGAGAGGCCAGGAGCCTCCAGCCCATCCTGCACGCCAGCCCTCTCCTCAGGGATCTGCCCCGAGGGGACAGAGGGGCACCGAGGAAGGCTCTCCACTTCACCATGCAGGTAGGAACAGAAACTGCCCTGATATTCCCAGGATTCTGCTTTTCAGCACCTCTGAGCATCTGTGGCTTGGAAACACAGGACACACTAACCTCTAATCTCTACCACTCACCTGCTTTCAGCCTTTAAGGTACAAAATTCCTGCCACAGGTGTGTGACAGGGAAAGCAGAGTGTGCTGCTGGTCCCATGCACCATCCCAAGGTGCAGTGGGGTCACACTGGCCCCCCATGTTGGTCCCAGAGCACGGATCAGGGAAGGATGGTATGGATAGAGCTTATTTAAACCTAGGAATGAGCAGAGGTGACAGCCCCAGGCGTTCCAGCAGCACCTAGAATACAGCAAGGGCAGAGGGGGAGCTGTGATCTTTTTCTTCTCTAATTTGGAAGAAAAGATGTGGGTTTTTTCCCTGGGGAAAGCCAGGCAAACTCTCCAAATTCAGGGCAGATAGTAAAGGTACAGCTCTGTCTGTGCAAGCAAAGGCTGTCCCACTTCTCAGCAAGCCATGGGCTAAGGTGGAAGTGCTCCAAGGGAAGCTGAGTAAGAAACATCCTGGAGATAAAACCAATTTGATCATCTCAGTGTGGGTGAGGGAACCACCCAACCCCACACCAATCCACGACTGGAAAGGAAAACAAGGATGCCAGATCCTATCCAGGTCCTTGTCCCGAGTTACTCACACTGGTGACTGTGCACACAGCCCAAGGGTGCCTGTGGCCATTCCCAGAAGGAATTCTCAGGGCAGTGGGTAACCTGGCCAGGGACAAGGACCAGTGGTACACCTTGGAGGCATAGAAACCCTTTTCAGTATGGATATTCCTGCTTCCCATTGTGCCAGTCACTTTTACACCTTTGCACAGCGGCACCTCCACATCCTGTTCCACAGGGCAGGAAGGAGTGAAACTGAAACTGTCCTTCCCAAGAGCAGGGATAGAGCCCAGGGTTCGTACAACCACTGCAGAGCCCAGGTGGCCTTCCCTGCACCTGATCCCACTGCCCTGCGAGGCCAGAGCACAGCACCACTGTCAGACAGCATCCCTAATTCCCAGGAAAAAACAATTACTTGTGAGAGTAGCAGTGATCCTAAGTCCCTGCCCTCTGAGGCTATCCCTGCCTTCCCATCAGGGACTGCAGCAGCAGGACAAGGGAGATAGCTTCAAACTGCCAGAGGGCAGGATTAGATGGGATATTGGGAAGAAATCCTTCCCTGGGAGGGTGGTGGAGCCCCGGAATAGATTTCCCAGAGAAGCTGTGGCTCTCCCATCCCCAGAAGTGTCCAAGGCCAGGCTGGAAAGGCTTGGAGCAACCTGGGCCAGTAGAAGGTATCCATGCTCATGGCAGAAGGTGAAACTGGACAGGCTTTAAGGTCCCTCTCACCCAAGCCACTCTGGGATTCTGGGATTCCATACACACCCCATATGGCCCCAAAAGCAAGCTGGGCACCTGCATGGCAGCCTGAGCCCCAGCAGCCACTGGGATGAATCCAACATCCCGTTTGTGAGCCCACCTTGGTAACCTCCCAGCCTCCTCCCAAGGAAGTGGATGGGCTGGCTAGGATGCTCAGATGCCCAAGCAGGACCATCCCTACAGGTGTTGGAGTTGGGAGCCACCTGGGAACAGAAGGTGTGATGCCAGCAGGTCCCTTCACCTCATCTTAAGCTTTACTGAGGACAGCAGCAGCAGGAGAAGTGTGCCAAGGTGGCATTAGGAACACCCCAAAATGTTCCCATACCCGAAGGATGCTTCCCCTCCACATCTATCTGCAAGATCACGGGTGGTACTGGCAGGGAATTGCTGCAGGATGAGGCTGGTGCACATGGGGGCTGAGAGAAACCAGCCAGGCAGGAATGAGCCAACACAACAGTGGAGAGTGTGCCAGGCCAGATCCATGCCAGCATCAGAGCACTGGCAGTGGGCAGATCCCTGAGAGGTTCCCACCCCCTCTCCTGTGCCCAGAGAGAGGCTCAGACTGGGATACAGGGAACTGCTGTACCCATCCTGCCCCCCACACCTGGCTAGAGCAGATGACAGCACCAGAATCCTGGTGCCTCTTGCTGTGATCTGGGGTACCTTTTATCCAAGAGAAGTTCTGGCTCTGGTTACAACAGCACCTCTGGGGGACAGCATCCCTCTTCTCAAGCCTTCCCACTTCTCATTGTTGTCAGTCAGTCTCCTCACAGCTCCTGTGCTCTGGCTGATCCATGTGAGCGAGCATCTGGCAGAATATCTCAGCCCTTTCCTCATCCCGGCCTCTCTGCCCCCATGGCCTCATTCTCCAGTGAAAGCTCGGGATGCAGATCTTACATCAGGGCACAGTTGCACCACCATAGCTCTGCTGCCAAGATTACAGCTGGAGGAACTCGTCTGGCTGGCTGCTCTTTTAGGTCACAGTGTCTCTGGTGACACCAAGTGACAGTATTCCCATCCTTGGAACTCCCATTCCCCTTCCCGCTGCGGTGCTGCATCACCTTCCCTCGGGAACAGCGGCGTAACTGTGGGGACACACCACAGATCACACCAAAGGGTGGAAAAACCCCCACAGGGGCAGCTGATGGCTCAAGCTGAAGGAGAGCAGGCTTAGATGGGATACTGGGAATAAATTCTTCCCTGTGGGGTTGCTGAAGCCCTGGCACAGGGAAGCTGCGGCTGCCCCATCCCTGGAAGTGTCCAAGGCCAGGCTGGAGCAACCTGGCCTAGTTGAAGGTGTCCCTGGGGGGACTGGATGGTGTGAAGGTCCATTCCAACACAAACCACTCCATGATGTTTGCTTTGTGCTCCCCCACATCTGCACCCTTGGGTGTCTGAGTGTAATTACCTGTACCCAGGAAGGTGGGAGCTGCACAGCTGCTCTCTCCAGAGCCACTGACACACAGGAGGAGAACAGGCAAAAGCCAGAGCTCAAGCAGTGCTTGGACAACACTCCTAGGCACACGGATGCTTGAGGTGGTCCTGTGCAGGGCCAGGAGCTGGATTCAATTATCCTTGTGAGTCCCTTCCAACTTAGGATACTCTATGATTTTATGATCTGCAGCTCATCCTCCCCTCTCTGTCCCTTGGCTGCAGCCTGAGGTATCCAACAGGTTTTCCAAGGAATTTTTTCACCTGCTTTCCTGTAGAGTTGTGCCAGCCTCCAAGTGTCTGTGCTCCACTCTCCCTTTACCGGAATTTAAAACTACCTTCCCCCACCCTCCCCAAAAAAACCCAAAAACCTGTGACCTATCTGACAGGAACAACTGACAAATGGAAAAGGCTGATTAAAGTCTGTAAAATCCACTGTAGCATGAAGAGAGAGGGTGAAAGGTAAACATTTCCCAGTGCAAATATCAGGGCATCAGGTGAAAGAGCTGAGAGAGGTTTTTTCTCCTGGTCCAGATCCCTCACAGCCCCAGGGCACAGTTGGGCATGCTGAGTTCTAGGGGAGGCTGCACACCCTCCCAGGGCAGCAGTGCCTGCAGCATTCCTAAACACAAATCCCTGGCTGGCTTGGCCAGACCCCAAACTGGTGATCAGGAGCATGTGGGAGAATGTTTCACACAAACTGCTCTTGCCTTCTTCCCTGGGCATCTCTTGGAGGCTGCTGGAAGAGGAAAACACAGGATCTCCCAGGGAGCCTGCTGAAGCCTTCCCTTCACTGGTTTTCTTTTCACCAGGATGAAATTCTGCTGACTCCCTGCAGGGAATCCCCTGCTGAGGACACAGACTCCTTTGCCTCCCCGGTAAGCTCTGCTCCTTCTGCATCTGCAGCCCAGCTCAGAGAGGGGACAAATCCACATTTCCCCTGCTCATTCCCAGCTCCCCTCCACACAGCCACAATGGGGGTCCAAACCTCTAAAGGCTGGAGCTGGGAAGGAGAGCTCTCAGTTTTCCATCCCTAATAACTCCCTGCTGGTTTTGTGGGCAGAATGAAGATAAATGGGATTTTGTCCTGGTGAGTGACATCCATGAAATGGGCAGTGAAAAGGAGATCAAGAGGAAGAAGTTCCTGGATGAGTTGAGCAAGAAAGGCTTCACCATCAAGGTGAGAGGCTCTGGGAGGAAAAGGCAGGAGATACTTGGCCTGACTTGGGCTCCTACATCCCAGGAAATGGGAGAGGCCTGAACCATTGAGCTGTTCACTACATCAGAGCTGGAAAATGACCCACTTGCTCAACCAGCAGAGAAAGACCCCAGCCCCAGGACTCACACAGCCCCCAGCCCTTACAGCTCTGGCTCTTCCCTGCCTCTCTGGCTCTGTTTTAACAGCCCTTCTCTTCCCCTCACCAGAAAATTGAGGACACAAAGCTCTTTTATGGAGTCCGTGCCCCACCGCACATCTTCTGGAAATACCAGTGTCTCCTTACGAACCCCAACAGCAGGCAGCAAAACTCCAGTGCCTACCAGGATGTCCCAGTGACCACCAGGTGGGTGCTGAGCTCATTTCCAGCCTCCTGCAGTCACTGTTCTCCACACCAGCATCCATTTTCCAGCTCAGTTCACAGCTGTCCCAGACTTTTCATTTTCCACAGAACCTTCCTTTGCCTCCCACGTGCAAACCTAATGGCTTCTCACTGCCCACATTTCTCCTTCCCTTGCTTCCCTGGATTTTAGTGCACACCTTCTCACTTCTCTGCCCTGTTTTCCTGAACCACACAACACAAGTCTGTATCCCAGAGCAGCCTTTAAGCAGAGTTTCTCCTTGTTCAGGATTCGGGTCGTGCACTTCATCCTCCAGAACACTGTGACGTCCGACTTAGGTAAGGGAACGGGGATCACAGGGGTGATGCTCAGCCTGGATCTGCAGGAAGAATCCTGCCCAAGAATCCTGGGCACTGGCATCCCAGCTGCCTTGCCATCCTGGGGAGAGCAGAAAAGGGGGAGCTCAGACAAGTCAATTTGCTGCTGCATTCAGAGGCTGGGAGATTTGGACTGCAGGAACCAGCAGTTCCTCTGTTCTGTTTCCCCAAAACCCTAAGCTTAACCCTGTCCCTTCTGCCCTGCTCCCAGAGAAGCTGCATGACCTGATGAAGAAGAAGGTGTTTGAGGCAGCCTTTCCCCTGCACAAGGTGAGGCTGGGCACACAGTGCCTGGGTGGGAAATCCAGGAGAGATGGAGGAGCAGGGTGTGGGTGACTGGGGCTGCACCAAGAGCTCGCTGGGTGAAGGGCACAGCAAAGCTCCTGGCAGCTTCCCAGCAGCTGGGCAGGGCACTAAGGGTGCCCTGATGTTCCTGCATCCAACCAACTTCTCTGCTCTCCAGAAAGAAGAGATAAGGGAAATACTAAAGAAGAAGTGGGCTCGCTGGAGAGTTCTATTTAAGGAACAGCCAATTGAGCAGATCAGGTAACACAGGCACAAGAGGCAGATCTTTCTAACCAGGAGGTCCCACTTGAAACCCAGAGAGCTCAATGCCCTTTGCCAGGTTCCTGCATTGTCTTAAAAACCATTAGTTTGAACCTGGCTCTTCTCAGAAGCACTGGGCTGCCTCTGCAGCTTCCAAAGCTCTTAGCCTGAGGGTTATCCCTGTGGCTCCATCTGCTAATCCTGCAGCATCAAACAACCCCCTCGTCTCTGAGGACTGTAATGAACCTGTTTGGTTTCCAGCCACATTCAGAAGGCAGAAGAGGTGGGAATGGAGCATCAGTGCTGCACAGCCAGCCCGAGGCTGAACTCGGGGCAGTAAAGGCAACATGGGGCTCCTACAACCACATGAAATCCCAGGAAAGAACACAGCTCTTGTTTCTGAAAACTAACTCTGTGGGCAGGGGAGGGAGGGCAAAAAGAATGTTACTTTATAAACCTGCCAGAGGGCTCAGGTAGAGAGGGGAGATCTTACAATAGAGGTGCACCTCTGACAGCTGGCACAGGATACAGGGCTCCAAGGCCCTCAGTAGGTAATTTCTTATCCATGACTCCAACCTGCTCTCCCCACCATGAAAACTGAGATATTGCCACCATGGGCATTTTCTAGTGACTCCCAAAATCTGATCTCCTTTCTGGCTGCAACTCCCACCTCACCTTTTCTCCTAGGTGCTATTTTGGAGAGAAGGTGGCCTTGTACTTTGCCTGGCTGGGCTGGTACACCTACCTGCTGATTTTTGCTGCCGTGGCTGGGCTGGCAACCGTGGCAGCTGGGGCTACTGTTTTCAGCTCCAGCCAGGTGAGGTAAGGCCCTTGGGAACGCCAAATGCACATCCCATCCAGCTCTGCAGGTGGCTCTGAGGCACCCTTGTCCCCCTTGGCTTCTCTTCTCCTTTCTTCCAGCAAGGAGATCTGCGATGCCAACAACACCATCATGTGCCCGCTCTGCGACCAGAACTGCTCGTTCTGGCTCCTCTCTGACACCTGCACCTATGCCAAGGTAGGGAACCCCCTTTCCAGGGCAGGGTGAAGGTAAAGGATGGGGAAACACTCCCAGCTCATGCTGTTCCCACATCACTAAAAAGAAGCCCCACCCCAGATCGTTTTGCCCTCCTGTAGCACCTTTACCTGTCTCGGGGGAGATGAGCATGCCAAGACCCCGAGGTACCACAGCCCCTGCACCTCAATGCCCCATCACACTCTTCCTTCCTCTCTTGCAGGTCACTCACATGATTGATAATGAGGCCACGGTGGTGTTTGCCATGTTCATGGCCATCTGGGGTAGGTGTCCATGCCTGGGTGCCCAGCACACGTGGTTGGGAGAGGGAGTAGAAGTTAGAAAAAGGAACACCAACTCAGCTTCACCTTTGGGAGGGGTTTATATCTCCTCCACTTCCAGACACAGCAAGAGACAAAACCACCCTGGTGATATCCTCCAGCTCCCCAAATATTCCTTACCTGAAGCCTGTCCTACCTGAAACTTCTGCTCAGCATAGCCTCCCCAAAGGCACCCAGCAATTGTCCAGCAGCTGCCTATAAACGGCCACGACCTCATATTTGCTGTGGGATGATGGGATCCCATCACTGCCTTAGTTACAAACCCATCTGGCTTTTCCACAGCCCGTTCCCTGACCAGCCACCTCGGGAGTGGGCTGGGTGTCCCACCTGAAAAGCCATGGCACAGTCCTGAGTGTGTCCATGGGCTGGATACAAATGTCCATCCTTTTAACATAAGGGTGGTTGGAATTGGAGAGGTGTAGCCTTGCCAGGGAGAAGTGCAGGACACCTATTCCACCTGAAAAGTGACTTATCCCAAATTCCCTCTGGACACAGTAGACCAGGCCAGTGAACGCTCACCTGCACCATCCCTGTTCCCTCACTGCTGCCTGTCCAGGGCCCTTCCAGGTCACCAAGGCACAGAGGGGACTGCCTGTCCATGGGCCAAGGGCAGACCAGGCTGGTTTGCCATCAGGTTGGATGTGATGTGACTCTCTGGGACACAGAGGGGTGGCATTCAGAGCCATTCCTAAGTGTCACTGCACTTTCTCCTTCCCAATCCAGCCACTGTATTCCTGGAGCTGTGGAAGAGGGAGAGAGCCAATGTGGTCACCAGCTGGGAACTGTACGGGTGGGATGAGGAAGAGGTGAGGACATCATCTTTCCTGCTCAGTGCTCCCCCTTTCAGGGCAGGAGTCGCCTGGATCTATAAAAGACACATCGGAGGAGTCCCAGACAGAACTCAATCTGGCTTGGCCTGATTGTGGGTTGGGCGCTCACCCTTGTCCTGCTCCAGCACTGCTGATCCCGTATGTCCCCTGACACAAGGGGCACAAAGCACTGCTGGGTCCTTTCTTTCCCATTTTTAACTTTAATTTTTTTTATTTTTTGAAGGAGGAGCTGGCTCTGCAGCTGATCAATAACTCCCAGCACGAACCCCGGCTGTACCAGCACTCCTACCTGCGCAGTACCATCGTCCTCATCTTGGCCCTGCTGATGGTACGTGCCAGCTGACAACGGGAACGTTCGGTTTAAGGGCACATGGACAAAGGAGCAAAGGCACAGATCAGGTTTTTGGGACACTTCCATGCCTATCACAAAGATCCTGGGGCTTCCTCATGCTCACACCTCACTGTGCTGACAGCAGGGGCCACGCACCTTTGGGAACAGGGGCTGAAGGCTCTGCTCTTGCAGCGAGGATCAAGGCAGTGACATGGAGAGCAGGAAGAGGCAAATCCCAATGCACTTGTCCCTGCTGTGGGTCAGTGGAGACTGGCTCAGGTGGAGACATAGAATCCTGGAATCACAGAATGTTAAGGCTTGGAAGGGACCTTATCTAGTCCCAAGCCCCATGCCGTGGGCAGGAACACCTCCCACTACTCCAGATTGTTCAAGTCCTTGAACACTGCCAGCATTGGGGCATTCACAACATCCCTGGGGAGCCTGTTCCAGTATCTCCCCACCCTCACAGGGAAGAATGTCTCCCTAACATCCAGCCTAAATTTCCCCTCCTTCAGTTGGTACCTGTTACTCCCTGTCCCATCACTACACGAACTTGTCAGCCTGCACCGAAGGCCCTGGTTTGCCTTTGAGGCCTCCTCCAGGGCCCTCCTGAGGGCACCATCGGGGCGATGGAGCACTGCCCTGGGTGGCTCCTGAGCCCTCCCGTCCCTCCCCACAGATCATGGTGCTGATTGGCATTGCCCACGCACTCGTCATCTACCGGGCGATGGCCGTGGCGGTGTTCACGCAGAGCAACACGAGCCTGCTGAGCAAGCACGCCGACATCGCTGCCGTGATGACGGGGGCCGTGCTGCACTACCTCACCATCGTCATCATGACCAAGGTGGGGAGAAACACGGCCTGCCTGGCAGCATTTCCCCATGGCCATCTTCCCCCCCGCTCATCGTATCCCTCTGTCCTGCAGGTCAACTGGAACGTGGCCCTCTTCCTCTGCAACCTGGGTAAGGGAAATGGGGTGTGTCCCACCTGCAGCGCCCAGCCAGCCTCCCAGCCCCTTCCCTCCCTCCACCAGCACAAGGCAGTTCCCAGGCAGCTCCAGACAGGGGAGCACGCAGCCCCCCAGCACACACTCACCTGTGCCCACATGCTGCCCCCAGCCAGCTTTGCAGGGACAGTTGCCCTACAAGGCTGAGACCTGGCATGAGCAGGAAGCCACCCCAGCTCCAGGAGAGGTCACAACATGAAATTCCTCTCAGCTCTAAGGCCCTTTCTCCCTCAGCTCATGGCTCTGAGGGACCCCCCTGCTCGGCTTGACTTACCTCCCTCAGAGGGCTCAGGTGGAGGGCAGGGAAGACTTCATGAGTGACAGATGCCCTTTGGACCTTCAGAGATGTGGTGGCACCCATGGGGGAGCAGGGCAAGGTCCCACTGCTCTGACCAAGCCCCTGGGCATTGTTCCCTTTCCTAGAGAAACCACGGACCTTCTCTCAGCAGGAGAACAGCTTCACCGTGAAGATCTTCCTCTTTCAGTTCTTCACACACTTCTCCTCGCTCATCTACATCGCCTTCTTCCTGGGACGGTGAGTGGAGAACACCGGGCAGCCAGGGTTTGGGATGGCTGTTCCTTACTCTCCCCAGGGTGTACGGACAGCCCAGCCCCTCCGCCCTCCCCACCAGGCACAGGGACCCCATCTGGGACTCAGGAGGGCCATGACCCCATGGGTGTCACTGTTGCTTCCTTGCTCAGGGTCAATGGCCACCCAGGGCACTACGTGCGCATCGCTGGCCACTGGAGGCTGGAGGAGGTGAGGCACCCACTGACCCCACAAAAAACCCCTCCTCTTCCTTTCACTACTGCCCAGGGAGCCTCTGGGAAGCTCAGCTTTCTCCCATAGCACCTTCCAAAGGGTCCCTCGGGCCCACCCCCCCTGCTTGCAGGGCACTACCCCTGTCTTGTTGTCCCCTCCAGTGCCACCCTAGCGGCTGCATCACCGACCTCTTCATCCAGATGGCTGTCATCATGGTGCTCAAGCAGACCATCAGCAACATCATGGAGTATCTCATCCCGTAAGCTCCCCACAATGGCACTTTCCATGGAGAGGAACCCTGGTCTTCTTCCTTTTCCCCTTCCTCCAGGGATGTGCTGGCAGCAGCCCAGCCCTGCTGTCCTCTGCAGGCAGCCACACAAATCCCTCTCTCCCACTGCAGCTTGATATCCCACCAGCTACGGAAGAAGAAAAAGCACCCCCAGAGGAGAAGTCTGATGTTAGGAGAGGAGGAGGAGGCAGAGGACCCCTGCAAAAGGCAGTGGCTGAATAACTATGAACTCAACGAGGTCAACGTCTTCAGCTTGTTCAACGAGTACCTGGAGATGGGTATGTGGGGCAGATCCTTGGCTGGGGAGTGATGGATGCCAGGGAGTCCATACACAATCAAGGAGCCACAGTTCCACACCCAGCCCCGCTCTGAGAGCCTGGGACACCAAGATCATTCCCAAATGAGAGAACAAGAAACTATGCTAGCCTTTGGCCCTGCCTCAGACATCCTCCCCCTTCAGGGCCATGGCTGTAACCCTAGGGGTGTGCCTGTGCCTGGCTGGCTTAACTTTCCCCACAGATCCCACCCTCTGATATGGCTATCTCCCCTTCCACCCCTGCAAACCCCTCTGACCCAAGCCACAAAGCAGGACAAACTCAAGCAGAAGGGGACATCCCCTCTGTGGTGGCTCCACACCAGCACCTGTGTTTGCCCTCCACAGTGATCCAGTACAGCTTCACCACCATCTTCGCGGCAGCCTTTCCCCTGGCCCCGCTGCTGGCCCTCGTCAACAACGTCATCGAGATCCACATGGACGCCATCAAGATGATGCGGCTGCGCCGGCGCATGGTGCCCAGAAAGGCCAAGGACATCGGTGAGAGGGGTCCTGCCAGCACCAGCCTGAGCCCCCCACGGCCATGGGACAGCACAGGGAGAGCCATGAGTAGGAGAAGGACAAGCTGCTTAGACTCTGCCAGAGGCTGAAGCACAGCTTGGAGGCTCCTTCCTTGACCCGGCCATGCTGAAGCTGTCCCTGAGCTGGAATGGTGGCAGTGAGCTGGCAGAGGGACCTCACTGGCTGCTCCTCTCCCACAGGGATCTGGCTACAAGTCCTGGAGGCCATTGGCATCCTGGCTGTCATCGGGAATGGGCTGGTGATCGCCATCACCTCCGACTTCATCCCCGTGCAGGTCTACAAGTACATGTACAGCCCCTGCACGAGGGAGAACCACACCAGCATGGAGTGAGTTCAGTTCTGAAACAGTTCCTGACCACAGCATCCCCACAGTCCTGTCCCCACAGCCGTGTCCCCTCCTGCCTCAGTGCCACCACTGCAGGAGCACAAGACAGCTCAGCTGTCCCCCAGAGCAAGGTGGGGGATGAAAGGGGGAGCAGGGGAACATTCCCACATGGCCTCATCACATCATCCCTGTGGTGGGTAAACTGACTGGAAAGGGCAGTGTGTAACACTGGAGAGCTACAGGATTCCCAGGATGCAGGCACATGCTCTCTCCTGCCCTCTCCCTGTTTCTCCAAGCCTTGGCTGACTGACCCAGTTCACTCAAACTGGACAGAAACCTCTGAGCCCTCCACTTCCACCAGGCTTTGTGAAAGTGGGCAGTGAGAGCCCCAGGTGAGTTCTGCTTCCCCAGAACAGGAGGTACAATCTGTGCTCAACCCACTCCTTCCCCGCAGCTGCTCCACCGGCTACATCAACAACAGCCTCTCCGTGTTCCACATCCAGGACTTTGAGCCCCACACCAAGGTGCTGCCAGAATTTAAAGGGGAGCGGATCAAGGAGTGCAGGTAAGAGCAGCCCCCTGCCACCCCCTGTCCCTCACCGTGACACCCAGGCCAGAATGGAAGGGCCTGGGCTGGCACTGACGGAGCTGTGCTGCAGGTACCGGGATTACCGCAATGCTGACGACTACACCTACACCGTCCAGTTCTGGCACATCTTCGCAGCCCGGCTCGCCTTCCTCATCCTCTTCGAGGTGAGCACCCAGGGAGGCAGGAGAGGGCTGGGAAAGGGGGTGGATCTGTGCCTCGTGCCTGGGCTGGGACCCCCTGACTGCCTTTGCTTCCCACAGCACGTGGCTCTGTGCGTGAAGCTGATCGCAGCCTGGTACATCCCCGATGTCCCCCAGAGGGTCAAGAATAAAATTCTGACGGAAAAACACAACAATCTCCGTGATGAACTGAGGTGGGTAATGCCCTGGAAGGTGCCAGGGGTTGCCAGGTTTCAGGATCTCTCTGCTCTGGAGCCCTTCTTCCTTCAGAAAAAGAAAAGCCCCAAGTTAAAACAAGAAGCAATTTTGACCAGGGAAGGACTTGGTCTAATTTTTCCATCTAAACTTTGTTTAAAGAGAAAGGATTAAGTATTTCTGCAGGAAACAGAACCATTGTAGTGGTCCCAGTGCTGCTGTCCCATACTGCTCTGGGAAGGGCTCAGCCTGACCCCTCCCCATGGCCACCCTGTCCCAGCTGCCGCCCATAATCCCAATGGGAGCAGATAGTGGGGTTCAGGAAACACCTGCATCTCTGCTTGGAAAAAAAAATGTTTGCTAAGGAAGGCAGGAGCCTCCCTTGAAATAGAAAATGTCAACCCCCTCCCTCCAAATTATTATAATTTTGAAATTAACGGCCTCTGAGGCAAAGATATGGGAACAGGAGTAACAGTTCTTTACTAGGAAAACTAAAAATACAAATGTCATAGTACAAAAAAGAAAACAAAGCTCTCACAGGGTCAGAATACGACCTGACACCCTGTGGGTCAGGGTGCTGGTAGCAGTCCCATTAAATGGAGGCCACAGCCCTCCTGCAGTGCCAGCTGTGGTTCCTGTAGAATGGTGGAGTTTTCCTCTGAAGGTCCAGTGGTGGTGTAGATGGACGTTGGTCTTCCTCTGGGAATGCAGCGGAGAAGAAAGCTGCTTCTCTGGGAATCCAGTGGGGAAAAGGGGGGCTGTGGTTTTCTAAATCTCTGATTATATCCAGGCGGGAATGCTTGGCTCCTCCCCCTGGGCAGAGCATCTCCCAGTGGGGATGATGTAATTTTATCAATCATGCAGTGAGATTCAACGGCCCATTAACAGAAGATATTTCCCAGAGGGGGGATTGGTTGTGGAAGAGATAAAGAAAAGTGCCCAATTAACAGAAGATAACTGCCCCACCTCTAACAGATGGCAAATAGAATACACACCCCCACTAACATCTTTCAAACTAAGGCAACCTGTCATGGTTTGACACTGGCCAAACTCCAGGCACCCACAAAGGCCACTCACTCACCCTCCCCTGCCACAGCTGGGCAGAGGAGAGAAAATATTAGCACAGGGTTAATGAGTTGAGATAAGGACCAGAAGAAAACACTCCAGGGGCAAAACAGGCTCAACTTAGAAATACACAGTGAATTTATAACTAATAAAATCAGAGGAGGATAATGAGAAGTAAAATAAGCCCTTAAAAACACCTTTGCTTCCCCCAACCCTTCCCTCCTTCCCACCGACAGTGCAGGGGACAGGGCATGGGGGTTTTGGTCAGTTCATCACCTGAGGTTTTCTTCCACTGCTCAGGGAGATGAGTCCTTCCCCTGCTACACCGTGGGGTCCCTTCCCACAGGAGAGAGTTCTCTGCAACCCTCTCCACCACGGCTCCAATCTCACGAACAGGAATCCTCCCAAAACTGCTGCAATGTGAGTCCCTCCCACGGGCACACAGTCCCCCCAAAGCTGCTGCGGTGTGGGTCACTCTTCCATAGGCTCAGTCCTTTAAGGACAGGCTGCTCCAGCTTGGAAGCAGGGCCCCCTCTCTCCACCAGGTCTCCCCTGGATCACAGCCTCCTCCAGGCATCCACCTGCTCCAGCCTGGGCATCTCCTCCACGGGCTGCGGGTGGATCTCTGCATCCCTTGAGGATCCCCATGGGCTGCAGGGACACAGCTGCTTCACCATGGTCTCACCACAGTCTGCAGAGGAATCTCAGCTCCAGCGCCTGGAGCAGCTCTTCCCCTTCCTTCTGCACTGACCTTGGTGCCTGCATGTTTCCCTCACATGTTCTCACCTCCTCCTCTTCTCTGGCATGCAAAAAAACCCTGCGCCCTTTCTTTGTTTTGATTTTCTTCTTAAATACTTTATCAACATCTCCATCTCTAAGTGGCCCAGCCTTGGCCAGCAGCAGGTCCATCTTCAGAGCCATCAGGGATTGGCTCTGCCAGACAGGGAAGCTTCCAGCAGCTTCTCACAGAAGTCACCTCTGTGCCCCCACACTACCCAAAACCAGGCTGTGCAAAACCAACCCAACACCACACTGTCACAGCTTTCCATCTCTGCCTTCCTACTGACTGTGGGATTTCCCACAAACAGGGGCTCCCCACCAACAGCCTGTCATTCTTTCTCCATCTATTTTGGGGAAGAGGCCCCATTCCTACTGGGAGTGTTTTCCCACACCTCCCAGCTCAGACAGTTCCCTTCCCGACAGCCTCTCTCCTCTCTCCCCAGCACGGCAGAATACTCCACCGAGGTGTAGCCACCGCTCACCAAGGAGCAGGAGAACACGGACTCGAGCCCCTTTCCCAGCCTGGCAGTGCCAGCAGTGCCGGATGAACCTCAGAACACGGTGCCACATGTCCCACCTGGGACTGAGCTGGGAAGTGGTGACTAGACAGCGGCTTCCCAGGAGCAGGCTGCTCTCTGACTTGGGAAGGAGGATGCTGCGGCAGAGCCGGGATGTGCCTCCCCGGCACGGGGAGTGGCTGGGACAGAGCCATGGCGCTGGGGACAAGCCCAGGGGCAGCACCAGGATTGCTGTGCCGCAGGACATCACCTGGGCCCTCGTCACTCACTTCCTTAAGCACAGGAAACACCGCTTACCTCGTTCCAGGCTCCCTCTCCAGCCCTTTTGTTGCACTTTGGCCTCTTTTTCCACTGCCTTCCGTGACCTCCTCATTCTCGCACCACCGGGGCACTTGGGTCCCTGTTTCCCCGAACTCCTCCCCGTGTGTCACGGCTCCCACACGGCTGCAGCTCCGCCCTGCTGTCTCCATGGACGGGGCTCCACGGTCACCGGGAAAGTGCCGCTGTTATCTCGCCTTTAGCTCCGGGCTCAGCCGGGTCCTGAGAGCTGTTCCTGGCTCAGCAGCCACCAGCCATCGGTAAATAAATACAGCACCATCGTGGACAACTGCCTGGTATTGCTCCTGTCTTCCTCCTCTGCCACCCCAAATCATCCCCCCAAATCCTTTCCTTGTCTTAGTGGGGACAAAATCACAGCAGGTGGCAGCTGCAGTGCCCACTCTGAGGGTTGTGTGGGAGCTGGCTGGTGGGACACCAGGGTTTGGCCATGCACAGTGAGAACACAGCCTGGTAAACATGCCACGATAATGGAAATATCTGGGGAAATGGGGAAAACACAGCAAATCCCAAATGATAGGGTTATCCCACCTTTTCCTTTAGAGACATCACTACTGGCTGCCCTCCCTACTCCAGACAGAACGAGTTTGTCTGCAGCAGGAGCAGGGTGACACCCCAGGACTGGACAGGTGCCACAGCTCAGGGGGCTCTCACAGGGGACCCCAGAAGCAGAACTGGGGGGCAGCCCCCTCCTTTCCCACCGGTAGTGGCCCCAGCCTGGCTGGACACGACCCTGGCACTGCCCCTGTCCCATGAGGGTCCCGCCACGGACACTTCCCGAGGTGTCAGGCCAGGGGGCTGTGCCCTGGAGGTGACACACCCCAGGCAGGACTTAACCAGGGTTAACTCAGCCTCAAAACTTCACTCCCAAGAGCGAGGAAAACCACAAACAAGCCCACAGGGAAGAGAAAGGAGCTTGCTGAGCCCTCAGGCTTGTCCTGGTTTTGCACCATTGTGACCAAAACTGGATCTGCTCCTCCATATAACTTACCTACCACAGGGATAACCCTGATGGACAAGAAAGATCTTATCAGCTCTTGGTTTGCTCCCAAGCCTCCCCACACCCCTGCCACCCTTCACCATCCCACAAATTCAACAGATTTACACAGGATTTTCCAGCTGAGGCATCACAGTGTCCATGAGATGTGGGCAGCCCTCAAAAAAAGGCTGCTCCAATACCTGCTGCCCCAAACACACACAGCCAGTGGCTGCGGGGACCAGGAGCAGGGCATTCTCCCAGAGATGCCAGCAGGGATCTGTCCCTTTCCCTCCCACAACAAGCCAACAGCACTGGTAGCTTATATCCTAAACAGTGAGGAGTCTGAGTCAGGGTGTTTCTCCATGGGAACAGGCCCAGAGTCCTATCTGTGACCTGTACCTGTTTATTTATATATCCATAGTTATTCAATATACATCTACGTATATTTATGTATTATTAAATATAATTATGTATATATGAAAATACATACACTGGTCCCATGGCCCTCTTCTCTTCTTGGTCTCAAATCACGGACTGGTTGATGCTTTTCTGGCTCAGGCTGGTGTTTGTCCAGGGGCTGCTGGTGCTGCTGTGAGCACATCCATGATCCATGCCTGGGGCGTGCCGAGGCTCTGATCACCTCCATGCTAATTAGCACAGGGAATATCTGCTGTCCACAGTGGCCACGGCCGGATCTGGCTCCCCACGGCCAGTGCCAGCTGGAGCAACCACCTCCAGCACCAGCTTCATCTGGCAAAAAGGCTCTAAAGGCACGGAGAGAAGGAAAGGGAGGAGAAGAAAACAAACAGGAGCCCCCACAGCTCGTGGCAGGTTTCTCCTCGCCCTGACACCTCTGTGGGCTCTTCCAGCCTGGAAAACTGGAGGCTCCTCCTTGGTCCCCAAGCCTTGTGGCACCTGCTGGGTGTGTTGCTGTTCCCCTCCTCTTTTCTCTTCTCTTCTCTTCTCCCCTCCCCCGAAGCCGGAGTTGTTGGATTCTCTCCCCGCAGGTTCAGGTGGAGGTGGAGCAGTGGGAGGGAGGGACAGCCAGCCCTTCCCACGGGCCTGGCGCCCGGGGATTGGGGGCACTGATCTGGCCGGTCGGGTCGGCTCAAGCGGGAGGCGACGAGCAGGAAGCCTGCGGCTGGGGAGCTCCAAAGGTAAATGCAGCTCTGTCCTGCTTTTCTTTCCATGCTGAAGCGGCCCCAGATGAGGTCAGCACGGTTTCACCTTCACCCCATTCCCTGTGCATTCCCGTTCTGGCTCTCCTTCGCTCTCCATCCCGCTCCCTGCCTCGGCACACCCCCTCCACAGCTCCCTGGCCAGGGTGCTCCCCTGCTCTGCTCGCTTTCCCCACGGCCGTGCTCCAGGGAATGCCGTGCCCAGCCATCATTCTCCACCCCACAGCGTCCACACGCTCCTCTGCCTCAAATCCGGGGTGTCCCCATGCCAGGATGTGGGAAAGGGGAGCTGCTGCTGCTGCCCGTTAGCCGGTGCTCCTCCCTCCCTGGCCCTCGCAGCCCCAGCACCCACTCCCTGCCATCCAACACTCTCCTTCCCTGGAGCAAAGGGCTCCGGGGTTCTGGGGCCTCCCCACACCCCTGGCCAGGCTGCAGTTTGTTGGACCTTCCTTATTCCGACCATCAGAGGAAATCACTTAGGAGTGACCTATCCAGGAGCAGAGCTGGAGCATCACACCAGGCAGAGACAGCCCCATGCCACCCTCATGAGCGTCTCCCACCCGTTCCCAATGTGAAATCCAGGTGGGCTGGCTCGTCTCCATCCCATCCTCTTCCCTCCCTGGCCATGGAGAAACTCAGTTAATCTTTTAGGTATAAATCACTTCCAGCTGGTCAAGCTGAACACGTACTGGGCGTCTCTGGCGTACCTTGATCCCTGGTTTCACCCACGCCTGGCACTAGGCTGCTCCAGAGCGAAGCACTGTGCCTGCATCCCTGCTCCAAGCCAGAGCACAGACCTCCCCTTCCCATTCCACACCAACAAACACGGGGGGACCAGCCCTGCTCCCACCCAAAATCAGGGTGCAGCCAGGAGTGCTGAAGCTCCACAGCAAAGGAGAGGCTTTCACCCCTCCTGACTCCCAGAGTTAGGCCGGGTGTTTACCATGGAAACACAGGCACTGTGACATCCTTGACACTCCCACCTCAGCCCCAGCATCACCCACATCAGGTGTGTGGGGACAGAGCCCAGCCTTGCCAGGCTCTGCTCCCAGTTCCGCCTCTTCCCATGGGGCCATCGCAGTGATACCAGCTGGCGGGGGGCCCTGTGTGCCATCCCTGTGCTCCCTGCTTGCCTGGAATGCTGTGCAGCTGTGCCAATCCCAATCCCTGGGCACAGTCATGGGGTAGCAACGCACGGAGGCTCCCAACACACCGGGGAGCTCTCCAGTCGGGAGCTGTGTTTCCATAAACAAACCAGACTGCTGGTAATTAGCAGGTTCAAGGGCATGTCAGGCTGGAGGCAGCTCTGCAGCCCAGGCAGGGGGTTGGCAGGTGAAGGAGGTACCACTGAGACCCCCAAAGCTGGGGTTTCCCACTGCTGAGCTCATTTCCCCACCTTGGTTTTGGATTTGGGCTGAAGCCACAATTTTTTAAACCCTGCAAGCCCCAGCTGGTCATTAATCACCTCCCACACATAAATTCACGGTTGGGAAAGCCAGGCTGGGAGTCAGTGCGGGGAGGGCAGGTGACACAGCGGCCACCAGGCTGTGGGTGGGACGTGGCTTTGGCCTCACTGCAGAGCAGCACCCGCCACCCCCAGTCGGGATCACCCCCACCCGATGGGGGTGGCTGGGCCCTCCCTGTGCCAGCACTCAGGAGCTGCTCCTGGTGTGTCCCAGGCCCAGCCCGCCCTGTGGCAGAGGCAGGTGGACTTTGTCCCCCCCGGGAGACGCCGCAGGAGATGCTGGCAGCGCCCGTGCCTGTCATCTGAGCACGCCATGGCAGGTAGGTGAAACCCCACTTCTCCCCCGGTCTCAGCTGGGGGTCCTGCTCTGGTGTCACCTCTTAGGGTGCCAAGGGTCCTTCCCAGCCCCCCAAACCGGCTCAGCATGTTGCTGAACAGCCACGAACGCCACTCGCTGCCAGACCCCCAAGGCAGAGCTTGTTTTTCCGGGATAGCTGCGGCAGTCGTGTGCCCTGGGGGGAGCTGGATCAGCTTTCCCATGCAAACCCCCTCCCCTCTGTGCCCCCAGACCTTTGCAGCGTGCCCCCAGAAATCCTGGTGCCGGCTGCCAATGAGACGCTGGAGCTGGTGCTGGGGAGCCAGGTCGAGCTGAACTGCACCGTGCGCTGGGCGGGCACCGAGCACTGCCAGCCCATTCCCACCTGGAGCAAGGACGGGCAGTGGCTGGGCAGTGGCAGCAGCCAGGACACTGTCTGGTAAGGAGCCTGCCCTGGGGACATCCATCCATCTGCTTTTGGGGGCTGTCACCACACAGCCCGACCCACAGCATCCCCCATGTCCTGTCAGGTCCGGCCAAAACTCCTCGGAGCAGCTCCTGGCCAGTGTCCTGCAGCTCAACCTCACCCAGGATGCTGATTTTGGGGTGTTTGCCTGCTGGATCAGCAATGCCACGGCCACTTTCACCCTGCGGCGAGCAGGTAGGGACCTGCTGGTGACAGGGAGAGGGCATCCCACGGAGAGCCCAGGGGCACGGGGGGATTGAGGAGAGTGATAGGGGCCCTGCTGCTTCTCCCACATTGGGGGCAAACCTGCACCAAGCCCAGGTGTGCTGCTCACCATGCCTTTCCTGTCCTGGCAGAGGCGGTGGGGCACGTGCCAGCGGTGCTGGCAGCCCTCCTGGTCCTGCTGCTCCTGGTGCTCCTGGCTGTGCTCTATGTCCGATGCCGCCTGAACGCGCTCCTCTGGTACCGGGACCGCTACGGAGAGCTGGAGATCAACGGTGAGCCAGAGGTGTTCCCACTGGGAGCAGCCTCCTGCGGTCTGGGAGGGCTCACACAGCCCTTCCCACGTTATCCCTGCTCGGTGGATCTCCCCAGATGGGAAGTTGTACGATGCCTACGTCTCCCACGCCAATGCCCCCGATGACCGGAAGTTCATCCACTTCATCGTGAAGCCGCAGCTGGAAAACCGCCACGGCTACAAGCTCTTCCTGGACCAGCAGAACATCCTGCCCAACTCAGGTAGGCACCAGGCAGGGCTGGGCAGGGGGTGGCACAGGCACCTGGGGGCTTGACACCCTTTTTGCCCACAGAGCCATCAGCTGACCTCATCATGAATGTCAGCCGGTGCCGGCGCCTCATCGTGGTGCTCTCCGTAGCGTACCTGGAGCAGGAGTGGTGCAACAGCAGCTTCAGGTAGGAGCACAGCAGCTCCCACAGGAGGGGAGAGGGGCTGCCAGGTCCCTCACCCTCCTGTCATCCACTTATCTTGCAGGGAAGGGCTCTGGAGGCTGCTGGAGCTTTCCAGGAAACCCATCTTCATTGTCTTCGAGAGCCAGTACCGGGAGATCACCCACCCCGCCATCACCCTGCTGAAGCAGCACCGAAGTGCAGTGACCCTGCTGGTGTGGAGAGCTGGCTCCATGGTGAGTGCTGAGCAGGATCCTGATCCCCCAGAGCCCCCTTTCCCTCCCCAGCACCCCACAGTGCCAGCCTCCCTGCTGCCCTTTGGGGCTGCCCCATGGTGAGAGCAGCGCAGGACCCATCCCACCAGCACCCCCTTCCACTCCCAGCTCCCCATTTCGGGTCAGCCTCCCTGCTGCCCTCTGGGGCTGTGCCCCAAGCTCCAGAGCTAAAGAGCAGGTTGAAGCACTCACCTTTTGGAGGACATTTAAAAACCCAACCAGAAGAGCCTCAGATCTGGGAGCTCACCCCCCAAACCTGCATGCTCAGGACCCCATGACACTCCAGGGCCTCCCCAGCCTCAGCTCCCCGAGCGGAGCTTTGGCCCAGGGCCGCTGTGGCCATTTCGGGGCCAGGCTGGCAGCCGGAGCCCTGGGAGCGTTCCGGCAGGTCGGGCCGGTTTCTCCGCCGGGGCGTGGGCACGGTGCCACGCCGGAGCACAGCCGCAGCCTTCACCTTGGCCGAGCTCCCAGCGCCGGGGAGAGCGAGCCGAGCCCGTGGAACCCCGCGGGGCCGTGCTCCGGTGGTCCCGGCCCGGCTCATCCCCTCCGGCCCCTGCAGACCCCATCGTCGGACTTCTGGAAGGAGCTGTGCCTGGCCCTGCCGCGCAAGGTGTCCTTCCCGGGGGGAAGGAGCGTGGGGGACCTGCAGAGGCAGCTGCAGGAGGACAAGGACCCCATGCTGATCCTGCACAGCAGCTACCTGGACAGCGTGGGAGACCTGGACCCGGACGGGGACCTCGGCACAGGTCCGTGTCCCCGCTGCTCCTCCCGAGGGGACAGATGTGCGCTGGACGTCACCCCTGTGGCAGTGGGGTGGGTCCAGCCCCTTCCCCCTCCAGCTAAACCCATCTCCCTGCTCCTGCCAGGCCTCCGAGGGCGCGTCTTCGGCAGCCCCCCGCCCCCGCGCCTCGCTGGGCCCGGCGCTCCCGGGGCTCCAGCCTCCAGCGGGATGGACGAGGCACAGCTGCGGGATGGGCAGCGCTCCGAGCTCGACGTCTCAGATCTGGGATCGCGCAACTACGGCGCCCGCACGGACTTCTACTGCCTGGTGACAGAGGATGACATCTGAGCAGGACCACAGGTGTCCCCCAGCCCTGTGGGGACACACGGACCAGGTCAGGGCTGAGGAGCCCGGAGTAATGATAGGATCAGAGCCATGGTTGTGCTGGGAAAGCAGGAGCTGGCTCCAGAGTGGAGAACTGGAAAACCATCACCAGGAGCACCCTGCCCATAATACCTCAGTGCCACCCCTGGGCGCCACCCAGGTGGCTGGGCCGTGTCCCTTGCTGTGGGTGGCAGGTATGTTCTTCCTGCATGATGGACAGTGCTGGGATGGGTGATGCTCTCCAAGGAACAAGGTGCCCCAGCCCCAGGGAGTGCCCGACGGGAGTGGTGGCAGCACCTTTGTCCCATATGGAAACCCCCGTGACAATAAAAGGCTGCTGCACCCGCTGCGTCTGTCCATGATGGGGACACAGGTGACACGGAGAGAGGGGCGTTCCCCACCACAGGCAACCAGTGTCCCTGTCACACTAACTTGGAGCCATGCCAGGCACAGAGCCTCACCCTGTGCTGGTGTCCCCATGGCACTGCTGTCACCAGGACACTGTCCCCCCTCTCCCAGGTGCCATCCAAACACAGGTGCAGGTGGGCATCACTCAAG
This sequence comes from Geospiza fortis, assembly GCF_000277835.1. Classification (NCBI taxonomy): domain Eukaryota; kingdom Metazoa; phylum Chordata; class Aves; order Passeriformes; family Thraupidae; genus Geospiza; species Geospiza fortis. The sequence goes on along the minus strand of NW_005054416.1, from coordinate 2,010,920 downwards.
GCCTTTATTTCAGGGGTATACAGGGCAGGGGGGTTGTACACAGAGAGCTGCAGAGCCAAACACCCCGTGCTCTGAGCCTGGACCGTGCAGGTGCCGCTCAGCGTGGGGGCTGCTCCAGCCCCTCCGCCCACTCCCCCCATCCTCCCACCCCTCTACCTACTCTACATCATCCCCCCAGGGTGCCCTGTGCCCCCCAAGCATGGGGGCTCCCCCAGCCCCTAATCCACCGGCAGCCCAAAGCCACCCCCAGCCCAGCTGTGTGTCCCCTCCTGGCCACCACTGTGGCACAGAGAGCTCTGGTCCCCTCTGCACCCAGCACGGGGACACTGGGGACATCTCCCCACCCACGGGGTGACACTGTTCAGCAAACACGACCCGGACAGCCCCGCCCGGATCCTGCTGTGCCCAGCCCTGGCAGCAGCTGGTGAGGAGCCACTCTGCCACACTGGGACAGTCCCCACAGGGTGACAGATGGGGCCCTGAAGCTCCCCCAGGCTTCCTGCAGTGAGGGCACAGAGCCCCATCAGACACAACCCCCTGCCCACCCTCCACAGCAAAGGGGGAATGCAGCTCTGTCACAGCGTCACTTCCCAGCTCCCTGCAGCCACTGTGCCACCCCATAAACTGTGGGAAGCCACCTCAGAGCCCTCCAAGCCCCTAAGCCATGCAAAGCTCCATCCCCACCCAGCCAGGGCAGAACAAAAGTGTAACCTGCAGCACATCCCACACTGGCACAGGGTATGAATATCCCCAGCCCCACAGCTCAAGGAGCTGGGATGAAGCACCCCCAGAAGCTCCCTTGCCCCAGAACTGCTCTACAGGAGCCTTCCCAGCTCCCTACAGCTCCTGCCCCCTGTCAAGCCAGGACAAACCAACTTTTGCAGACAGCTGCCTGAGCATGGGGAGGGCCCCCAAAGGGTGCCATGGGGCAGCCCCCCACTAACTGGGGTCCCAGTGGGGCCCCACAGCAGAGCCAAAAGCAGCTGCTGGGTTTAAGGCTGGGCAGGAAGGAGGACAAGTGTCCCCCAGCCAGGGAAGGGGACCCAGCAGAGGGGGGAGGCGCGTGGGGTGTAGGGATTAGGCTACAGAGTGGGGGTCTGGCAGCGAGCAGCCTCCCCGCGGTGTGGCTGGCAGCACGGAGCATCCCAGCAAGGCATTCCAGCTCCCAGGGTGTCCTCACAGGCTGAGGAAGTCCTCCTTCCGGTACCCCTTCTGCAAGGAGACAGCCCCATCAGGCACAGGGAGCCCCTGTGCCCCGGCACTGATGGGCCACACCGTCCCCACCCCACCCAGACCACAGGGACAACGCTCTGGGATGGCCCCACACCTGGGGAAAAGCGGGCCCCACCATATCCTGGGAAGCATTTGGGTGGTGTGGCTCTGCAGGATGAATCCCCTGGCCTTGATTCCCTAGGGATCCCCCCACTGGCTGCAGGAGGCTCTGGAATGGGTACGTACCATCTTGAAGTCCCGGTGGAGCTTGGTGTACTGCCACATGTTTCCCAGGAGGCTGGCAGCGGCTCGGGAGGACTTCTCGTTGTCCGAGCTGGGAAAGGGACAGCATGCCATGAGTTTTTGGGTAGCACTGAGCATGGGACAGCTCAAGGAGACCACCCCAGAGGGGTCTGGAGGGATTAGGGGCTTAGTGAGGGTGGGGAGAGGCAGGAAGTGAATGGCTGGATCCCACAATAACAGGCAGGGGCAGGGAGAGGTTCCCTGATGGGAAAAGGCAGCTATGGTGACGGTGGAGTGTCCTTAGGGGGTGACAAAGGAATGGCAGGTGGCCACGAGGCCACTCTGAGCTAGTCTGGGGACTCCCAACACCAAGGCTTGGGAAGGGAAACTTGTGACCCTCTTCCACTGTGCTGGAACAGGGAAGGAGAGGAGAGCAGGACAGGAGGCCAGGTGTGAGTTGGGACACGCAGCTCCCACCTGTCCCGTCGCTTCTTGATGAAGAAGAGCTTCCTGAGGCCGTCGAAGTAGACGATGTCGCGGGCGGCCATGGGGCTCTCCACCACCAGGTTGTTGAGCACCGCGATGATGTTCACGATGACATCGGCAGGCGGGGCCTTGTCCCCGACACTCCCTGGCAGCTTCTCGATCAGGTGGCTGACCACCTTGGTGGCTGTGGGCAAAGGGAACATCAGGGCTAGTGGCCAGAGCCAGAGGGGACAGAGCCACGTCTGGGAACAGGGGATGGAGCAGCCCGCCAGCTCAGCTGCATGCAGGGATGCAGCAGGCAAGGTGGGGTTGGGATGTGGCTGGAGATAACAGGAGGCAAAGGAAAAGGTTGGGAAGCATCCCCCAGCACTCACACATCTCGTCCTTGTTGCGGGCATGGCGGGACAGGTTGCGGATGAGGCCGGTGAGGGAGCGCAGCTGGTGGTGGTCGGCAGTGCGGACGCGGTCCAGCACGGGATTCAGGATGCGCTCCTGCTCCAGCGCCAGCCGGCTCAGCACACCCGCCCACTGCAAGGCAAGCACTCCCTTGGAGACCCCGCCAGCCTCCTGCTCCTCCTCCTCCCACTCGCTGGGAGCAGGTCAGGGTGAACCCTGCGCAGGTGCCCCCCTCCCACAGGGCTGTGGTGGGCAGGCTGTGGGACCCCGCTGTTCCCGGGCCTCACCCTGCGGTCCCCGGCCGTGATGTTCTGCAGGGCACCCGAGGCCGCCTCTGTTGTGTGCTTGTTGAGCTCGCAGCGCTGCAGCAGCCGGTTGTAGATGCCCACAATCTGCGGGTTCCAGAGCCATTCCATGCCCTTGGGGTCCTTGGAAACCTCCGTGAAGGTGACGATGTCCGCGTTCAGGTAGTGCTGAGGGACAGGGGCATTGTTAGACTCCGGGGACGTCCCCTCCTCAGTTTCCCTCACTGCCAGTGCTGCCTTTTCCAAACCTGCCTGGCCTGAACTGCTGGGCAGGCAGCTGGCAGGTCACCCTGGCTACATCATGCCCCATGGCATGGAAAAGCAGGGGTTCAGCACCTGATTCAACCCAAACACCTGATTCACCCTCCGCTGAGCTCACCCGTGTGTCCCACCCACCAGCTAAGGCCGGCGTCCACCTCCACCCTGGCATCACCTCTGTTGCCAGCGCTTCCCAGTGCCAGCCCCACCCCGGTGACACGGCCAGGATGTGCCCCCACTGACCTCCCGGGCTTTCTTGCTCTGGGGGCTGAAGCAGCCCACCAGCTCCCCTGTCACTGTGCCACCAGCGTTCCTGCGGTGGCCCTCGAGGCGCTGGAGCGAGGATGGGGGCATCTCATCGTACAAGCGGTAGGAGAGGTTGCGCAGGACACAGACAGCATTCTCCACGCTCTGGAGGGCACAGGGGACACGAGGGAGTCATCCCTGGGCCACCTGCAGGGTGTGTCCAGCTGGCACAGGGGCTCTACAGCAGAGTCATGATGCTGGGTGTGCCCAGTGAGCCCAGCTGGTGGACTCCATGGAGCTGGGCTGGTTCTCCCAGCATCACACCAAGATGTGCCTTTGCACAATGGGGTTGGGGAGCAGCACCTCAGCTCCTCTAGGACCGGCTCGGGGCCTCACCTTGTCCTCCGACTTCCCCACCTCCAGGGAGCTGTTCACATAGTGGATCATGGAGTCCACCAGCCCATGGCACTCGCGCATCTTCTGCCGGGTCTGCTGGCTGGCAGAGCTCAGGTTCCTGCATGGGAACAGGGTTCTGTCATGGAGAGAAGGGGATTCCCCACAGCCACCCCTTCCAGAGCCCAAAAGAAAGCCCTGCAGACAATGTTCCTGTCTCTTCCTCCCTCCAAAACTTTGCTCCCAGTGGGACGAGCTGGAGGAGATACCTGAGGAAGCCCGTGGAGTTATAAAAGATCTCTGCCTCTGAGGGGTTCTGCTGGATGACACCCGAGGCCCCCAGCCCAGAGAGAGGGACCAGGACCAGGTCTGTGAGCTGCTCCAGTGTATCCCGGGCCAGGCGATCCTTCAGGTTGTCACTGGAGGACAGATTCCACAGGATCCCTGCACAGAGGGGGACCCTCAGTACTAGAACGGCTGGAAAACACATCCACCCCAACTCCCCTCCCCAGGGAGGTGGTGATAACCAAGCAAAGGGATCATCCCCATGGAGCTCCATTCACATGAGAGGAATAGAAGCCACCCCCGGGGGGGGAGGACCCCCACCCACCCCACCATTGTCCCCAACCTGTGACGTTCTTGCGGAGCTCGTCGTCGGGCTCCCGCAGGGTGCGCATCAGCTCGTAGATGCCGTTCTCCTCCACCAGCGCCAGCTTGTTCTCGGCATTGTCGTAGATGAGGTTGCGCATGGCGCCGGTGGCGTGGCGCTGCACCTCCTGGTTCGGGCTGTTGAACAGCTTCACCAGCTTGGGCATGGCCTGCAGGCTGCGGGGTGTCAGAGGGGCTGGGAAACCCCCTGCTTCCTCCAGGAAAACCCCCTGCTTCCATTGGAAAACCCCGGCTCCCTCTAGGAAACCCCCTGCTCCCACCCTTCCGGGGCTCACCTGCTTCTTGGCGCTGCTGTCGCTGTAGCACTTGTGCTGCAGGTAGGCAGCGCCCAGCACCTGCAGGTTGGGGTCACTGGCGATCAGGTACTTCACTGCCGAGGGCAGGTCGATGTCGTCAAACCTGGAACCACAGCCAGGTGAGTCCCAGCAGAGCATCCCACAGGATCCTCCCCCTCTGTACCCCACTGTGTCCCCCACGTCCAAGGAGCCCCACCAACCCATCTCCTTCCCACTGTGCTCTTGGCACGGGACTCCATTCCCAGTGGGATGAGCATCATCCTCCTGCCATGTCTCAGGATGTGTCCATGGGGGAACCAGGATCAGGGGCAGGACACACTTGGAGGTCAGCCTGTGCGGTAGGTCCAAGCTGCGCCCGCCATCCTACCCCTCTTCCCAAACATCCCTTGTGTCCAGTGGGAGCTGGAGGGGTTCGCCCTCCTCCAGCAGGGTGAGACACACTCCCACAGTGGGGACAAGGACCAGGACACCCTGGAGCATTTCCCGGCCCTCACCCGCCGGCGTGGTGCCCAAGCAGCGTGCTGTGCCCGTTGTACATCTCCATGGCGCGCGGCTCCCCGAGGTGGTGGCCGGACTCGGCCAGGCTGCGCACGGAGGGGGCGCGGGAGCTGTGCTCCCCCAGCCCCAGGAAGGCGCCGCCGCCTCCCGCCGGCCTGGGG
>NW_005054416.1:2004687-2005129 GCF_000277835.1 Geospiza fortis | reverse complement strand
GCGGGGCCCAGCCGCTGCCCCGCAGCGTGCCGAAATCCTTCTTGGCCAGCGGCTGGTACAGCTGCAGCAGGGAAAAAATGGAAGGTTGGGAGTCCATCCCTCCCCCAGGGGAGTGGGGAGCTCTCCTCAGCGCAGCTGAGGCGGCAGGCAGGGGACAGAGCCCCGGTGGGTACGTACCGAGGCCTTGGGGTCCACGCCATTGCTCTGGGAGCGGGAGCTGAAGGAGGAGCGCAGGGTCGAGCTGTACTGACCGCCTGCAGGACAGCCACAGAGGAGGCAGAGTAAGCACGGGCAGGGCAGGAAGGGATCGGGAGATCAAAGATCGCCCCAGCTCATCCCAGAGAGACCTGCTGCGGGAACCGTGGCACCGCAAACAGAGCTTGGGGGACAGGGGTGGGAGGAGGCCGCCTTCGCCTGCCCGCTGGCCACGGGGAGCAGAGGT
>NW_005054416.1:2002999-2003399 GCF_000277835.1 Geospiza fortis | reverse complement strand
CGGGAAAAGGAGGGGGCCCCACCGGGGCCACTGTCACCGTTGACAGCATCACCATCGTCACCGCCACAGGTGGAGGTGCCCAGGGGCGGCCTCGGGGATGGAGAGGGGGGGTGCGTGGTCCAGGGGTCTGGGGGTCTTACTTTGGGAAAAGCCAGGATCCCCTCAGACAGTCACCCCCTGACCCCTGGGCAGCCACACCAGTGAGCCCCAGACCCTCACACTGTCCCATCAACGAGCCCAAGACCCTCAGGAAACCCCCAGAAGAGCCCTGGGCCCCCACAAGGCCTCCCCATTGATCTCTGCCATTGAACCCTGGAGACCCACATTGTTTCTCCAGTGAGCCCTGTAGACTCATGTGCTCTCCTAGGAGAGCCCCAGACCCTTGGAGAACCTTCCTGCT
>NW_005054416.1:2002413-2002986 GCF_000277835.1 Geospiza fortis | reverse complement strand
CAGAGACTCACAGGGCCCTGCCACTGAGCCCTTGACCCCTACAATGCCCCTCCAATGAGCTCAAGACCCCCACTAAACCTCTGAGGAGAGTGCTCTGCACCCCCATATGACCTCTCTGTCCAGCTCTGGACCCCCCAGATTGTCGCTCCAGTGAGTTCCAGACCCCCACATGGGCTCCCAGGAGTGTCCCAGACCACCAGGGAGACCCCTCAACCAGCCCTGACCACAAAGCCCCAGGCCACCTCCACAGGGAGACCCCCAGATCGCTCAAGGCACTTTCCAGGAGCACTCTGGACCCCCATCTGTCACAGGGCTTCAGCCTGCAGTGGGGGCTCCCTGCAGTAATTCCTGGCTGGGCCCTCCCTACTTTGCTTTTCAAATCAGCCGGGGAATGAAAGAACAACAACAATAAAAAAGGGGCGGCAGAGCGCCGCGGGCCCGCGGTGACGAACGCGGTGACTCAGGCCCCGCTGCCACCACCACAGGTACTAATTAGCCTCGCCCCACCTGCCGAGCCGCCCCATGGCAGCCACACCGGGGACATCCCGTCCCCCCGGCCCGCCGTGCTCGGGG
>NW_005054416.1:2001238-2001863 GCF_000277835.1 Geospiza fortis | reverse complement strand
GCATCGAGTTTCGCAGTGCTCGGCGGGCGCTCCCAGCCCTCGGAGCCCGGATGAATCACGGGTTCCCCCCGCAGCGGGCGGAGGGGGTGGATCGCTCCCTCTGCAAGCCGACACTTGCCCGCCGTCCCCGTGCCAGGATCCCGGGGGATCGGGGCCATCCCAGCAGCTCCGGGGGACAGAGGGGCACCGGGGACATCCCTGAGCCCACTGGCACCCCCACCTTCCCCCAGTTCTGCCTCCCTCCCAGACCTGCGTTCCCCCAGCATAACGCTGCCCTGCAGCTGACAAATGGAAATTTGGGGGTCTGGGGGGATTCAAGGAATGCTTGGAGCTGGAATGGGCAGCGCTTGCCTCATCAAGCAGTTCGTTAATTGGGGAAGGTCGGATAGGAGGGGGATACACCCTGGGGGCTTAGAAACAGCAAATCAGCACAATAAAAACGTTTGAAGCAAAATTGAGGGATTCCCGAGGGGACCCGACGGCAGCTGGAGTGACACAGAGTGAAATTAACCCAATCCAGGGTCCCTAAAGCAGCCGCTGACCACCCCCAGCCTGGAGCCATCTCTGTCACTGCCCCGCGGGGTGACAGAGCCACATTCCCGGGGAGTCCCGGCTCCCGGGAGCG
>NW_005054416.1:1999734-2000682 GCF_000277835.1 Geospiza fortis | reverse complement strand
CACGTCTCGGACACTTTTGTGATGCTGCAAAGAGTCCCCAGGGATCCCCACCGCCACCATGGCCGTGATCCAATGTGTCCTTCCCACCACATCCCCCTGAAGAGCCAGCTCGGGGCACCCATGGGTGTAACAGGGAGGGTTTGGGGTGTCAAAAGGAGAAGATGGAGGAGAGGCAGAGTTTGGGGGGCACAGACATTGTTTGGGATGCAGGGGGCTCCCCCTGGTTCGCAGGGAGCGTGTTTGTGTGCGTGGGATGGAGCAGGAGCCCTTTGAAGCCAGATAAGCTGAGAGGGAGCGTTTGAAACGGGCCAAACCAGTTTGGGGGGTCACCACTTAGCTCCTACCACCACTAACCCAGGCCCCCCACCACACCCCACACCCACCAGGGAATGCCAGGAGGGAGCCCCCCGGCAAAGCCCGGTGAAAGGGCAGAGGTGCCAGGACCCTCCACATGGCCAATGGTGTCACATGTGACCCGTTCTCAGCCCGGGGGTGTCAGGAGGTCCCTGTGCTCCCCCCAGCCTCCCCGGCCTCCCCTCTCAGGCCCATGGCTGGGGCAGCCCCTCAGTGAGGGAATTCCAGGCTGGAGTTTGCCTCCACCGCCCCGACAAGCCCCGACACCTCCGCAGTGTCCCCGCGGGGAAGGGAGGGCCAGGGCTGATCCTCCCGAGTGGGGACCTGCCCGCACCCCGCTGTCACCTGGGGCTCCAACACCTGGCCCGGGAGAGGCTCCCTGTGGCTCCTGCCATCCCCATGATCCCTGTGTCAACCCGTGACCACAGCTCAGCCACCACCGGAGAAACAAACCCTCTGGCGCTGTGCTGCTGGCCCTGTTCCAAGCAGACACCCTCAGCTGGCCCCAAACTGTCCCCAGCACCAGTGGGGATGGCACTGCTGGCATCAGCTCCTCCCAGCACCAGCCGCAGCTCTGGATTAGCTGGGGGTGGG
>NW_005054416.1:1995574-1999719 GCF_000277835.1 Geospiza fortis | reverse complement strand
GAGCTCTCCGGGCGGGGAAGCTGCTGGAAAAGCTGTGCCTAAGGCCAGGCTGGTTTTGGGATGGGACTGGTGGCCCGGGGGCCGTGGGGCCACCCGCTCTGCCCAGCCACAGAGCAGCTCCCAGCGCAGCAGGCACAGCCCTCACCCACAACAAAGCCTTCCCAAAGTGCTGCAAAAAAACAGGGAGCAGGGCAAGGACAGGGGAGAAACAACTCCTGCCTGCCAGGACCATCCCTTCCCAACAGAGCCTGGGGCCACAGCTACCAAATTTGGGACAAAAAGCCCCCAGGTGTGGCTGTTTGCTGATGGCACACGGGTGGCTGAGCCCCCCTTTTCCGCCCTCACCTCAAACTCGGGATGCCTGGAGTGAGCATGAAACACCTGGGGGGAAACTCCAAGACTATTTCAGGGAGGAGCCCAGTGGATTTGAGAGACAGGGAACCTGGCTGAGGAGCAGGAGCCCATGGCAGGTGGGACACGACAGAACCCTCGAGACACCCACCACGGGAAGCAGCAGCACAGGGCTGGGCAGGGACGAGTGTGCCAGGACATGCAGGAGCACAGGGAAGCGGGGCAGCCCTCCCTGGAGCTGGGTGGAGCCCAGGTGTGGGGCGGAGGCTCAGCAAGCCCGGGCGTGTGGCTGGGCATCAAACAGGGTGCAGCCTCCTCCTCCTTGCATGGAAACAGCACAGAATGCTGCTGCCCACTCCCACCCCAGAGAGGGGACCAAGGGACAAAGGCCAACCTGGCTCCCATGCCCTGCATCCCTGTCCGGGTGTGGAGGTGATGGAGCAGAGGGAAATCTCAGCCAAGACATTGATTTTAATTTTTTAAGAATAAAAAAAAGACCAAACCAAACAGACAAAAACTTCCTGAAAACAGCTTCCTACCTCATAATTTCACAGAAATTAGCTTGGAAATGTCATCTGCCCGTACCTGCTCCAGGCTCTGCCTGCCCCCCCCCAGCCCAGCCCCCCCTGGCACGGGCAGTGCCAGCCTCAGGGCTCTGCCCCCCACCCACGAAGTGTCCCCAGTGCCAGACCCCCCCTCCCTCCGTGGGTCCTGGAAGGGGAACAGGAGGGTTTGGGCAGCCCCAGTGGGTTCTTAGCCCCTCCCCAAAGCTCAGCTCCCCAGCCTGACACAGGGACGAGGTACTGGGTATTTTAGGGAGGCGCAACACAGGAAAGGAGCTGCAAAGGGACCCTGGATGTCACAATTCCACCTCCAGTGTCCCCAGCCTGGCACAGCCCTCCAGGACCCAGCAAAGCCCCTGGGACCCACCGGCACTAAGGAGTTAATGAATTCATTGCTGACTAAATTAGACCCTTAAGGACAAAACCACCGCCACCACCCTGGCCCTCCCCGCTCCCCCCTCCCCAGGAAAGCCACAGTGGGCGCAGGTGCCCCCAGTGGTGGCACGGTGGCTGTGGTGGCCGGGGGGTGCCAGGGGTCAGGGGCTGCAGGCTGGGCTCGGGCACAACTCCTTGGAGAGCTTCTTGCTGCGGGTGTTCCACATGCCGCGCTTGGAGTGGTAGTAGTGGTAAAAGTTCCTGAGGCGCAAGCGCTCCACCTCCAGCCCGCTCTGGAGCACCCTGCGGATGGAGGGATGGAGCTCAGGGATGGAGGGACAGGGCTCAGGGATGGAGGGATGGAGGGATGGAGGGATGGAGGGATGGAGGGATGGAGGGATGGATGGATGGATGGATGGATGGATGGAGGGATGGATGGATGGATGGATGGACAGGGCTCATGGATGGATGGGCAGGGTCAGGGATGGATGTATAGAGGGACAGGGCTCAGAGATGAAGGGACAGGGGTCACGGATGGATGGATAGAGGGACAGGGCTCAGGGTTGGATGGACAGGGCTCAGGGGAGGGAGGGATGGATGGATGGATGGATGGATGGATGGATGGATGGATGGATGGATGGATGGATGGATGGATGGATGGACAGACAGGGCTCAGGAATGGATGGATAGAGGGACAGGGTTCATGGATGGATGGACAGGGCTCAGGGGAGGGAGGCAGGGAGGGAGGGAGGCAGGGAGGGACAGGGCTCAGGATGGATGGATGGATGGACGGACAAGGATCAGGGATGGAGGGAGAGGGCTCCCTGCAGATGGAGGAAAGAGGGATGCGGCTCAAGGGACAGAGGGATAAAGGGACAGAGCTCAGGGCATGGAGGAAAGAAGGGATGGGGTTCAAGAAATTGATGGACAGAGGGATGAAGCTCTGGATGGATGGACAGATGGACGTGGCCTTCCCAAAGGGAAGTTTTCCCCTTCACCACCCCATTATCCAGGCGCCAGCCAGCTTGATGGATGTGCCCAAATCCATGTGGATGACCCTGTTCCCAGGGGTTTAGGGGCTGCAGGACCACCAGGCTCACCTGTCCAGGAGCTCCCAGTCCTCCCCGCCCCAGCGGTCCCGGAACTCCTCCGTGTTCATCCCTCCCACACGGTCAAAGTCCGACTTGTAGATGCCAAAGAGGCCGAAGCCGTTCACCTCCCAGTAGCCTGGAGGGGGGGAGCAATGAGGTGAGGGGTGGGGGCACCCCCAAATGCCCATCTCATCCCCTGTGTGCTCTCCCCACCACCTGGGAGCCACAGGGATTCCCCATCCCAACCCCTCTTCCCACCCATCCCCATCCGTGCCAGCTCCTGCAGGGGTGCACCAGGTCTTGGCCTGGTTTTGGGGTGCTCCCAGCTGGAAAGGGGTCCCTGCTCACCATTGGGCTCCCGGGGGGAGCTGCCACAGCTCAGCCTCATGACGATGGGGGCGTAGGCCAGCTTCCCCTCCACGCAGTGCTTCCGGATGCTGTCCAGGATGTTAGCAGGGAAGTGGATGTGCAGGTCGCACAGGAACACGATGCTGTGCTCGTCCTGGGAGGGCACACACACAGGTCAGGGGAATCAGAGAGGAAGAGCCCCGGGAGAGGAGCCACAGGCAGAGCTGGTCCCTGTCCCCACTCACCTCCACCATGTCCACACCGGCCTGGAGCCCGGCAGAGCGCTCGAAATTCCCCGTGCGCCGCAGGTACTGGAACCTGGGGAGAGAGGACAGGGCAGGTAGCACTGGGGACAGACAGGGACAGCCAGGAGGGACAGGAACCACCAGCATGGGGAAAGATGCCTTCCCAGGAAGGCCCAGGTGCTACAGCTCAACCTGAGGTTCCCCCCGTAGATTCAAGTTTCTGCACCCCCAAATCCACGTGGAAAAGTAGTTTAAACCCCCAAAAATGAGGAGGAGGGAAGGGGCAGCGAGGCAGGGGCTGTGCAGGTGGGGAAGGAGCAGCAGGCTGTGTGAGCACCTGTCCCACCACAGGGAGCCCCCCAGACCCCGAGGCTGCAGCTGGGAGTTACCGGGGCAGCCGGGCGTCCCGCAGGGCCTTCTCCACATCCATGTCCTCGCTGTCAAAGTCCACCAGGATGACGTTGAAGTTCGCATCCCCTGTGGCCCCGTAGAGGCCGGCCATGTCTGAGATGAACTGCTGCACCCAGCGGGCCTGGTTCTTCACTGCCGGAGACACAGGAGTCCCTCAGGCTCACAGGGGGGACCCTCAGCACCTCCCCCCGGCCCAACCAACCCCTTCTGAGGAGAGGTGACACCCTCATCCCGCTGGAGGCTGCTGAGGGAGCAGCACAGACCCCGGAGAGCCGCGCCCCGCTGTCACCTACCCGGCACCACGAAATGCACCATGACGTCCTGCCTCCAGCTGAGCCGCAGCGGCTGGCACAGCACAGATTTTCCATAGAGGATGCTCCAGGCACTGGGCTGGGGCTCGGTGGGCCCCAGGGCCAGCCCGTCGGGGTTGGCCTCAGCGCTGTCGTCCTGCTTGCCCTGGTGCAGGAGGACGTAGACGTACTCGGAGAGCCGCACCGTGCGCTGGCCCCGCTCCGCCAGCTCCAGCTCCAGCAGGTACCGGTTCCCCCGCGCCGTGTCCCGCCGCTTCTCCACGTTGATGATCCTCAGGAGGGTGTAGATGCTGCCGGGAAAAGAGAAGCCTTGAAATTGCTGCCATCCTGAGCTCTGCTCCCCGCGATCCAGGACCCACCCCCCAAATTCCCACTCCCTCCGTACCCCCCGTTCTTCTCGTTGAGCCTCTCCATGTACTGGGCCACCACGTCCACCACCTCGCTCTCCGC
>NW_005054416.1:1988756-1994641 GCF_000277835.1 Geospiza fortis | reverse complement strand
CCGGCTGGGCCTGTGCCCAGCCCCGCTGCCGGCGGAAGCTGTAATAGTCCAGGTCATCTCCGTAAGCCCCAGTGACCGGCGTGGGATCCTTCCCTTTGGCTCTGGATGCCGGCCCAAAGCTCCGCTCCTTGGCCTCAGGAGGGGAGTCTGTGGGCTCAGGGCTATCCACTCCTTCCTCTTCCTCCTCCTCATCCTCCAGGAAATCTAGGGAGTGAAGGCAGAGATCAATACCAGAGATCAATGCCCTGAGGCAGAGCCTGATCCCAGCAGGAGAGGAGCCTGTGAGTGGCTGAGGTGAGGGAGCAGAGCTGGGGCACCAGGGGATGCCCACACAGGGACACCCACACAGGGCTGGCAGCTCCAGTTGCTGCCATTTATCCCCACCTCTAATCTCGGCACCAATCCCACTCCATCCAGGAGCAAACCCGACCTGCCAGAACTTTGCCAAGCTGAAAATTGATCAAGGCAGGCTCTGAACAGCCTCTGGCTACCCAGGAGCACCCCCAGGCTCCATGGACATCCCCAGACTCCACACTGGGTCTGGTTCCTGCTGCCCACTGCTGAGGCCAACCCAAGAGATGCTGGAGGGAGAGGAAATCCCAGTCCAGTGTCCTGCTTCCCACACCCCACACCACCCTGTTGTCATGCCGAGCAGGATGGTCAGAGGGGTGCTCTGAGGGATGCTGCTCTGCACAGCCCAGCTCTCCTGCAGCCTCTGGCACGGCTGGAGTCACTTCAATGAGCCACAGCTCGGAGGGGATGAGCTGCCAGCAGCGGGGATGCCAGGAGCTCGGCCCCGTGCCCAGCCGTGCCTCACTGTGACTCACTGTCAGGGCCAAGGAAGAGAAACGCTCGCTGCCGCAGATCCTCCTCCTCCTCATCCATCTTCATGTACTTGTAGAACCCAAACCTGGGGATGGAGAGGGAGGGTGAGGGCCTGGGCGAAGGGAGGAGCGAGGAGGTTCCCAAATCCAGGAGCGCTGCCAGCACTCAAGCTGCTGCACGCCTGGGAGATGGGGAAAGAGCCAGCCTGGGGTGGCCCTCCCATGGGGGACAGGGACACGTGGCTGAGGATGCATCATGTCAGCACTGCTGACATCAGCCCCCTCTGCACAGCACCCCAAAATCCCAGCCCCAGTGCCTACTTTTCCAGGTAGAGGGGGGACTCCCTGTAGAAGCACTTGTTCTCTGTCTCCATGTGAGTGAGGCGTGTGAAGTCGTTGGGATACACGAACGAGAGGTAGACCTGGGGGGTAAATGGTGCCATGTCACCCCGAGGAGTTGGGGACTCAAGGCCACCACCAAAGTGACCCCCAGCACCTCAAACACAGGGAATTTAACCCCAACCCTCTCAGGCTGAGCCATGCAAGCTCAGCCTGACTCTCCAGCAAGGGATGCTTCCTGCTGGATTTCACCCAGCTGGGAACATCCCTGCCCTGGGCTCTGCCATGCCCCCGTGGGAGCGTGGCCCTGTCCCCAGGGAGACACTCACGAACTGCAGGCCCTGGTAGCGGGCGATGGGGAAATCCTTCACCACGTAGGTGGGGCTGTAGGCACAGGGCACCAGCACGTTCTCCACGCGGGACGCCTCGATGGCAGGGGCTGTGGAAAAGCCCAGAGCATCCCAACGTGTTCCCACACACCTCAGCAGAGAAGCCCCCGCTCAAGAGATGGGCAGAGGCTGGCAGGGATGACCCAGGTGCCCACAGCGGCCTTTTTCCTCCCCCAAACCCCACCAGGGATCAGCATGGATGCATCCTCGGGCACTCACTGAGGAAGAAGGTGTCCCTGGGGTCGGCCTTGAGCATGTCAGCCCCGTGCTCGTCCTGCTGGGCCTCCCAGAGGTGGCTCCCACTGTGGCTGGCCAAGGTCTGAGGGATGTGCTCCACGTGGTTCATCTTCAGGGACGACTCATCTGTGGGACAGGGCCAGGCTGAGCCCCCGGGCACACCCTCCAAGGGGGCTTTTCCCAACCCCTCCTGCTCCCAGGGAAGGCAATGTTGCCCTCCCAGCCATCTCAGAGACCCTGTGACTAATCAGCCTAATGATTATTGCATCCACTAATGAGCACAGCACGAGGGCACAGCTGATCCCAGCCAGGCCTCCTGCTCTGTTTACCACAGCCTCAAAAAGGAGGGGATGCTCAGGGCTGTAACTCCCAAGGACACACAGGGGTTAAACACTGGATGTCCTTCCTGCAGGTACTTGCAACATGAGCTGGTTTGCCTCCTACCCAGGCATGAGGGTGGCATGTCACCCTTGGCCACCAACCAGCCCCCAGGCTCCCACAGGAGGTCACCCTGCTCCAGGCTGATCCTGGAGCACACCCAAAGGGAAGCAGGATCCCCCTTCCCAAGCCCCAAATTCTTCTTCTTGTGGCAGGGAAAGGCTTCCCAAATGTGTCCCTGGAGTTGGCTGGGGTGGGGCTGAAGCCAATGGAAAAGTCCAGAAGGAGGGGGAAGGATGGAAAAGGGAGGACAAGGGAGGACAAGGGAGGACAAGGGAGGACAAGGGAGGACAAGGGAGGAAAAGAAGAGCTCTGCCTGCTGCTGGCAGCCCCCAGCAGGGAAGGGCTCCCCAGGGCTGACATGGCTTTGCCTCAGGGTGCTGCTGGGTCTGAGGGAGCTGGGAAGCAGGAAGGAGAAGCAGGAAGAGCCGGTGCTGAGGGACAGGGATTTATCTGCACATCATCCATCTCAGGGACACCTGCATCAGCACCAATGGCACCCCTCATCCCTCTTGTCCCCAGGGATGCTGCCTGCCCCCTCCTCCTTATGGACGCCTCCCAGAGCAGGAGTGATGGCTGCTCCCGCTGCGTGCGGAGCGCCGGGGCAGGGCCCATCCATCACGGCCTTCCCTGCTGCCAGGGCAGGGGCAGGAAGCAGAAGATCTATAGATTTAATTAAACCTTCTGCCATCCATCCCCACTTCCACGACAGCTCCTCGTAACTCAGGGCCAGGCCCTGGAGCCAGAGGGGTCTTGGCAGGCAGGAGGAGGCTGGAGCACCAGCAGAGCTGGGCTTCCATGCTCTGTTGACTGCACATCCCATTTTTAGCAGCATCTCATCTTGCTCCCAGCATCCATCCTACCCACTGCAGCCCCTGCAGGCCTCCTTACACCAGGCAGAAATCCTATGGGGGGATTCAGACACAGAGATGTCCCCCCAGACCAAATTTCCCAGGTTCTGCTTTCCTTCCCATCTCTCCCAGCACGTGCAGCCCCTGGAGAGCCTGCTGGCTGTGGCTGCAGGAGGCACCTGGCCCTTACCTGTGTACAGGGAGATGTAGGAGGAGTCAATCACCTCAAACTTCAGGCTGGGGAGGAAAACTCGCCACTGGAAAGAAATAAAAGGAGATGGGGAATGAGCAGGGGGTGGCAGGGGTCAGGATGCAGCTGCCCAACCCCAGCACCCCAGGATGGGTCCCCCCTGTGCACAGCTCCCAGAAACTTCCCTGCAGAAGAGGAGCAAGAGAGAGCGCTGATCCTGCCCCATTTCCCACAGGGTTTGGGATTAGCAGGGATCCCTGCAGGGCTGGAGAGGGAAAGGCTCCTGTGGGTAGGAAACAGGCTCATGCTGGTTCCCTCCGGGACTGCCACAAGTCCTGTGACCAAAGGGCTCCTTTCCTCACTCCAGTGCTTTAGAAAGAAGTTTGCTTTGATTTAAGAGGGTCTCCAGGGCTGCCTGCCCTGATTTAACTCCAGCATTTTAAAAGCCAGTCTGGAGCCCTTGTCGGGACAAGCCCTTCAATGCCCCCGGGGCGAGACACATCAGGGTCCTGCTTTTGTTGTGGATGCTGTTGTTGTCTCTCTCTGCACAGCTGAGAGCTTTTTCTGCACGGCTGAAAGGCTTCACTCCCTCCCTCCAGCAAAAACATCCCATCTCAGAAACATCTCCCCCATCTATTTGCTTTCCCCACTATTTGTTTTTGCCCAAAGAAACGCAGATCTTATCGGGATAGAGGAGATAGGGAGGAGGGAGGGAGGGAGGGAGGCAGCCAGCGAGGAAGGGGTGTAGCTGGCCTCCCTGATGCTTTGCTGGCACCAGCTTGATGCCAGTGATTAATGAGTTCTTGGGAGAAAGGAAACCTTTGCTAACGAGCCAACATCTTGCCCTTAGCCAGCCTGAGCCCCTGACACACGCTCCAGGCTTTGCCAGGGCTGTGCTGCCAAGGCAGGCAAGTTCAGATTTGAAACCCATGGTAATTCCAAGGGGGAAAAAGAAGAAAACAGGGAATGGCTCCACCGTCTGGGCCACCTCTCTCCCACTGCTAGGATGCAGCCAGCAAGGTGGGACCTGCCTGTCTGGGCTCCTCTTGCCCATGGGAGTCCATGGCAGGACCACCAGCAGGAAAGGAGAACAGCACTCCATGCATCCCAGTGCTGGAATGACCAGGCAAACAGTGACACTGACTTGTCCCCACTGGCAGCCGTGGGAGGGGGAAACCTGGCTTTGCTCCAGGATGAAGCCCTTGGGGACACACATGGGAAAAGCCCTGGCACTGGCTCTCTGGTCCTGAAGGAGCCTGCCATGGAGGGTGGGCATTTACTCACCCCAACCTCCACGTGGTCCGAGCCCCGGTCATCCTGCTTGTGCAGCAGCTCGAAGTAGTAACGTCGGGAGGACATGAGGCTGCAGGGGAGGGAACACAGCTGTCAGAGCCCAGGGCCAGCCTGGGAAAGCCTCCCTTCCTGCCCATGGGTGGATAAAACCTTCCTGAGGCAAGGAGACAGGGAGCTGGGGAGGGTGTCTGCTCCCCATCCCACTGCTGAGGGCTTTTGTGGGATTGAGGGGACATTGTGACACTCCTGTCCTCATCTCATCACCTGCCCC
The DNA here is from genome assembly GCF_000277835.1 of Geospiza fortis. NCBI lineage: Eukaryota > Metazoa > Chordata > Aves > Passeriformes > Thraupidae > Geospiza > Geospiza fortis. The sequence continues at coordinate 1,989,809 of NW_005054416.1, read as the reverse complement.
TTCAAACCACGGGTCTGGGGTCCAGCCCAGCCCCACATGCCTTTTGGGAAAGGACCACGGCCCAGGGAGGTCAGAGGCAGCACCTGCACGTCCCAGACTCCATCCCCACGGACACACGGACACACTCACCGCAGGGGCTTGGACACCTGTGAGCTGAACTTGGTGAACTCTCCTGGCGCCGTCCACTCGGTGCCCAGCTGGGAAGGAAGGAGGAGCATGAGAGCAGCAGGACAACACACCAGGCAGCTTCCCATTATAGGAATTAACCCCAAGGAAATCCAGGAATAAATATTAAATCTCCTGGTCTTTGGCAGCTCCAACCAAGAAGGGACCAGGGGGCTCCTTTGGAAGCCAAGCCAGGCCTGGCCAGGGATGGGAGCAGGCTGAAACAGCCTGGCATTCCCAAAGGAGCAGAGAGGCAGGAGAGCTGCCCCCAGCACAGGCACACACAGATCCCTCCCCCTGGAGCAGGGCAAGGCAGAGGTGGTGCCATACCTTGCCCACAAACGCGGCCAGTCGGGAATTGGAGGGACTGTCGTCGGAGCTGAGCCAGAACTCTGAGTTGTCATCTGATGCCACAGAAAACTGGAAATCCCCTGCAGAGAGCCACAGAGAGGGTCACCACAAGGGACACGGGGACCCTGGTGGTGTGGGATTGATCCTACTGCCTTGTGGTGAGATGGGGAACACGGATAGGGCCACCCCAGATCTCACGTCATGGCTCTATCCTGGATGGGATCAGGGCTTTGCCTCCCTTCAAAGCCACAGGAAAAAGGGGCTTTGCTCCAGAAGGACCCTCCTGCCCAGGAGCCAGGATTTGGGGACCATCTCCAAGAGCCTTTCTGTGCTCCTGTAGCCAGGAAGGGGAAGGGCACAGCGTCTCCACATCACTGTGTGGGAGAAAAGGCCACGCTCCGTCACTCACCATCCTTGAAGGGATGGATGTAGCCAAAAATCCTCAGCCCATAGTTCTTCCACTTGGGAGACACAGCCAGCTTCTTCACCGTGGTGCGGGTCTGCCAAGGAGACAGGCATGGATCACCTCCTCCATGG